>NC_092743.1:104349950-104672643 GCF_047496795.1 Chiloscyllium punctatum | reverse complement strand
AAATTTTGCCTCTCATGTCTTTTTAAAAATCTCTCTCATCCCACCTTAAAAATGTGTCCCCAAGTCTTGAAATCTCCCATGCTAAGGGAAAAGACAACTGCCATTAACTCCATCTAAACCTCTCCTTATTTTATAAACTTCTGTCAGGTCTCAGCCTTTCTTTATAACTCAAACCTTCCATACCCGGCAACATCCTGGTAAATCTCTTCTGAACCCTCTCCAGCTTAATAATACGCTTCCTATAACTGGGTGACAATGAACAGAGCATTACATTTTCTTTCTAATCTATCTTTCACACTGTTTTTCCATACCAGTTGATCCATGTGTTTGTTTCAATGCCCTCAATGCTCCTGTATCACCAGGGAGCATGCCACTCCCACCTTATGGTGGACTGAATTTTCCACAATCAATCAGATAATTACTCTCAAGGCCTCTTTAAGTATCAAATCTAAGTCTTGCTGTCTCGATGCCTTGCTCTCCAAGATCCCATTTGTAGCATTCCCAATAACAATGCTCTTGTTCCTTATCCAGGCTCGGACTGCAAAATCTCCTTTCTCTGCGATTTGTTCATTTTGCTGTCACTCGAGTTGATCTTGTTTCATAAACTTGTGCTTAAATGTTGTTTTAGTTGCAATTCCTCATCCTGTTGTGTACAGAGTGACAATTTGTTTCTCTTTAGAAAGGGGTCTCCTCAGAACATGAGATCCAAAGCATGATTCAATTAATAGGCAGGCAATTAGGGAATCCAGAGAGAGAGAGAGACGGGGACAGAGAGAGAGAGGAGGTGGAAAGAAAAAGAAATATCTGCATTTCCATTGCACCTTTCAGGATCTGAGGATGATGCAAAATAGCCAATGAAGCAATTTCTGAAATACTCTCAGTGTAATCTAGGAAATGCCACAACCAATTAGCAAACAGCAAGAGCCCATGTACAGTCACATGATAATAATAAGTAGATACCCAGATAATAAAAATGATGTTTTAAGAAAAAGAATGCTGGGTGGAACTCCCCTGCTCTTCCAAGTTGTGGCTGTGGAATCTGACATTCATCTGAGAGGGCAAGTGAGTCCTCCACATATTCAAAAGGAAAGATATTACAACTTCTAGTTTCATCTCTAGTCTCTGTTCTTCTCTGTTGATGGACCCCAAGTCATACCTCATTAAATGAAACCTAAACTAAACACATTCTCGATTATGTTACCTCACATTAGCTGAAGTTTATTAATAGCTTCTTTTAAAGATATTTGCATCCTGAATTGCCCTGCCCTGTCATCCTGCCAATTGTAAATTTAATGGTTAATAAAAAGAGAAACAGGTTCACCTGTTTTCAGGGTCTGGCACACTCAAACTTCGTGTGACGTAACACATCTTCAGCGGAATGCTCTTCGAATCTTTGGAGTTGCTGGGTAACGAGAATGAAGGGGTCGAATGAGATTCCATGGCCGGAGACCTGAGCCTGGGAGACTCTGGAGGGAGGGTTTCCCATCCAAGTTCTGAAACTGGAGAGGACTTCCTGATGTAAGGTGTAGCTTCTCTCATATACTTCACTAGAAAGGGGGAAAAGAGATAGTAACTGGGTGAAGACAGGCTATTTGACAACATTACATTTCCAATGCTGTTTTGTTATCTTCTGAGATTCACACTGACATCTTTTCAGACACTACAAACTCAACTGCTACCCTTCACTATTGTTAATCAAACACAAGAGTTAGGAATGAGGACACACTCTATCAAATGGATTGTGTTCTTTTAAAAATCACCCTGGGCTTGGAGTAAAAGAGGGGCAATGACCAAGAGAGCTGGGTCCCGGACAGAATTTGCTTAACACAGACGGCAGTATAAATCCTCATGTTGCTGAAGGGGAAGGAGCAGGGGAGTGCAGTTCAATGATTTGAAGATCAGTTGTGTGTCTTTTAGTACCTTCTCATCTCTGAATCAAAGACTCTGGGTTTACGTCCCATTCCAGAGACTTGAATACAAAGTTCCATACTGCTACTCCCAATGTAGTGTTAAGGAATGCTGCACTGTCAAAAAAGGTAATCATGAGATATTAATCAGAGGCCCCTTTGGTCCTTTACCGACCAAAGATCCCATAGTATTCAAAGGTCAGCAGGAGATTAATAATGTGGTGTTAAGGTCAATAGTTATGCCTGAATTAATACAAATAAAAATACAGATGAAAAACAGTCATCACATTGCCATTTGAGAGAAGCTTGTTGTGTACAAATTGTCTACTGTTTGACCATTCTACAACAGTGGCTATACTTCTAAAGTCAAACACTAGACTATAAAACACTTTGGGGTGTTCCAAGGTCATGCTATGTACTACAGAAATGCAAGTCATGTTTCTATTTTTATTTCTGTTGTCTATTTCACCAAGTTCAGATGAAACGTACATTTAAAATTATGATTAAATACCGCCCTATTACACCAGGTCTCGAAAACAGACAAATTATTTTTGCACTGTTGCTAATGCTGTGTAGAAAATTCTGGGAAATCGCCCAAAACTGCTGGAACTCCGCTGATGTAACTTGGCTGGAAGCACATTGTAAACTCTTACTTTTACGGTTAAATCTCCAGAAATATTAGAGTGTTTGAGGGTGGGTGGGGGAGTTGTGGAACGTGACCAGTCCTGAGGAAATCAGTGGACGCCTCAAAGTAATTGACTGGGATTGTTATCAAACATATGGTGACACCAAGCTACAGGAGGGAGTATTGGAACAGGTGACCAGAAGCTTGGACAAAGAGATAATGTTCAAAGGAGCATCTTTAAGGACGGGAGAGAGATGAAGAGGTTGAGGGAGAAAATTCCAGAGCTTACACTCAGGAGTTCAAAAGGCATAGCTGGCAATGGCAAAAGTGATTAAATGTGGAGAACTGTCAAAGTAGTATGTGGTTGCAGGCTCAGCTGAATATCCTTATAATGCAACACGTGTCTCTCTCACACACACACACACACACACACACACACACACACACACACACACACAGAGCTGGAGGAGCACAGAGATCTTTTATAGTTATGGGGCTGGAAGAGGTTTGATAAGAGATGGTAACAGTAATTATTGAACATAAAAAGGTATCTTGCATTGGGTTCTTGTGATTATATTTCCATTATAACATGTGATTGATGTCTTTCCAGTTTGTGCTTCATTAATCACAGGTTGATCAGCCTTGCTCAGTGGTGATACTGTTTGTTTCAGCATTCAGTTATGGTTGAACTTTTGAAGTTGAGTGAAAAGTGGAGGAGGAGATGGTAGAGAAATTGTTGAAGAACAGCCTGCTCTGAATCATAGCTGTGAAACCTCTTCATGTGACAGTGCGAGTTATAGCCATGAGACAGCAGGAAACTTTATTCCCCACAAAGAAAGTAATCTTCTTTCTTGTCTTTGCAAATACAGCTTCTGAAGAGAAGGGAGATGAAAGTGATGATCGATGTGGAATCGTATTTTGAAAACCGCTACATATTGTAGTGTATACACACCCCATCACCCCCCTGCCTCAGGCACTCAGTGACAAATGGAAGGAAAACTAGCTTACCCAAAATAAATTGTGGTGCGCACAGCCATTGATTTATTTGGGATCAACTAATGAAGATGGAATGGAGATTTTACTTGGAAACTTCCTATGTCCACACCGGCACTATTTTCCAGATGAGCAATCAGGGAGCAAAATCTATTTTAAATTTGCACTTCTTTAAGATGATCGAAAACCTTTGGTGTTCTGCAACAAGTGAAGTTCACAGAAAGCCCTCTGTGCGACCTTGGATTATTGGAATGTTCCAGATAATTTCAAAAGTCTCCCTTCAAAAAATCTGGATAATGGCCAATCTGATAAAAGATTAGTACATTTACACACTTGCTGTGGCTGTAGACAGGTTACATAAGAGTTTTAAAGTTCGACACTTTTACTATTTTATTCTACACTGACCCTATTTGTTAGTGTACTTTTCTTATTTCATGCTCTAGTTATAATCACCCTGCACTACTGTCTCTCTGTAACCTTCTAATTTTTCCTACAATTGAATTTTCTCCCCCACTATTTAGTTTGAAGCCCTTTCAACCCCTTTTGGATATACAACTTACTAGAATATTGGTGCCTGCACTGGAGAAGTGAAGCCCATCCCAATAATATGGTTCCCCCTTTCCCCACTACTGGTTTCAGGACCCATGAAGAGGAACCCCTTTCTTCCACACCAATCTTTGACCCATTCAGCTCTCTGGTATTATTTACTCTACTCCAATTTGCTCATTAGTCAGGTAGTAATCCAGAAATTATTAGCCTTGATGTTCTGCTTTATAATTTAGTTCCTCAGCAGAACCTCTTTCTGTGTTCTACCTATGTCATTACTCCTTTGTGGACCATGCCAACTGGATCCTTCTCCTCCCACTTCAAGTTCCTGAGGAGGCGGCCTTAACCCTAGTACCAGGCAGGCAACACAGCCCTAAGGAATCACGTTCTGAGCTGCAGAAAACAGTAGCTGTTCCCCTGACATTGCGGTCCCCTGCTGCTACTGTATTCCTTTTTGGGCTTCCACAACTGCACGCCACCAACACCCCTCCCCACACCCCCATACCGTGGGACTGGACTGAATTTGCTCATCCACCTCAGTGACTATCATGAGCAGTCTGCATTTACTGGCTGCCAGCAACTGCACACTAAGACACAGTAGAGACAGAGGTCACATGAGTATGGCAAGACAGCAGTGCACGAAGTATGACTGCATTTCCCAGCTCTCTGCTCTCATCCACATAAGCTGCATGGAGCCTGATCCTGTTGGACAATTGCCAGGACTGAGGCTCTTCCATTGCTACCTTCTGGATGCTCTCACTTGTTGTAACAGCCTTCAGTCTCTGACTAAATCTGATACGTCACTGTCTCCTGGCACAAGGTCCTGGGTACATTTCTCTCTCCCTGAAACATCGCAGTGTCTAAAGGTCAGTTTCCAGCTCAACTCAGTTTCTTGAACTGCAGATATGGTTCCCATGAACTGCTGTGGTGTCTACCAGGTTGGTATGGGAAGGTTGCATGTTACAGTGTAAACAAACATACTGTAAAATTACTTTGTGTTTTTTTCTGTCCTGTTGCAATGTTCTACAAAAATGTAACACTGAACAAAGTAAAATATTGTTTCTTCACTTCTATCAAGAAAGAATCCTGCAGTACTCAGCAAGTTCACTTTTCCAAAGCAGATAAAGGCTCTGAGAAAACATATTGCTCTGACTAGCTGGCACTGGTAATCACTCATAACGTCTCTATATTTACTTTCACCGTTCCCTCAAATGATTTCGAAAAGTCATTCCAAATGCTTTGATAGATTTCCAGCGAGAGTTTTTAAACCGTGAAGGTCAGGGTGTGCCGAAGGGGAAAATAAAAGTCACAAGAAGTGCCGGGTATGTTTGAGATTAGTAACAAATTGAAGAACACTGATGTGAGTCAACTCGGAACAGACTGCTAGGGCGAGTGAAATCGTCTCACAGTTTGGTGTCCAAGTACCATCATGTGCCTGTGCACACTATTAGAGATGCACGCATGCAAACAGAAGAGTACAAATGCACATGCTTACACAGGCTCTAATGCACACAAATCACACACAGGTTCACACTGTACTACTATGCATTAAATCTCACCACATCCACCCCCACCCACTCTCGTGCGCGTGCGCACACACACACACACCAATTACAGAAGCACGCACACGCCGTGAGGCACAGGTAGAGGATACAATTTCATAGTACAGCAGCTTTAATGGAATGACTGCCTAGACAGACTCATTGGACCAAGCTGACAGGTTTGCAAAATCGGCAAAAGTGAGGACTGCAGATGCTGGAAACTAGAGTTCAGATCAGAGTGGTGCTGGAAAAGCACAACAGGTCAGGCAGCATCCAAGGAGCAGGAAAATTGATGTTTCGGGCAAAAGTCCTTCATCAGGAATAGAGGCATCTGCAGTCCTCACTTTTGCCTAGGTTTGCAAAATGACTATCCTAAAGCAAAGTGAAAAATCACCCAACACCAGGTTATAGTCCAACAGGTTTAATTGGAAGCACCAGCTTTCGGAGCAACGCTCCTTCATCAGGTGGTTGTGGAGGACACAATTGTAAGACACAGAATTTATAGCAATCCTAAAGCACAAAGTTAACCTTCTGCAGTTTCACCCAAAACCTGAGCTAGTTCCTTTTCGCCCATGATTTAGCCCCGGTTTCATTTCTCCATTTTGTTTTCCTGACTACATTGTTTATTTCTTGTCAGCTCCCATCTTATGACCAAATGAGGCCGATTGCAAAACAGTTTTTCTGCAATAGGGAGGATCTGTCTGTCACTGAGTCAGAGAAACCTGAAAGAGACTAATCTCAGTTTGAGTGAATAGACTGAAAGACCATTAGAGTGGGAAAGTGCAATTCCACTCAGCTCAAGAGGGAAAAAAAGTGTCCCTTAGCTAGGGTTTCTGCTCAAAATGCTATTTAGTTTCTAAAACTGGCAAAGACAGAGTAGCTTTAGGCCCCTCTGCAATACAAATGCAGCAGAATTACCAACTGAAACTCACTCCACTTAGAGGAAAGAGGAGTCATCAGGCTGGTTCATACAACAGGCTGGTTCCTACAGAGTAACACTACTTTTTAAAAATATTCTATCACAGGATGTAGGGGTTGCTTTCTGGGCCAGCATTTATTACACGTCTCTGGTTACCCTTGAGAAGGTGGGGGTGAGCTGCCACCCGTTGCAGTCCGTGCAATGAGACAGATCCACAGAGGAGTCAGATCCACAGAGGAGTTAGGAAGACTGTTCCGGGCTTTTGACCCAGTGACGCTGAAGAAATGTTTCTAAATCCAGATGCTGAATGGCTTGGAGGGGAATTTGCAGGTGGTGATGTTCCCATGTATCCGCTATCCCTCTCCTGTTAAATGGCAGTGGTTGTGGGTTTGAAAGGTGCTGTGCAAGGAGTTTTGGTGGATTCCTGCAGTACATGTTACAGATGGTACACATCGCTGCTACTGAGCAACAGTAAGTAGGAGAATGAATGTTTGTGGATATGGTGTCAATGACGTGGGTTACTTTGTGCTGGAGTATTTCATACTCCTGACTTGTGCTTCCAGATAGTTGACAGACCTTAGGGAGTTAGAAGCGGAGTTATTCACTGTAGGATTCCTAGCCTCTGACCAGCTCTTGTAGCTACAATATTCATATAGCTTGTCCAGGTGAGATCCTGTTCAATGAGAATCTCAAGGATGTTGAAAGGAAGGGATTCAGTGATGGCAATACCATCAATTTTCAAGGAGGGACAGTTAGATTTTTTCCTATTGAAAGCAGTCTTTTGTGTAATGCAAACATTGCTTGCCACTTGTCGTGTTTGAACACTGACTGCTTCAGTATTTGTTGTTGAATATTGTGTAATCATGGATGAACACCCCCTCTGCTGACCTTAGGATGGAGGGAAGGTCATTGATGAAGCAGCTGAAGATGGTTGGGCCTAGGACACTACCCTGAGGAAATCCTAGAGAGATATCCTGTAGCTGAGGTGACTGACCTTCAACAACCACAACTATCTTTCGCTGCAGTCGGTATAAGTGCCACTCTGATCATATATCCTTATGGGCTTCACCACATAACCTCACTTCTCTGACCAGGTTCCACAGACACACTCCTAGCATTGGTGTTTAATATTACTGTCTTCATCAAGTCCAATGTCCCTATTTCAATTTCAAACAAAACAGAATCACCAGTTCTGAGGAAGGGTTACTCGATCCGAAATGCTGACTCTGATTTCTCTCCACAGTTACTACCAGACCTGCTGAGCTTTTCCAGCAATTTCTGTTTTTGTTTCTGATTTACAGCATCCGCAGTTCTTTTGGTTTTATCACCAGAAGAGTTCCAGCAAAGATAAGCTATCAGTTAGAGATAGATTGGAAACGTTGGATAGTTTGCCTCGGAGAAGATGAAAAGGGGATTTGATCGAGGTACTCGACATTATGAGGACAGGGTAGACAGGGAGAAACTGTTCCCATTGGGAGAAGGTTTGAGAACAAAGATTTGGAAGGTGTATGGCAAATGATGCAATAGCGATAATTTAATGCAACGAGTAATGAGGGAGATTTAATTGAGGCATTCATGAGGGAATTGGATTATTATCTGGAAGGAAAAGTGTACAAAGGGGAGGAGGGTAAATGTCATGAGGTGTATTGTTCGTTCACAAAGCCAGCACAGTACATTTCTATGTCTCTATAACTCCTCTGTACAGTTCTGTTGTGAACTTCTGTGATTCAAATGGTGAGGGAACCCTCAGCACAATCCCCAACAGACCTCAGAAGCTGAAGATATGCCCCTCGATGCTCAATGATGGGCAAGCGCTTTTGAATCATTTGCAATCTTTACTCAGATATACTTTTACCTTCAAAGTTTGGTAGAAGATTTGTAGCTCAGGTACTCGTTGTTGTGGTTCTGTTCGCCGAGCTGGGAATTTGTCTTGCAAACGTTTCGTCCCCTGTCTAGGTGACATCCTCAGTGCTTGGGAGCCTCCTGTGAAGCGCTTCTGTGCTGTTTTCTCCGGTATTTATAGTGGCCTGTCTCTGCCGCTTCTGGTTGTCAGTTCGAGCTGTCCACTGTAGTGGCCGGTATATTGGGTCCAGGTCGATGTGTTTGTTGATAGAATCTGTTGATCGACCTGGACCCAATATACCGGCCACTACAGTGGACAGCTCAAACTGACAACCGGAAGCGGCAGAGACAGGCCACTATAAATGCCGGAGAAAACAGCACAGAAGCGCTTCACAGGAGGCTCCCAAGCACTGAGGATGTCACCTAGACAGGGGACGAAACATTTGCAAGACAAATTCCCAGCTCGGCGAACAGAACCACAACATACTTTTACCTTGAAGCTATCCCAACTCACCTGACTCACCAGTAACTCCAACTCTTCCATTCTGCTGACAATGGAGAAGAGCATGGGAGTGCGGAGGTTTGTTTGTATGGGGAAAGGGGGTATACAGCTGGGGATCTGGAGCCTTCTGCAAGATTTTGACCCTTGTGTCCATTTAAAGTCCTGCTCTCCTGAGCAGGCTCTACTGGCATCAGGACAAACCCAAAACTAAACTAATGAGTGCAAACACTGATGGGGAATTCAGTCCAAGTTTCCTTACTAACTGATGCTCCCTTCAGGAGCCTATGCAGGTCCAACTGCAACTCCCTGCGATATTACATCCCTCAACAGGGAGGAATTACTCATTGTTCACTGCTTTTGAGATAAATGCCAGGCCTGTGTGTCCAAACAGAAGTGTAAACAACAAAAAATTATCCTTCAGTGCCTCTGTCAGTTTATCTCCATGGTTTTGCAAGTACAGCAATCTTGAATCCCTGATGTTTCTAGGATCCCCCCACCCAAAGTCCTCAGTTTTCAAAGGACAGGAGAGAGAAGGGATCAACTGGTCTCAAAAGTGTAGGAGACCATTTTCTTAAAACTTGAACACTTTACTAAAAACTTAGCGAGCACGTTTACCAGGCATGAAAAGGTCATTCAGAGGTAAGAGTTGCAGCTAGCTGGCTGGCTCATTTCAAGTTTTCAATCCAGCTCCTGGCTGACTCAGTAGTTGATTTGTTAACAGAGAATAATTATGTGATTTACTGTTGTGTACATCCTATACTTTAATGATCAATCATTGCTTCACAAATTTACTTAAGGAGTTTACAAGCATTTCTAGGCAATTAAGAAAAAAACCACAGACCATGGGTCATAAGAAACTGCCAACAAAACAAATACATGAAACACTTCACAAGTGCCTCTTTACCTCATCCCAAGGAAAAACTGAACAATCTCGTAGAATTTGACCAGTGATCCTAATAATGAAGTACACATAATCACCGAAATGAAATTGAAATACTGTGAATTCTAGAAATCTGAAATAAGAACAGAAAGTGCTGGAGATACTGAGCTGGTTTGGCAGAACTTATGGAACAAGAAATGGGATAATGTTTCAAACGCGGCATCACTCTCCTGCAGAACTGAAGAGTCAGTTCAGAGGGACTAATACTGGATTCGAACTATTAATCCTAGTCCACTCCCTACAGACACTGCCACTCCTGCTGAGTTTCTCCAGCAGTTTCTGTTTTTATTAGTCATTCACGGACATGTCAAACAAAGAAAATTGGACAGGTTCATGATTTTTTTCAAGGCTCAAGAAAACTTTGTTCTCCCATATTTTCTGAAGCTAATTTACTAACAAAACTCATGTTTCCCAATCATCTTCCATTTACATAGAACCCAGGATATCCTTCATGGCTCAAAGAAGGTTAAGAGAAACTCGCCTAGAAGTGTTCAAAAATAGATGCCACCTGCCAACTTGTGTTGGTGGTGGGAAGGGGGATTGGGGAGAGACTATAAAATGTCCCTTTTTTGGGATGGAAGTAGAAGCATGATGATGAGTCAGGAGGTATTGTCTGAATGCTAACCCCTCCACAAACTTTCTCCCCATGAACTACACCTCATGACAAGAGACAAAAACCAACTTGCTCATGGATCCCCTGAGGAGTAAGCCTCAAATTGGCAGACATTAGGACCCAGAAGCTTTTGGTTTCTGATTGGCTGGCTGTCGAGGCCTGACTTGTTTGTAGGTCAATTCGTAATTAGACGAATGACAAGTGATTGGTGCACCACATCAGTCGCTGGTGGGTGCACCACATCAGTCACCACCTAACACACTCACCTCCACACATTTCTAGACAAGGGAAAACTGCACCCTAAATAGTTGCAAAGTTGTGAGAGTTCAACTCTCATTCTCTGGATTATTAGTTCAGAAGCACTACCACATCCTGAGAGAGAGAGAGAGAGAGAGAGAGAGAGAGAGAGAGAGAGAGAGAGAGAGAGAGAGAGAGAGAGGTAGCAAACTCTAGATCACATTTGGCCCACAAGCGGTGCTGTCAAAAGCCATCCAATGCCTAGTCTTGCCTCCTCTGGCCCACTGGCTTTCCAGGGCCCTGGCGATTTGAAAATAGAAGGCCTTATCTCCTGATGTGACACAACCGAGAGCATACTTTCAATAAGTATGTAGATGCAGTTGGTGATACAACAGTTAAGAACTGATCTCACAGCAGCAGTGATTAAATGTTTTATGAGGTTGTACTGACTTCTGAACAACTGTGAACATTTACACATGATCGCCAAATGCAGGAGATCTGTTTGACTGCAACACAGAGACTGGAACAAACTAATCCAAGTTTTATTTAAAGTGGCAAGCCAAACCATTAAAATTTCAGACTGACTGGACAGGTGAACCGAACATTTGCTTGTAACATCTCTTTCAAAAATGAAGCCATGATCTCAGATAGAGAGAGATTGACAAATTTTTAGCATGCTCAAATCCAATGCAGGTTAAAAATACATAAGCCAGTCCTTGTATTGCTGGAGGCATGTTTATGATAGTAACGGTTTTAGGTGTGTGTTTTCATCGCTGACAGAGAACTGGCTGCAGGTATTAGATTCCAGTGGGCCTAGATAATGCAGCTTAACTGGGAAAGCTTTATCTGCTAGTGACCAGAACACACACACACAACTGTTCCTGGCCCCTGGCCAGTCAGCATCAGGAGTTACCGTGAAAATAGAAAGATCGTTAAAATTAACCCATTTGGTCTTGGTAAAATATTCACATGATCACTTTACTGGTCACCCAGCTCTATCCATCTCTGATAAAACCAGCAATTATCAAGGCTGGTTGGGCTTTCCCATTTCAGATACTTCGTTAATCAATCTCAATGCAAACCAAACGCCTGAGCTGTAGGTGGGAGCGTGGCATTAATACTCTGCATTTTCTAGCTGCCTTTAGAGGTAGGTGGCTCTGAAACAGACAGTTTGGGCAATTGGTGGACAATCAGGGCTACATTTGGTGGCGATTCAACAGCAGGAGTCATGACTTATATAAAATCTCTCAGGGCATTTAAATGACATTGAATGATGAAGCTGATCCTAGACACTAAAATTGTTTGTTTTTTAAAAACCATACAGAATATATTGGACGCATTCACGAGGGAATTAGGTGATCACCTGAATAGAAACAATACGTAGGATTATGAGGAAAAGGCAGGAGAACGGTATTAAGTCATTTCTCATTGAGCAAGCCGGTGATAATATGATGGGCTGAATGGCTGCCTTCTGCACTGTAACTATATTGCAGTAACATGAGGATGCATTTCTGAGGAATTGTACAGCTCTGACCCACCAAGCAATAGCAGGATGACTAGGTACATACACTGCAGTAATCTGGTTTATGTCTGGTCTTGAACCACTTTGCAAAATCTTGATTAATATATGTGCCTAACAATTTCAATAATTTCTCGGTGAGGTACAAAACCAGAGTGAAATTCTGAACTGGCATTTACAAACCGAACTCTTGCTGGCTTTGCTTTGTTTCATCGCAGTCAGTCAAATATGCTATTAAAATGATATTGCATTTACTGAAAATGGCTATGAGATATAGCAGATCCCCGCACAGATGTCACATTTCCCCATAAATGTATACGGCTACTGTGCTTATGCTGGCTCTTTCAAAGAGTTATCAATTAGCCCCCACTACCCATGCCATTCTTTCTTCATTGCTCTGCAAAATTTCCTTTTCAAATATTTCATTCCCTGTTTTCAGCTGACTGTTGAGTCTGCTTCCACCATCCTTACAGGCAGTGCATTGCTGATCAAAAATAATTGTTTTGTTTAGAAAAATTCTTAGATCACCATTGGTTCTTCAGCAAATTATCTTCAATCTGTGTGTGCTGTGTCGTTGCTGCTGTTGGAAACAGCTTCTCCTTATTTACACTATTGAATCGAGAAAGACAAGAATCATGTGGTTGAACAAATGCCTGAAAAGCTGGTGTAGGAGAGGGCATCAGATTTCTGAGGCATTGGGACTGGTTCTGGGGGAAAGTGGGATGTGGACAAGCTGACCAGTCTTTACCTGAACAGGACAGGACCAAATATGCTCGCAGAAGACTGATAAAAGAAGGGTTTAAACTAGCTTGGCAGACTCTTGAGAACCTGAAGGCTGACTCATAAGACAAACTCAGAGACGGGAACAGAAAATTAGTATGCGTCTCAGAGAAGGAAGAAGCAAAGGTTTTAAAAAAAAGTGTAAACACAGGAATTTGGCAGTACTGAAAGGTTTATATGTAAATCCAAAGAGTACTGCAAGTAAAACCAATGACCTCAGAGTACAGATAGACATATGACAGCATGATATCACTGCTCTAACAGAAATTTGGCTTAAAATGAGGGGAAAATGGTCAATTCAACAGAGTTTTCAGACAGAATAGACTTGGGGATTAAAAATGGTGGGGTATAGCAATTTTGATTCAGGAATCAATTACAATGATGAAGAGGAAAGATATATTAAATGAATCATCAATGAGGCCTTATGGATTGACATTACCATTATATTTAGAACAAAGGGGCAGCCATGCTGTTATGAGTGTATTATATAGAGGGAGACAAACAGCAAATATATAGGCAAATTTCAGAATGCAAAAACAATAGGGCAATAATAGCTAGGGACCTCAACTAACCTATTATCAATTGTGATATGAACAATGTGAAAGCCACAGAAAGTATAAAATTGTTGAAGTGCTTTCAAGAGAACAATTTTTAGCCAGCATGTAACAAGCCCAATGAGAGGAGGACAGAATTCTAGATTTAGCCTGGTGAAATAATGCTGGGCAAGTGCATAAAGTAACAATAGGTGACCATTTAGAGGCAGTGACCATAATGCTGTTAGACTGAGCATCGGGATGAAAAAGGACAAAGATAGAACAGGTATAAATGCTCTAAATGGGGGATAATGAATCTTATGTAGTGGAGGGGGGTAACTGGGTGAAAGCGGATTGGATACAGTTACTTGAAGGAAAGTCAGTGACCATTCAATGGGAGGCATTCAAAAAAGTGAGATTCTACAGGCACAGTGCATACATATCCCCACAAATAAAAAGGATGAAAGGGCGGTATTGCTTATTATAGACCTCATAGCCCTCATTATTTAGATGCATGCAACGTAAACTAAAGCAGGAAACAAAAGTCTACTACAGTCATAAAAAAATTTGTAGAAAGCCCACAGAAGCATGGAGATGAAGTGATGGTGAATATGAAGAAAGAAAAGGAGGATATTAAAAATATTGACAGGTTAAAAAAAAATCAAGGAAATCTCAAAAATGTTTTATAAGTACATTAAAAGCAAGAGGATAACTAAGGAAAGGCTGAGCCTGTCAGATATTTACAAAGTACTTGCACACTGATGCAAAATATAGGTGCAGGTTTCTTCATGTCTTCACAAAGGAGAAGGCTGACGCTGACAATCGAGTTCAGGAGAAGTGTAAAACAATAGACACAATAAAAAGAATGCAAAAGTGAAGTATTGGAGGAACTCACATATTTGAAAGTGAATAAATCGCCAGGGCAGGCTAGATTGTATCTCAGGTTGTTAAAGGAAGCCAGGGAGGAAATAAAAGATGCTGAAGCCCATTTTCTAATTCTCACTAGATACAGGCAAGGCACCAGAGGGTAGGAGTTCTGCAACCACTACAGCATTGTTTAAAACAGTGCAATGGATAGGCCAACTAATTATGGGCTGGGAACTCTGCTTTCAGCGACAAGCAAATTATGATAATCAATTAATCGTGTCTCTCAGAACTGTCACTTAGAAAGAAATAATCAGAAACAGTCAGCATGATTTTATTAAGGAAATGCCATACTTTACTACCATGATTGAATTGTTGAGAATAGGGAGGATCGATGACAGTTTTGTAGTAGATGTTACCTCCATGGATTTTAGTAAAGCCTTTGACAAGGTTACACATGACAGACTGGTCAGAAGAGTGAAAATCCACTGCATACTGGGAAATGTGCTGCTTTGATTCCAAAATGGACTCAATGACAGGAAACAGACAGCAACAGCAGATGGATGTTTTTGCAAGTGGAAAACAGTTCCCAGTGACATTCCATTGGGCTCTGCGTTGAGTCCCTGCTGTTGATTGTATACATTAATGATTCAGACTCAATGTTAGAGGCACTATTTTAAAATTTTAAAACAACTGAATTATGGGCGGCATGGTGGCACAGTGGTTAGCACTGCTGCCTCAGCGCCAGAGGCCCGGGTTCATTTCCCGCCTCAGGCGACTAACTGTGTGGAGTTTGCACGTCCTCCCTGTGTCTGCGTGGGTTTCCTCCGGGTGCTCCGGTTTCCTCCCACAGTCCAAAGATGTGCATGTCAGGTGAATTGGCCATGCTAAATTGCCCGTAGTGTTAGGTAAGGGGTAAATATAGGGGTATGGGTGGGTTGCGCTTCGGGGGGGGGGGGGGGGGGGGGTGTGGACTTGTTGGGCCGAAGGGCCTGTTTCCACATTGTAAGTAATCTAATCTAATCAAGAATTAGGCCACTTGGCCCATCGAGTCTGTTCCACCACTTCACCATGGCTGACATGTTTCTTAATCCCATTTTCTTGCTTTCACCCACTACTCTTGATCCCCTTACTAATCAAGAACCTACTTGTCTTAAATACATGCAATGCAGCCTTCTACAGCAATGAATTCCACAGATTCAACACACTCTGTGTGAAGAAATTTCTGCTCCTCCTAGTTCTAAAGGGTTGCCCTTTCACACTGAGGCTATACCCTCGGATCCTAGTCTCTCCTACCAAGGGAAACATCTTCTCCATGTCCACTCTATCCTGGCATCTCAATATTCTGTAAAATCCAATCAGATCCCCTTCATCCTTCTAAACTCCATCAAGTACAGACCCAGAGTCTTCAACCACTCGTCATATAATAAGCCTTTCAGCCCAGGATAATCCTTCGAAACCTCCTCTGGACCCCCTTTCAACACCTTCACTTCCTTCCTTAGATGCAATATTCACAATATTCCAAAATGCCGTCTGACCTGAGCCTTACACAGCCTCAGCAGGACATCTCCAACCGTCTTGAAATAAATTCTAACAGTGCATTTGCCTTCTCAACCATCCACTGAAACTGCATGTTAACCTTAAGAGAATTCTGAGATAATAGACAAAGTATTTTTGAAGTCTTTCCCATTTAGAAAATAGTCTATACCTCTACTTTTCCAAACAAAGTGTAGGATCTCACATTTTCCCACTTTTCCTTCCATCTGCCACTTCTTTACCCATTCCCCTAGTTTGTCCAGGTCCTTCTGCAGCCTGTCTATTTCCTAAACACTACTTGTTCTTCCACGTATCTTTATGTCATCTGTAAACCTAGTAATAATGCCCTGAGTTCCTTCGTCCAGGTCATTAATGCACAAGGTGTATAGTTGTCCCAACACCTACCCCTGCAGAACTCCACTAGTCACCAGCTGTAATCCTGAAAGGACCCCTTTATCCCCATGCTCTGCCTTCTGCCAGTCAGCCAATCCTCGATCCACGACAGTACGTTGCCCACAATACCACGGGCTTTTCTCTTATTTAGCAACCTCCTGTGTGGCACCTTGTCAAAGGCCTTCTGAAAATCCAAATAGATCACAGCCACTAACTCTCCTTTGCCTAACTTGCTTGTTACACCTCAAAGAATTCAAATAGATTTGTCAGGAATGACAAAGCCATGATGACTCAGCCCTATTTTACCGTGCACTGCCACATATTCCTCAATCTCATCCTGAATAACTGAGACAGAGAAAGATTCAGCAAGTGGAATGATATTGAACATGGCTTGTGTAAAACAGCTAATCTCCTGGAGTTAAACAATCTGTTCTTTGTCCAATGCAGAAGTATCTTGGAATCTAGGAATTAAAAATTATCTCCACTGATGAGGAAAGATTGAGAATTGACTTCAGAAGAATGAGACTTTGAAATGGACAGTATTTTAAGGAGGCTTGACAGGATAAATGCTAGAATCCATGTGGATAACCGGGGGCTCAGTTTAAAAATAACTGGTCTCCTATTCGAGAGGCTAATTTCTCAACTCAGCGGATCATTCGTTTCTGGAAATCTTTTGGCTAGAGCAGTTGGATGCTGAGTGACTCAATGTAGTCAAGTCTGAGGTAGATGGACTTTTCATTGACAAAGGATTCAAGGATTATGAGTAAAAGGCAACAAAGTATTATAGTCACACTCAGAGCAGTCATGATTTTCTACACTGGCACAAAACAGGCTCAAGGGGCTGAATGGCCCATTGCTGTTCCAATATGTTATGATCTTATGTTCCAGGACCGAATGATGAGCAAATCAGGGTGGGGGTAGAAACAATGCACTTCCAGAATAAAACATTTTCCTTTGCATACTTTTGTCAATTAGCAATAATGATTTGAGTAAAAAAAGTACTTAACTGTCAGCAAGGAATCACTAAATCAGGTGACAAAGATCTAGTCTCATCTCCAGTTGCTGAGGGGTGGAGAGGCTCTGGAACTATGGACAGAAAAGGTGGCCAATAGCTAGATGATGGTTTGTGTGTGTGTTTGTGTCTCTCTGTCTGTGTGTGTGTCTTTGTCCTTGTGTTTCTCTGTGCATGTTTGTGTCACGGTCCATGTGTTAATTTGGAGACCACAGGATGAAATTGTCTGAAATTAGTCCATTCGGAATTACCAATCCCTGTTCCCAAACAATAAATATGACTCAACCTTGCTGCTGCTTGTGAATCCTAACACAAACCAGCACATCTAACAACTTGGAGAAAGTGAGGACTGCAGATGCTGGAGGTCAGAGCTGAAAAATGTGTTGCTGGAAAAGCACAGCAGGTCAGGCAGCATCCAAGGAGCAGAAGAATCGACGTTGTTTCGGGCATAAACCCTTCTTCAGGAATGAGGAAGGTGTGCCAAGCAGGCTAAGATAAAAAGTAGGGAGAAGGGACTTGGGGGAGGGGTGTTGGGAATGCGATAAGTGGAAGGAGGTTACGGTGAGGGTGATAGGCCGGAGAGCGGGTGGGGACGGAGAGGTCGGGAAGATGATTGCAGGTCAAGAAGGCGGTGCTGAGTTCGAAGGTTGGGACTGAGATAAGGTGGGGGGAGGGGAAATGAGGAGCTGGAGAAATCTGCATTCATCTTTGGGGTTGGAGGGTTCCTAGGTGGAAGATGAGGTGCTCTTCCTCCAGACGTCGTGTTGCCATGATCTGGCGATGGAGGCGGCCAAGGACCTGCATGTCCTTGGCGGAGTGAGAGGGGGAGTTAAAGTGTTCAGCCACGGGGCGGTTGGGTTGGTTGGTCCTGGTGTCCCAGAGGTGTTCTCTGAAACATTCCGCAAGTAGGCGGCCTGTCTCCCCAATATAGAGGAGGCCACATCGGGTGCAGCAGGTGCAGTAAATGATGTGTGAGAATGTGCAGGTGAATTTGTGATAGATATTGAAGGATCCCTTGGGGCCGTGGAGGGAGGTGAGGGGGGAGGTGTGGGCGCAAGTTTTGCATTTCTTGTGGTTGCAGGGGAAGGTGCCGGGAGTGGAGGTTGGGTTAGTGGGGGGTGTGGAACTGATGAGGGAGTCGCGGAGGGAGTGGTCTTTCTGGAATGCTGGTGGGGAGGGGAGGGAAATATATCCTTGGTGGTGGGGTCTGTTTGGAGGTGGCGGAAATGACGAAGGATGATACGATGTATCTGGAGGTTGGTGGGGTGGTAGGTGAGGACCAGTGGGGTTCTGTCCTGGTGGTGATTGGAGGGGTGGGGTTCAAGGGCGGAGGAGCGGGAAGTGGCGGAGATGCAGTGGAGAGCATCGTCAACCACGTCTGAGGGGAAATAGCGGTCTTTGAAGGAGGAGGCCATCTGGGTTGTTCGGTATTGGAGTTGGTCCTCTTGGGAGCAGATGTGGCGGAGGCGAAGGAATTGGAAATATGGGATGGCGTTTTTACAGGGGACAGAATGGGAGGTGGTGTAATCTAGGTAGCTGTGGGAGTTGGTCGGTTTATAGTAAACGTCCGTGTTGAGTTGGTCGCCTGAGATAGAAATAGGTCTAGGAAGGGGAGGGAGGAGTCTGAGACAGTCCAGGTAAATTTGAGGTCGGGGTGGAAGGTGTTAGTAAAGTGGATGAACTGTTCAACCTCCTCGTGGGAGCACGAGGTAGTGCCAATACAGTCATCGATGTAGCGGAGAAAAGGTGGGGGGTGGTGCCAGTGTAGCTGCGGAAGATGGACTGTTCCACATATCTGACATTTAACAACTTGCCTTGACATAGTGTAAAAATATCTGTTTAATGTGGAATGTAACACAAAAGTGACTGTTAAATGCATATCATTGTTATTTTGGAACCAAGGCAAGGGGTTGGAGTTAGGACAGAGACCAGCCATAATCTTAGTGAGTGGTGGAACAGGCTTGATGGACACAATGGCATCTCCCTCCTCCCATGTTCCACACAGGGCCAAGCAGTGACATCATTGATGTTCAAAGCTTTCCTGGTTTATCTGTGGGAACATGGGTTTTGAATTATGGAAAATAGAATAGGGACAGGGATAGGTTAACATAGCTGGTTACTGATGACTTTCTAGGAACTAATGTGCATTACCAAATGCAGGCAGGAGGAGAATTGGAGGCGATTACATATAGATTCAAAATGCTTGCTCTTAATTGTCACTTGCACTTCTTTGAAGAATGGAAACTTGGACGAGTTCTGAAAAGATTGCTGAAACCTGTGTAAGGAATGCAGGACATGATCTATTTCAGATATAGATATTTCGGGTCATTGGAAAAGGATACAAGCAGGTGACAGTGAATTAGAGAACCCACATTTAACCGATGTGTGGGGATTAATGTGAAGGAAGAAATGTTATTTTTAACCCAATGTGTGGGTGAACAAATGATCAAAATCTTTAGAAATCACACAGACTGAGAAATTGTTTGGAACACAAACTGTAAGCGCATCCAGGATTAAGTGAACTTCACAAGTAGACCTTTTGAATGTGACAGGAAGGATGACAGCAGGCTCATGATGAAGCACCAAGTTATGAAAACCAAATATTCGAAATATTCTGCAGGTCAGGCTGCATTTATGGTACAGTGATTCAGAATTCTAAGGTTCCATACTGAATCCTGGTGAGAGTTTAGAGAAACAACACTTTATGTTATGACTAGGCACAATAGTCTTCTGGATCCAACAACTGCACAACACAACTACCGATCCCATTTCTTTTTCGGATATATGTTGGTGGTGCTTTTAGAATTGCCAGTCACATCTCAACTGGACCCATCTTCTATTTCTTTACTTGTCTCATTACCAATGCTTTATGTCCTGCCTTCCATGTCCATCACAGACCTTCCATTTTAGTCTTTCCTCCCACTTTTTTTTCCGTAATATCTCCAAGTATTTTCAGTTCTGATTTTAAAACATCACTCTGAAATATTTGACCTGACTTTAACTCATTTAAAATGTATCCACTTTCTAAAAATTAAAATTGTGCCCATTAACAATTTTTCCTCCACAGGTACTGCCTCACCTACCAAATAGTTTCAGAACTTTCTGCTTTTATTTTAGATCTCCAGCATCTGCAGTATTTTGTTTTTGGACCAGAACATCAACATCACTGCTCAAAGAAAGGAATAACGACTTTGATTTCAATAGCACCTTTTAAGACCACAGAATATCTCATAGGTGACAGTCTAAGCTCAGCCTCTCTGACAATGTATGAAACATGGCACCCTGTTTGTACACAGCAACATTCACAAACATTGTGATAACAAAAACAGATTATCTGGTAAATTATGTTCATTAAGGGATAAATTAGTTCAGGATGTTGGGAAAAGCTCCCCATTTTTCTTTAAAATAGTACTGCAAGTAGTTTAACATCTCAAGAACAGCGCCATGAATAAACAGGAACATAGAAAGTAGGATAGGCCGTTTGGCCCTTCGAGCCTGGTGTCCCATTCAAAACGATCAGGGCTGATCATCCAACTTGGTATCCTGTTCTGGCTTTCTCTGCTTACTTTTTGATCCCTTTAATCCTAAGAATTTTAACTAACTCCTTCTGGAAAATATTCAATACTTTGGCCTCCACCGCTTCCACAGGTTCACCACTCCTTGGGAGAAACATTTTCTCCTCGTGATGTTTGCTGTGCATAAAGCTGACTGCTGCAATTCTTCTCTATCCTCCCCCTGCAACCAGCTCACCCTAGCCAATCCTGTAAAGAGCTATGGGACATTCTGATATTGTGTAAGGTGCTATACAAACGCAAGTTCTTTCTAAATACAATTCAGTTTTGTTTCCAACACAACTGAATGTACTATTAACCACCCCAAACAAATGTCCTGCCTATTCATTCTGGGTTATTTTTGCACAGCAGTAACCGGTCAGAAGAGAAAGGGATGGCTGGAAATGGAGAGGATGCAGAGGACTGGGGTCACAAGCCAAGTGGCCCAATTTATTTGTCAGCTCAAATTTTGTAGGGTGGGTGGATAGGGTTCAAAAAAGAATTAGTCATTGAACTCTTCTGGTTCCTGTTGACAGTGCAAATGTTGAACTCTCCCAATTTCCAAGAATTTGGGAATATGCCATATTGGCCTGGATGTGACAATGCAGCCTCACAGTGATCCCTCTATGTTCCTGTTGAAATAGAAAAGGAAACCACTGTGAAACAGATTAACACTAAATACTGGAACAGCTTTCACATCGAGAACAATCAGGATCAGTTACATTTGAAGACTCTAAGTGGTTACAATGGAGTTCTTTCTAGCCTTTCCTTCCCCCTACCCCCAGGCTTTTTGAAGACTGCTACTTCAAGTGAACTAGCAGTCTACAGAAAGCCTGGGGGTAGGGGAAAGGAACTAAATTCGGTTTCTCTTTGCTTGTAGAAAAGCATTCACACTGAGGCTTCTTCATTGAATTCTGACCTTATCTGCAATCAGATTTCTGAAACCCTGCTATGCCCCTTCCTCAGCTTCCCCACTTCCCCCTCTGAAGTTGGTGTGGGATCTAGTGTCATTATTTTTTGTTTTGAGCATCACTACTAACAGATATCATACTGTTCAATCGGGAAGGCAACAAAAAGAAACACATAGTCACAGACAATGAAATAACGGTTTTTTTGATACAGTCAATGGTAGCAGCCATTTTGTACATGGCAGGTACCCTGGTAGTGCCACGCCATAATATTGGCTAATCAGCCTTTACTGATGAGGACCAAAAAATAGTCAGTCAGTCAGAACAGCACATAGACGTCCTTGGATCTTCTTTGAGATAGTGACATGGGATCTTTTACATGCACCTGAAAGGCAACGTGTCAGTTGTGCCACTATTCAGATTCTGAGCACGTCAGATATTCTGTACTGTCCAGTTCCAGAGGCTGTTGCTGCAAATGGACTTCAGAGGTTTATGCGATGGCAGAAGAATTTGGAAGGAATATACCAGAGAGAGTGAGTAGATTGGTAGAAAACCTCCACCAATGAAGCACTTCCTCAGTACAATGCTAGAAGTAGGTTTTATACTGATGTCTCTGAATGGGGCTCAATTTTGCAACCTTATTGACTCAGAGGCAAGAGTGCAGTGTTTCTGTTAGCAAAGATGTCTTACTTCTTTAATTTAATGCTGATGTAGTAATACTAATAGAAAGATACACCTGATGACTTTTCTCTTTGGTCTTGTCATGATAGTTACCTTTCTCCTGACTACTATATGTAAAGATACTGTTAAATTATCGTGTGAAATCCATATCAGTTTAGATTAGATTCCCTACAGTATGGAAACAGACTATTTGGCCAATATGTCCACACCAGCCCTCGGAAAAGCGACCCACCTAGACCCATTTTCCTACCCTACACTTACCCCTGACTAATGCACCGAACACTATGGTCAATTTAGCATGGCCAACTCACCTGACCTGCACATCTTTGGACTGTGGGAGGAAACCGGAGCACCCGGAGGAAACCCACGCAGACACAGGGAGAATGTACAAACTCCACACACAGTTGCCTGAGGCTGGAATCGAACCCAGATCCCTGGCACTGTGAGGTGGCTAACCACTAAGCCACCATTCGTTTATTGTAATTTTTTGAGAGAATGTGGATAACAGTAGAAGAATTTGGTGAAAGTGCAGCTAGTTCATTTTGGACTAGCATTGGCAAAGTTCAAAGGTAAAAGAACCAGAGGGGGAGATGAGAAGATGGTTTTATTTATGCAGCAACTTATGACGATCTGGAACATGCTACATAAAAAGGAAGCAGTTTCAATAACAACTCTCAAAAGGGAATTCGAATAAAATTTGAAAAAGAAGAACATTCGCAAGGCTACAGGGAAAAGTCAGGGAGCGGGAGACTAATTTTATAGACCTTTCAAAGAATCAGTTCAGGAGTGATGGGCCAAATGGCCCTTTCTTGTACTCCATAATCTGCTTCTGTATTGTATGATTCCAAGTAGAGTATATTATATGTATATTTTATATATCTGATATTTCCATATATATATATATCTGATATTTCCTGTCATGCTGCACCAGAATATCATTTTACCCATGTTGATTGAACACAATTAACTTTTAAAACATGTTGCAAGGACTGAACAGAAGCTTTGCTCACGTCAACAAATTGAGGAACAATGGTTTTATTTATCCTTGCAAGAAACAAGTCCTGTGCATTTAATGACTTGGATTACGAAAATGACGACGTTTGTCAGGACCATATGAAAATTGGCATTTTGCACCTCCTGTGCATTTGCACACTGGGCTGGCCCACCGATATCAAGAGACCCATTGGCCAGCAGTTCAGTGTAAGGATCTTGTCAGCTGCACCTTCTGTAGAACATATGCTGTTTTTGTATTCTGTTCAGTGGAACTGCGTTACAAAGTATTTCTGGTGTGAACTATTCAGCCCAACTCGTTTATACTAATGTTCCACATAATTGGCCAACCATCTATCATCTCACCCCATCAACATTCTCTTTATTCAACTCCCCCTTGTTAGAATCAGCATTCCTCTAAATGCATCTACACTAATCTCAGCTATTCCCTGTGGTAGAGAATTTCACATTCTTACCACTGTCTAGTACAGACATTTCACCTGATTTCCTGATCGAATTTATGGATCTTACGTTGAGGGGTTCTAATTCTTTCTCTCCACGAGTAGAAATGTCTTCTCTATACCCACCCTCTCAAACACTTTCATAACTTAAAAAACCTACAAGGTCCCCCCAACAACCCATTGTTTCTAGAAAAATTAACCCTAATCTCTCCTGATATTAAGCAACTTTGTCACACAGAAATTGATAGCTTTTTTGTTAGGGTACGATATTAAGGGATATAAAACCAAGGTAGGAAAGCGAGTTAGGCTATAGATCAACTATGTTCCAACGGAATAGTGGGACAGAACTGAGCAGTTGCATGGTCTACTCTTGTTTTGATATCAGCTTTTACGCCTTGGTCATTATAACATGTGGTCATACACTTTCCTCTCTCCATCTCTGTCACTGGCACAAACCTACAATGATAAAAATAAATTCCTATTATTTCATAAAGAATGAGCTTTTGATGGTATGAGATATAGCTCCAATAACAGCCAAGAGGTTTGACACCATCTGATTGGTACCACAGCCACTCCCTCCACTACTGATGTTGAGTAGCAGCACTATGTACGACATACTATCTACAAGACACTGCAGAAATTCACCAAAGATCCTCAGCCAGAGCCTTCCAAACACATGAGCACTTCCATCTGGAAGAACAAGGGCAACAGATACACAGGAACACCATCAATGCTGAGTTCCCATCCAAGTCTCCCATCACCTTGGCTTAGAAACTTATCGCCATTGCTTCACGGTCACTGGATCAAAATCCTGGAATTACCTAAGGGCATTGTGGGTCAACCCACAGCACACGGACTCCAGTGGCTCACTATCACTTTCTCAGGGCAGGTAGGGACAGACAATAAATGCTGACCAGCCAGCAATGCCCACATGCCACAAATGAATAAACAATCGCACCGTTTGCAACTTCCCTTGAAGCCACACACCATTTGGCCTTACAATGGTAAGAAATAGGAACAGAACCAGGCCATTTGTGTGTGCTGCACTACTGAAGATGGCCATGGCTAATCTGATTATTCTCAATCTGATTCTCCTCCAAGCTTTGAGCATCTTGTAACCATGTCTCCACCATGGTTATGAAGTTATACCCATTTACTGCTATTTGTACCATGTATTTATTTTGCTTTTAATGCAATGCATTAAGAGCCATTAATTTGGCCTTTTTACCTTTTGTTCCTCCTTTGTCCTTACTTGTTACATTTTTGTATTGTTTGTACACAATGTCCCTTCCTGTTCCACTCTAGATATCCTTGTTAAAACAGCTCCCCTGCAAAGCTGCTATGTTCTTTTGTTTTGCAAGTTTACACTGCTCGCCCCTCCACCAATCACTTCAGATCCCTAACCCCCTCAGCGTAGGTTAAAGGCCCTCTCATCAGCTCTAGTAACTGGATGTGCAAGAACAGTGGCCCCCGGCATGGTTCAAGTGAAGCCCATTGACCAGGGCCAGCTCCCTGCCAAGACCCATGAACGGAACCCTATTCCTATCACAGTAATTGTTAAGCATTTAATTCCTTGAATTGATTTATCCCGTGCCAATTTTCCTGTGCATCAGGTAGTAATCCTAAAATTGCCATTAGATTAGATTAGATTAGATTAGATTCCATAGAGTGTGGAAACAGGCCCTTCGGCCCAACCAGTTCGCACTGACCCTCTGAAGAGTAACCCACCCAGACTTATTTCCCTCTGACTAATGCACCTAACACTAGGTCCCCATACCAGGCTCATCTATAATCACACCCGCCCGTCCTTGATCATACACCAAATTTGAATGATCCAATCTAAGGGGTGTGACTGCTGTCTAGAGCAAAATTTTCAACTGACTTCTCCCTAATGTGACATTACATGTGCGGTTCGGTTCACAGGTTCACCTCAGATCCCTAGTTGCCCAAGTTCCAAAGTCTTGCCAGAGAGGTGTTCACAGTTAATCACAGACATCCAACAGCTTCCACATACTTCAACTGCAACATATCATTCAACTTGCCGTGTCGATTTTATTTTAATCAAGTCAGTAATTGAAGTTATTAAAGTGTCTACAGTTGAAGAATTCCTACACTTAGAACTTTGTATTATTAATCTTGTATGTAACACATTACCTTTTTTTAAATAAAAAATAAAATGCTTTAAGACCTGAATACAAACTGAACTCCTTGCTTTGACTTTAATGACTGAAAATACTCAGCAATCGGGTGCTCTGCTTGGGCAAAATCAACCAAATATCTCTCCCTATCCCCGACTGAACTCGGAGACGCTTAATTCCAGGAGACTATTGTAAGTCATACTAGGTCAGCTACTTATATATGTTCCAGGATCCACTTTCAGCTGGTTCTTAATTAGGCTGCTCTTTCAATACCCCCATTGAGAATAAATCTACTTAAAGCTTGCAACTATAGTTCAAGACAGTGGCTCACAATCTCCTTCCTAAGAGTAATAGGAGGTGGGCAATAAACGCCAGCCTCTGATTGCTCGGGGAGTTGCCAGGCAGATTTCTGCACGACCAGGATATTGATATCCCAACACTAGTTGTGTAAAGTGTTTGACAACTTCGATATCATTGAGCTTCTCCATGGAAGAACATGGTGCTCCTCCAAGCAGCTGGTAGGAAAGCCACGAGCAGTAAATCCCAGCTCATGTTATACTTAGAATTACAGTGGGCCCCAAAATGTCAATAAACACATCCAATCAGATGTCAAACCTCAAAACATATTTTTACATCAAGCTCCCATTCATAATCTCTGAACCCTCACACGTTCCCTCCCTCCCTCCTCAGCTGGACCAAAGCAGTTTGCAAATGTGAAGATGGTTCTCCAAGGTGGATGTAAAGGATCCCACAGTGTTATTTCACAGAAAAGCAGGGGAGTTCTAATACCAAAAGAGAAAATACTGCAAAATCTCAGCAGGTTTGGCAGCATCTGTAAGGAGAGAAAAGAATTGATGTTTTGAGTCTAACTGACCCTTTGTCAAAGCTGAACTGAGTTAGACTCGAAACTTCAACTCTTATCTTTCCTTACAGATGCTGCCAGACCTGCTGAGGTTTTCCAGCATTTTCTCTTTTGGTTTTTACATTCCAGCACCTGCAGTAATTTGCTTTTACATAGGGGAGTTCTAATGGTTGTCCAAATAAATATCGTGATTCTGAATAAAAGAAATATCAGTTTACCTGGTCATTATCACATGGTGTCAAGTTGCAACAGGTTCAGCATTTCAAACATACAGTCAGTTCTGATATAACGGGATAGTTCCGGTTCTCGTGCAATCTCACGCAATAGCTGCACTATGTAAAGCCAATTCGCATTGATGCAACACGTGTTACAGTAAAACCAACTGTATTTTATTCGTTTTAAGGTGCTTTAGGAGATTTTGAGATCATGAAAGGTGCTATAGAAATTAATGCAAGTTTTACTTATTTACTGCCTCCTTAGCCTGTATTCTGAGCTGTTTAACTGAGCCTTCAGCTTTTTCTTTAGTTTTCAAAAGGTTGGCTGGTATGCTTAGTGCATGAACATTAAAACGTCAACCTTTGAGAAACATTTACTTCTGTAAACTTTATTTGATTTTTCCTGTATATATTCAAAGTGCTGTTTAAATAATTTGGAGCAATTCCCAAGTGATTACTCAATGATTACGATTATTCCCATCAGAAGTATTGATGCAAATCCAAACTGTTCCTGGGAGTGCAGTTTCACAGATATACATAAAGTGTTTTACTAATAACAGTTATAATGAACTAAAACTAATTCCAAGTCCTTTTTTTTGTTCTCACTGCAGAGCCAAATCAAACAGTAAAGCTGCAGAGAAGGTAGAGTTTCCCTAAAAGTTCAAAGGCAGCTCTGGAATCAGTTTTATAAAGCCACATTCTAAATTTTGGTCAATAAAGGCTGACAAATTATTAACGGCGATTGTGACATCCAGTAATAACTTCATCATGATGCCACACAATCACATGTATTTCTTTGAAAACATATTCTTTGGTCATGCTTTCAGAATCTTGAGCTTTGGTTTTCCTTAAAGAGATAATCACCAAAGCTTATATTTTAATCATTATTGCTTAGGAACAGGAGGCCATCCAGTCCTTGAACCTATTTTGCCATTCAACTAGATTATCCATGTTTTTTTTAATTCATTTAAGGGGAATAGCAGATCACTGACGGGGCCAGTTCTTTTCCACATCCTCAATTTATATTCCTTGAGAAGGCAATGGTGAGCTGCCTTCTTGAACCGCTGCAGTTTATGTGATGTAGGTTCATCCATAATATCGTTAGAGGAGGACTTCCAGGAAATGGATACAACACTGAAGGAGTGGTGATATAGTTTCAAGTCAGGATGGTGAGTGACTTGGAAAGGAACGTGCAGGTGCTGCTACACCCATCCATGTGCTGGCTCTTTTCCTCCTAGGCAGTGAGGGAAATGGGTGACGAGTGAACTATAGAAGGAACCTGGCATCTTGGTGCTGGTAAACACTGTTGCACTGTGTACTAATGGGTGAGTTTAGTTCAGGTTTAAAGAAAGAGATGGAACACTGATCAAGGAGATAGCGGGGTTGGTTGCTTTGTCTTGGATGGTCGAGCATCTTGGGCCATGCTGGAATCTCACTCATCCAGGCGAGTGGAGATGCCAGATCCTCACTTCTTACAATCTCTCTCTACTGGCTCTCCTTCCATATTGCTGCAAGCTCCAGGCAGACAAATACACTCTTGCTTAAAAATCACAACACCAGGTTATAGTCCAACAGGTCTAACTGGAAGCACTAGCTTTCAGAGTGCCACTCGCTCCAAAAGCTAGTGCTTCCAATTAAACCTGTTGGACTATAACCTGGTGTTGTGTGATTTTTAACTTTGTACACCCCAGTCCAACGCCGGCATCTCCAGATCATGACTACTTTCTTGCCCAAGTGAGACACTGCCGAAGCAGATCACTTTTTTGCTTTTGACCTAACAACAAATTGCACTTAGATAGCACCCCTAAATGTCATGAAACTTCCCAAGCCATTTCGCTGCAGCATTGTAAAGCAATGCATGAGGAGTTAAGGAAAAATTAGAAGAGACCCAAAACTTGGTCAAAGAGATAGGATGTGCCTTAAAACCTAACAGTGAGGCACAGAGCAGAGAAATAAGACAAAGAACTGTGCATGCTGGAAACGTGAAAGGAATTTGGAAAGTGCTGTAGAAACTCGGCAAGTCCAGATGAAGGGTCACTGGATTCAAGACGCTAAATGGTTTTCTCTCTGCAGATGCTATCTGACTCGCTGAGTTTGTGCAGCAGTAGAGAGCTGGGAAAATGTTACCTTTGTCACAGTCACTTCCAATTGTCAATGAGGCTTTAGACTCTTTTGGTATTTAGATGGGGCATAGCCAGTTTTCACTTTCACAAGTGTGAATGGATGAGCATGTTGCTCTGCCACTCCTTATCCAAAGAGCAGTCAGTAAAAACTATTCTCCACAGATCTAATCTTTGTATCTTTCGACCAGCAATAATAACCGTAGCTTAGCTGGGATGGAGCTCTGTGCACAATCTTCTCCCCCAAAGAGTCGGTAAATTCTGGGTTAAAATATCACTTCAGGGAATTGAGCACAAATTTAAGCTGATAATCCCAGGAATGCTGTCGCTTGGATAAAATAATACATCAAGGTCTTCTATGTCAAAAGGAATTCAAAAAATCCCTAATACTATCTTTAATAGTGTCTAGGCCAACATTTACCCCTCAACCAGCTTAAAACAGATTCGTCTGGTAATCATCAATTTTCCATTAGTGAGATCTTGCAGTGCTGAAACCCATTTCCCACAACATGAACTGGGCTCCCCGTCATATAATGTTCCATTGGATGTAAAAACTTTGGAACATTTTATGGTCATGAAAGACAAAAAAAATGGAAGTTCCTTCTTCAAATACTGGCCGAATGTCAATAACTGGCAGTACTCAACAAAGGAAATGGAAGAACAGGAACAAAGCTGATAAATCCTGACCTATGAGCTTGTCCAGCAGGAGAACAGGAAATGTTTACCTTAGTCACAGCCACTTCCAATGTCATATTAGGCTTTAGACTGTTTTGGCACTAAGTTGGGGCAGGGCCGATTTTAATTCATAATGTTGCTAAACAAAGTTGCTGAACAAAGTTGCGAAACAACTGTTGCTGAAAGTCCCTGAACAAGTAGATGCTTAACATAAATAACGTGCCATTTGTTTACATTGTAATCAAGAAGCAGACAACGACACAGCTTGGATGGATTGTACTGTCAGAAACATTTTCCCAGAAGTAGCAACTGTGACCAACAGATTATCCTTTGCACATTCCAAACTGTTTGAATTTAAATAATATGAATACCAATATAAGATTCCAACTAAGGAATCCAACCAGGAATTAGAGAGAAACATCTTTATCCAGAAGCAGTGGGAATGCGGTTGAGGTAAATACTATGGAGAGAATTAAAAAAGGGAAGATGGAGGGAGAAGGAACGGAAGGATAATGTAAAAGGGTGAAATGAAGTGAGGGGAGGGAGAAGGTTCTCATGTAAACTCAACCCCAGGTGGGCCAAATGGCCCACAACTATGTGGTTAACTACACGGAAAGACAAGAACACCACAATGGTGAGGCAGAGATCTAGGTTGTTACTTTCAGCAAAAAAAAAAGGATGGAAGTCATGAAAGAACAAAACACTTCATTTTAAAAAAGAACTTGATTTATCCAATGATTTTAAGCCAATTACCTTGGTAACCAGGGTTAAGAACTCTAGCAGTTTTCCCACTAACTGAAGTGACTGCTCAGCCAGTGAACAAGTCCTATAGAATCTGGAAAATGCTTGACAGTATTATGCAATGAAACTATTTGAATAGAAATCTAGGCCACTAAATGTTCAGTCTTGCTCCCACACTTTCACCAGGGCAGCAGCAGCAGAAGATTTTTGTTTCATAACAGCAAGAATATATGTAGTGGCTTTAACATAATAAAACATTCCCAAGGCACTTCAAAGGAGCATGATCAAATAAGAACTGACACCAAACCACATAATTAGATTCAAGGAAAAAAAAGTTACCAAAAAAAACTTCCTTTTTTTTTCCTTTTTTCATGTATGGAACGTGGGTGCCATTGCAAAGGCCAGTATTTATTGTACTGCCCAGAGTTTAAGTACTGTAGTCCATTTAGTGTGGGTCCCCTCAGTGCTGTTCAGGGGAGAATGCCAAAGTTTTAACCCAGTAGTACTTAGAAAGAAAATTCCAGAACTTAAAACAGTAGGTAGCACAGTCACTAAAGCTGCAGCAAAAGAAGTTTGTTTTATGCAAGTTGGCAGAGCAGGGATTTTAAAAATAAAAATCTTGAGAAATAAATCCGAATGTTACCTTTAACCGACCATAAATACATCTTAATTAATGAAGCAATGCTAAATTTCTAGTCAGGGGGCAGAAAGTGGTGACTAAGTATTCAGATTTCAGGATAACAACAGTGTCTAGACAAATATAATGGACTGTGTATCTTAAATGCTACAATTAATTAACGTTTTTAAGAACAATTTGCCAGACAGAATTAATCCCTTTGAATAATTTATCAGTAGTATTGCACAACCATTTGATCTACTTGTTTTGATCTGTGTCAAGAACTTGGCTGATGTACTGCTTAAATGATATTGTGCTCTGAGGTTTCAATCTCAGATCTAGCAACAGTCGGTAGAGAACAGACTTGATACAAAATGAACGTGCTTTGGCTTTTCTCCCACAATGTGCCAGATCATTTCAATGCTGCAAGATCATTTTCTACTGTTTCAGCATAGACCTATTCACTTGGAAACATCATGATGTGAAATTAACAAGTTAATACCAATCTTCACCAAATCAGGGCAATGCTGTGCTCGGTGCTTGTACTCAGTTGGTACTTTCTGTGGCTAGCATGCCTGTCTAAATCATGAAATTGTTGCTTAAGTTCCACACTAGAAAGCCATGCACAAAATCAAGGTTGACACTCTCAGTGCAGTGTGGAGGGAATGCTGCTCTGTCAAACGTGGATGCAACATTACACAGAGTTGCTTGCTTTCAATGAAGTCTTTTATTCTGTGATTTGACGCCATTCTGAGTTGGTTTTCAAAACTGACTGGTTGAAGAGAAGACAAGTTCAAGAATGGACTTCAGGCTTATATCTCAAACCAACACTATTTGTTATGCATTGATAACAGTCACTGCTACAGATGATAATGACTTATATTCCACAACATCAGGTTATAGTCCAACAGGTTTAATTGGAAGCACTAGCTTTCGGAACGCTGCTCCTTCATCAGGTGGTTGTAGAGTACACAATTGTAAGACACAATTTATAGCAAAAGTTTAGTGTGATATAACTGGAATTATACTTTGAAAAATACCTTGATTGTTCGTTAAGTCTCTCATCTGTTAGAATGACCATGATAGTTTCACTTCTTTCAGATATAAATCACAATTTTTTTTTTGAAAGTTAGATTCTCAGGTTAACTTTAACGATTGGTATCAGCCCAGATAATGTGTTGAAGGTGTTAGCCCTCCTGTGTGCTGTTGTCCGTGCCATAATGTTTAGACTGATTCTAATCTAAAAAATTAGTTAACAGAGTCTTACACTGTAAACTTTTGTTATAAATTCTGTGTCTTACAATTGTGTACTCCACAACCACCTGATGAAGGAGCAGAGCTCTGAAAGCTAGTGCTTCCAATTAAACCTGTTGGACTATAACCTGGTGTTGTGTGATTTTTAACTTTGTACACCCCAGTCCAACACAGGCATCTCCAAATCACGACTGATATTCCAGGCTATGACATATACAGTGTATTTACATTAGTAAGGACTAATTTAGCTTCTCATGTCTGCATGCTTGTGAGAGTCTTCCATAATTCTAGTCTGATGTAGAATGGTCTAACTCCACCCACAATGTGCTATTTACGCTTAGTGACGAGTAACTCCAATAATCCTGTAAGGTTACTCCAGTGCTGTAAAACCCTCAAATAATATAAAGGATCAGACAGTTTCAGGAGAGTTCTCCTGGTGTCCTGCCCCATATTTATCAACATTATTTGAACAGATTATCTGGTCATTATCACATTGCTGCTTGTGGGTGCTTACTATGTGCAAATTGTCTGCCTTGTTTTCTTACAACACTTCAAAAGGAAGTAAATTGTCTGTTGGACATACTAAGGTTGGGAAAGACACTGTAGAAATGCAGTTCTGAAGAAGGGTCGCTGGACCTAGAATCTTAACTCTGATGTCTCTCCACTGATGCTGCCAGATCTGTTGGGCTTTCCTAGCAGTTTCTGGTTTTGTTCCTCATTTCCAACAACTGCAGTTAATTTTATATATACTGTATAAATGCAGTTTTGTTTGGGGGTGGGGGTGGGATATGGAGAGAAGAGAATTACTCAAACTGTTTCTTGTAGAATTCACACAGTTGCCTTCATTCAGGGTTAGCTTCTGAAACAGATTCTACGTCTCACAGAGTAAAAGGTACAAACCGGTTCATCTCCTGAAAATGTCATACCAAAGTAAATTATTGGCAGGCCTCAACAAGCTAGACCGCCACAAGTTGTGAAACACAATATTAAATCTGCCACTTTCCCAGAATTTTAAAATCTTTAGGAATCAGGAGCAAAGTCAGCAACTCAAGCCTGTGCTTAATAAACAGACCTATTAGTCAATCCCCAACAGTGGTGCTAACATCCATAACTCCACACTGCACAGTTTTTGAGTCAACTCCAGACTCCTGCCACCTCACTGTGAAACAGGTCTGGTGACAACCTGTAAATACACGCCCCACTCATTACTAACCACCGAAACAATCCCAAGAACAGCAAGTTGCAAATGTGGCAATGTTCATTTGCAACATTTGCCAACTATTTTCTAGGTTGGAACTCTGTGGCAATCCACAATAATTATCTTCCCCTACACTTCTCTTCCCAAACTGCAAGAAAATGCCAATCTCAGAACCGAAGGTTTTAAGGGGAAACTCAATGTTATCTGTGCCTATGTCAGCCTATTTCCTGGAACGTTAGCTGCCTATGTTTTAACATGAAGTTCTTCAGATTAAGTTGATATAATGTACTAGGCGCAGAAGCAGCACTTGTTTTTGGATTTAATTGCCCAAACTCCCTCTGGTTTAACAAACAGAAATAGGAGCTGTGGTGGTAGTATTTCCGGCTGATCTTTGTTTTGCAGGCCTTGGACAGATGTCATAAAATCATCAGAAATACGAGCTGGAGTTTCACTCCTTTGAGATTACTCAGCCATTGGCAAGTCGTGACCGATCGGATTGTGGCCTTAACTCCACCTTTTAGTCTATTCCTGTAACCCTTGCCTCTCTTGTCAATCACAATTTGGCCTAATTTAAAGTCATTGAATTTGTTGAAGATTATGTCCACTTTGGAAGACAATTCCAAAGCCTATCTTAAAAGAAGAAGTACTCAACTGTCTTAAATAGGAGAATCCATATTTGAATAGTCTGTTCTCAAGTTCGAGGTTAGAAGAGAAACTGGGAAATATGTTTAACTCAGGCTTCCTTACTCTCCCATTTGTGGTCATGCCTTCCTTTGTCAAAACATTAAACTCTTGAACTCCCTACTTAAACCTCTGCCTTGCTTTTAAGATGCTTTCTAAAATCCTATCTCCATGACTAAGCTTTTGGTCACTTGCCCTAACACCTCAATGTGGCTCAGTGTTAAATTTTGTTAAAAGCTCTTTCAGGGGTCTTTGAGGTGTCTTACTGCAAAAGGTGCTACATAAATACAAATACACAAGTTGATCAATGTAAACATACTAAAAGCCAGACTAACAAATGACTGATATTGAGTTAGTCAACAATTTTTTCTCGTGTACCACAACAGCAATGGACAATCAGAGAAGAGTTAGAGAGCTCCAAAGATGTGAACAGGCTTGAAAGAGGACTTACTTCAAGTATTAATCAGAGGAGGACGTAAACAACATGACACTCTTTCCCTGGACAAAGATATCCCAAATAAAAATCAATGATTTGGTTACAAATGACAGCCTAATTGGCCTCAAAAATGAATCAATCTCCAGGGGTAGCTGGCAATTATCCCAGATTGTGAAAAACAATCAGGCAAAAGACCCTGACAATGATGCTTGACAATGAGGTGGTTAAAGAGATCAAAAACAGGTGATTCCCATATTCAAACAGTGACATAACAGAAAAGAGCAATAACATACCCATGGTCCTCCACAGATTGGAGCACAACATCTAAGTTGACAGATCAGTGCAGTTTGGACTGACAATTGGCATGTAACATTGGTGCCAAACAAATGCCAGCCAAAGATCATCTTCAGCAAAAGAGATTCTAACCATTGCCCCTTGCCATTCAATGACATTACCATTTCTGAATACCCCTACTATCAATATTCTGGGGGTTACCATTGACCAGAAACTGAACTGGACCAGCAGACATACAATTACCGTGGGTACATCAGCAGGTCAAAAGCCAAGAATGCTGCAGCGAGTAACCCACATCCTGACACCCATATCCTGTTCACCATCTGCAAAGGTAGAAGTCAAGAGTGTGATGGAATACTCCCCATTTACCTGGATTGCTGCAGCTTCAACTCTCAAAACGCTCAGCACCATCCAGGGTAAAGTAGCCCACTAGATGAGCACCATATCATGACCTGGACACTGATGCTCAGTAAAAGCAGTGGATTTCAACTACTGCAGAAATCCTGCAAGATCCCATGGAATCGGAACCATCTAGAAGAAATTATTTGACTGTGAAATGTTTTGGGAGTTGTGAAAGATGTTTCTTTCCATCTCCAGGTCCCAGACACTAATAATACCCAAATAGCCTGCAGGAAGAATAGGAAGTGGTAAGTTTCCTCTCAACGTCCATTCCATCCCAGTTTCTTATTTTTCATTTCGGTTATATTCATTCTCTTCAGGTCTGATGTTTTATACTTTTTTTTTTAAAAAAGCTATACTTAATGTGATGTTAAAACCAAATTCATTTGGACGAGTAGAAACATTTGTAGAACTAGATTGAAAGAACAAAGGCAAAAGACGAGCTCTTCCAAAGGGCTAGTACAAGCATGACAGGTTGAATTGCCTCCCTCCGAGCAGTATTATTCTTTGGTTCTATGGTGTCAAAGTCTTTTAAATTTCTAGCCATGTTGATAGCAGGTAGTAACACATCTTCAACTGTTACCATTGATAATGCTTTGGTTGGCTGAAGAAATAAAAATTTGAAGATTGCATCCTTCTTTGCAAATCTCTTCACAACCTTGCTGTTCTTTATTCTGTGAGCTGTTCAGGCTGAAGCCTTAGACTTTTACACTCTGCAAATTCTGACCCTCCTGAGCAACCCCAAATTTCATCGCTCCACCGGCACAGTTAATTGTCTGGCTGAGAAACACTCAAATACACACCATGCAAAATAAAAACTCTGCCTCTCTACCTTCCAGTCATTTATAGTGTCTCTTGAAACCTACCTCTGTGATTAAATGGTCATTTGTCCTAATATCTCAAGTGTCACATTTTTTCAGCTAACCATCTTGAAAACTGCCTTGTTTTACTATGTTAAAGGTGCTACACAATTGCAATTTGTTGGAGTTATGTTAGAACCTCCAACACTGGAACCCAGTTCTATGCTCAATAACGTTCAAATACTGTTTGTGAATCCTATTTAGTTTGAGAAACAAAAGATTAAAGACATCTTATAAATACTGGTTTGCTAAAAAACCAATTTGGAATTCAGATCACTTCTACTCTAAAGTTCAGCAGCACTCACCAACTGTGAATGCATTAAATCGTCTTCCTCATTCAGTAAGTCAGATCTAAAGATTACTTTCGAACCCTTTGGATCGTGTCTGCTGTTGCCAAGATGTTATTGCGTATAAAATTACATGGAAATGATTTAGAGGTACTGGGTTACATATAAAGACAGATTTACAAGGATGATAGGAGAAATGAGAGGCTATAACTATTAGAAAAGGCTGAAATAGATGGCAGTTCTTTTTGACAAAAGATTGAAGGATAAAGGGTCCTTAAAGTCATGGAAAAGTTTAATCAAGATGAAGGGATGTTATAGTTGAAAGCAGAATCAGAGGCCATAGACATTAGATAATCAGTGATTCAATCATCATTGCTGTTGAGTTAATGACTCTCTTCCACTCACAGGGTGCGTCCCTAGGTGGCTATACAGAACAATGCAGCTACCGCAGGCTTTGTTCCCAGGGGTCTGTGGGAATGCCGCACTCCACCAGTGAGGCCTTGAGGACATCAACCTGGGGTTCGCCTGCCATTTCAAAGCTAGGAGTAGAGCTCCTGCTTGGCGAGTCTCGCATGCCCAGCCCATTGTAGCTGATCAAGGGTGGTCAGTGCCTCGAGGCTGGGGATGTTGGTCTGGTCGAGGATGCTGGTGTTGTTGCGTCTTTCCTCCCAGTAGATTCGCAGGTTCTTGTGCAGGCAGTGTTGGCAAGTAGTACACCAGCGCCTTTAGGTGTCTGCAGTAGACAGTGCACATCCCAGAGCCAATAGGGAAGCCAGGAGATGAGAAACCTCTTTACCCAGGAAAAGGTGGGAATGTTGAAATTACAACCACAGAGAGCAGTTGAAGTGAATTGTGTAGATGCGTTGACGGGGAAGCTAAAAAACACACAAGGAGGGGAAAGGAACCAAAGGATGCATTGCTAGGGTGAGCTGAAGGATTGGAGAAGACTCGTGTGGAACATAAGTGCAAACCTGTTAGGCTGAATGGTGGAGGGAATGGCCTGTTTGTGTGCTGTAAATTGCAATATTTAATAAGTTAATTAAAGCCAAAGTAGATATATAATATTCACGTTGATTGTGCTGATTAAATTCTAATCACCTTGAGATGTGGACTGTCTACTGCAGACACCTAAAGGCGCTGGTGTAGTACTTGCCAACACTGCCTGCGCAAGAGCCTGCGAATCTACTGGGAGGAAAGACGCAACAACACTAGCATCCTCGACCAGAATGATCATATGAGTACAAACATTGAACACTTGAAATTGCACATTTCCTCAAACACTTGGTAAAGTTGCAGACTAAAGTGTTGCCGCAGCATTAGCATGGGGGAAAGAAAAATCATAATGTGATGACCCCCAGCAGCACAAGAACACACAAGGCCAGAAGCAAAGCTGCACAAAAATGATCAAAGGCCCTTAGGTACAGCAGTTCACAGCCTTGGTTCGAACATTTGAATCAGCCTTCATGGTGCCAGCAATACTCATTAACTCTTGTCAGGGGTCAGAACAGAATGTTTTCCTGTTCCAACCTTCAAGAGGAAGAAACACTCTGCTCTGTCCATCCGCTCTCTTCCATTTCCACAAACATGCTGATGCATGCAACAAACATTACTTCAGCCACTGGAAATTCAGCACAGCTGTTAGAGAGGTGAAATTTTTACGAGATAGCAGAAGGATAAGACCCAATGTTCATGTAGTTGATGAAGGGCTTTTGCCCAAAACGTCGATTTTCCTGCTCCTTGGATGCTGCCTGACCTGCTGTGCTTTTCCAGCACCACTCTGATCTAGACTCTGGTTTCCAGCAACTGCAATCCTTGTTTTTACCCAATGCTCATGTAGTTCACCCTTGTTATCCCTGGTAGTGCCATGCTTTAATTACTTCTTTTAGGCTCTCTGCGTCAAGGAGCTCCTAAAGGCTTTCAATCCTCCTAATTTCAGTACTGGTATCACTTTATCCTGAGACTAAGCCCTCAGGTCCTAGACTGTCCCATAAGAGGAAACATCCCCTCAGCATTTACCCTGTCAGGCCCCTTAAGAATCCCTGATATTTCAGGGCAATTATCTCACATTATTCTTGTAGTCAATCAGTTACAGAGTCAGAGATGTACAACACGGAAAATGCCGACCAGATATCCTAAACTAATCTAGTCCCATTTGCCAGCATTTGGCCCATATCCCTCTAAACGTTTCCTATTCATATGCCTATCCAGTTGCCTTTTTTAAAAGGTTGTAATTGTACTAGCCTTCACCCCTTCCTCTGGCAGCTCATTCCATACACGCACCACCCACTGTCTGAAAAGATTTCCCCTTACGTTCCTTTTAAATCTTTCCCCTCTCACCTTAAACCTATGCCCTCTCTTTTTGGACTCCCCCATCCCGTGGAAAAGACTGTCTATTTACCCTGTCTATGCCCCTTATAAACCTCTATAATGTCAGCCCTCAGCCTCTGACACTCGAGGGAAAACAGCTCCAGCCTACTCAGCCTATCCTGATGGCTCAAACCCGCCAAACTTAGCAACATCCTTGTAAATCTTTTCTGAACTCTTTCAAGTTTCACAACATCCTTCTTAACACAGTTGAACAAAAGAACTGCTAGTCAATGGCTAAGGCAATTGATTTTGTTTGCACAATGTGCAGAATTCAAAAGCAAGAGCAGGAGACTGAAATGACAGTCAAGAAAGAATCACATTTTTACCTTTCATGACATTAGGGTATCTCAAAGCACATTATAGCCAATGAGATAGGTGTAGTCACTGTTGTAATGTAAGAAATACTGCAACAATTTTGTGCACAGAAAGATCCTACACACAGTAATGCAATAACACCCAGATAATCTGTTTTTCAGTGTTGACTGGGAGGTAAATATTGGTCAGGACATCAGGGATAGTTTCTCTGCTCTTCTTAAAAATAGTACCATTGGATCTTTTATCTCAATATGAGTGGGGGCAGGCAGGATTCTCTATTTAAATGTCATACATCTGAACGACAGCATCTCTGACAGTGCCGCATTGGAGCATCAGCCTTAATTTAATACTCTGCTTTCTGGACTTAGACATGGACACACAAATGGCCGCACTGCCCAGACTATGGCCCATTAGCAAGGTCTGGAGGAGTCTTTGGATGTAAGCAGTCCAGACGTAAACCACAGTCCACCTCTTCCGCAATGGATCAGGTTGATGGCAAACACTATGCAGAAGAGATTTAAATTCCAGATATTAATTTTATAATCTCAATTTTAAAATTACATTGAAAAATTATTTAAAATTATGGCAGTGGATGTGGTTGCGGGGTGACATAGTGGTTCAGTGGCTAGCACTACTGTCTCACAGTGCCAGGGACCAGAGTTTGATTCCACCGTCGGGCAACTGTCTATATGGAGTTAGCACATTGCCCATGTCTGTCTGGGTTTCCTTCAAGTGCTCTGGTTTCCTTCCACAGTTCAAAGATGTACAAGTTAGGTGGATTGGTCATGCTGAACTGTCCTGTAGTATCCAGGGAAGTGCAATCTAGGTGGATTAGATGTGGGGAATGCAGGGTTACAGGGATATGATAGGATGTTGCGTCTGGGTAGGATGCTCTTCGGAGGGTCTGTGTGAACTTGATGGGGCAAATGGCCAGCTTCCACACTGTTGGGATTCAATGATTTCACATCGACTCTCCAATAATGAAACAAATTATTTGATCCTTGTCATGTACTTGTCAAAACTGCCTTTTGCAGTGCACAGCTAGTGTGAATACAATGACTGAAAAAGAATTGACTATGCTGGTCAAACTAAGCATACATCAATCACTGCCCCTCTGAGCAAAAAAGCTAGATTCATGGGTCAGACACTTCATGGAATCAAACATGCAGGCCTAACGGGAATAAAGTGGGGGAAATTGGATTGACTGAAGTGCTCTGCAGCAAGCCAACATGGGCTCATTGTGCTGAGTAACATCCTTCTATGCCACAATGATTCTATAGCTTCTCTACATTATACTAACCCTGGTGAATACAAAGCAGTTCAGGTCTTCAGCATCACTTACGATCATGACAATTATGCAGCTAGCTTTAAATCATCAATAACAACTAAAAAGAACTGGTATCACCACTCTAACCCTTGGTCATCACTCTCTAAGGAAGTGGGTACCTGGATTCCTCAGCAGTCTTGAGCATTAAAAATAGCGACTGCCACATCTGTGCAGCATCTGTCTGAACACAACTGGAGGGTGTCCAGCATGCACAACCATTTTCGAGCAGCTCACGATAAAAGGGAACAAATGTTTCTGGTGCCTGTCTCAAACCATGTCACCAACATGGATTCCTATGGAACATATTTATGTTACTGGACTAATGCTCCAGGAACATGAGCTCAAATCCCATCATAGCTATTGACAAATTTAAGTTCAATTAATTAAATTCATTTGGAATAAATAGATGGAATCAGTATTGGTGGCTATGAAACACTGGATTGTCATAAAAACCCACCCGTTTCATTAATTTCTTTGGGAAGGAAATGTGCCATCTGAAGTCTGTCCTATACCCAACTCCAAAAGAAAGAATATGCACTGCTTTATCATCACTCACAATCAAAGTGCCATCCTAAATGTGCTTTCAAGCCAAAGAAGTACTTTTTGAAGGGGTGTACACAGTTGTAATGTAGGAAATGCAACAGCCAATTTGTACACAGAAGTAAACATGATCACCAGATAATCTTTTCCTTGGATGTTGAACGAGGGATACACATTGGTTATAGGATACTGGGATAGTCTCTCCTCCCATTTGAGAATGTGGTTTGAAAAGAAATGCCTGGGAGGGGTGCAGACAGGATTTTGGGTTAACATTGCTATCAACACTACACCCTGACTGACTGAGGAATTCCCTGGGTTGTCTTTGTTCTTCTTGAATCAACCTCGAACATTTGAAAGAATTTCATTTGCAATCTGTCTACAAGTGCACAGATATTCCTTTTATTCTTCCATGGGATGTGGGCATCATGGGAAAAGCATCCCTAATTACCACTGAAATGTAGTTTAGAAACTCATTGCTAGAGTCACCCTGGGTAAGGATGGGCAATTTCCCTCCATAAAAGCTATTAGTGAGCCAGAGGGGTCTTTATAACAATTAATGATAAGGTCAATGTCTCCATTTTACTGACAAGCTTTAGTCTGGGCTTCTGTTGAGCTAGACCAGTGACATTACCACTATGACTCATTCCATCCTTCCCAGCCCCCAGTAAAATTCAGGAATTCTGTTCACTGCATGGAATTCAACCTTTTGAAACTTGTTATGTGAACTATAGTTTAACAGCATGGCTCTCCACACAACTCAACCACGGTTTCCTGTTTGCTTCAGGCTGTTATTATCCAGCCAATTGTCTCACTTTCAACATACTGGTGATTTTTCAATTGGGTTCTGAGCTTATAGCTGCACCAAGGCTCTGAATCCTCTGCTGTAAGTGACACTAAAATTAAAACACAGGCTTGCCTTTCTAGAGTGCCTTTCATAACAGGATGCTTTACAGTCAATGAAGTACTTTGGTACAGTGCTGTCATTGTTATAATCCAGGAAAGAGCAACAGTCAATTTGCACAATGTGCTTTTATTTGTTGAGCATATCAATAATAATTCCCCTTCTCTTCTTTGAAAGTATGTCCAAGGGATCAATTATTCCCAGAGTAGGAGTTTAATGCCTCATCAGGGAGACAGTATTTCTGACAATGCAGCACTCCCTCAGTACTGCACCAGCAGTGTCAGCCTAGATTGTTGCCATGTCAGGACTTGAACTAAGAGGCAAAAGTGCTACATGTGAACCACGACAGACAAGCTTAAATAATTAGCATGAATTCTCAGGAGAGACTCTCCTGTAATTTACTGGCAATTTTCAAGGGGATTTAACTTAATTGAAGAAGTGTTGGACAAATTTTCATTGAGTTTTCGTGAAGCTCATTTATCTCATTGAGTCCACGCTGGAAACACAGCCAGTAAATTGAAGGGGGTAGACTTTTTAATTTCGGCCTTGGCAAATAACTCTTAGGCCTGGACTCTGCCTGATTTTCAAGTTCACAAGGAGTCTTCTTGTACAGGAGCAGCCACAGTTCCTGAAACTCTCACCACATGGATAAATGAAAATCCAGAATACTGAGCATTTAAAATATGTCAGATTACAAAAAGAAAAAAAAATTTCCCCACCACACGCAGCAGACTTGAACCCGGCAAATTAAAATCTAAGCGAGCGAGAAAGAATCAGGGGCACTCCGTGAGGCAGTCTGAACAAGTATGAGAATACATGAGCGTGAGACCGAGTGCAACAGGCAGATTGCGAGCCAATGTCATGAAGAAAACAGAACATGACACAAAGTGCTGCCTTATGAGTAACGCTGCAGGCTTTGAAATTAAAGACAAATGTGGGCGCAAAACTGAAGATAAACAGAGTTGATCTCAATCGGAACAGATTACATCCTCTATGTCTGTTTCCTTACGGACCACCATTTCATCTAGTGTTGAAATTTGCTGCTTGCAGATGACCTCTCTCGAATTGCATAACTTCAACAATGAGCCATTAATAAGAAGCCACTGATTGACATAGACAAGTGTTTCTTTACTGAAGGGGATGACAGGGCTGTAAAATGTTTGGAACTTCAGCCTGGTAAAACAAGACTACCTGCTCCTGATTCCTAACATTCCAGAGCTGCGACTCCAATTCTGAAATTGAAGACTATCATAATCACAACTGCTTGCAGTGCAGGAGGTGGCTATTCAGCCTGCCAGTGTCTGAAGGAACAGTTTATCTAGTCTCAATCCCTTTTCTCTGTGGCTCTCCACATTCTTACTTTTCAGATAATAGTCCAATTCTCTCTTCAAGACCTCGATTGAACCTGCCTCCACCACACACTCAGGCAGAACACTAACCACTCGCTATCTGCTTCTTTCTCCCCAAATAGCATCCTTTTAGTCTCAATCCTTCTGGCAGTGGGAACAGGTTTGCCCTACCTGCTTTGTCCAGCTCCCTTGTGATTTCGAAAGCTATCAAATCTCTTCTCAAGGAACCCCCTACTCGGCCAATCTCAAAGGACAGCTCCTCATTCAATTTTACGAGAGTAGCAGGCGCTCGAACCTGTGATTCTTCATTCTTCCCTTTCCTAATCCAGAGTTAGTTGATGAAGAGTCAAATCCACTCCATCAATTGTCCCGCAACCGCCCAACACAGTACAGAGCAAGGGCCAAACATTCTGCCTCTTGTCTCATGAATTAAAGCATAAAAATATATTCATTTACTATGGACTTTAAAGGAGGCTAATATAACCATCAAATTTTTAAAAAAAGTATTGCAGATGCTGTAAGTCATATATTAACACAAAGAGAAAGTGCTGGAAAGCCTCAGCCAGTCTGAGGGGAGAGATACAGAGTTAATGCTTTCCGGTTACTTACTTTTTCTCAGAACTTTAGAAGTCAGCGATTTAACAAGTATAGAGGCAGGGAAAGGTCAGTGAAAGGCAGAACAGAGTGTGAATAACAAAAGGGATGATAGCGTGAGGCAAAAGAGATGAGAACTGAACAAGTCCTGAAACAAAACGGATGGGTCTAGAGGAGCTGCAAATGAGATCAGCAGAATCAGCACCAAATGTTGCTGCGTCAACAAGAGCAGGGGGCAGGTTATGATTGGAAATTGTTAAATTCCATGTTGTACCCAGAAGGCTGTTCAGCGGCTGACTGAAAAGATGAAGAGCTGTTCCTCAAGCAACAGTGAAACAATGCAGAAAGTGGAAGACAGAGGCACCTCAGGAGTCATGCATTAAAACAACAGGCAAACAGACACCTGGTGTCACATCTTTTGGTCTGTCTGAAACTTGTTGGTCTTTCAGAACAAGGAGTTCACCCCTTATGTTGCCGATTGACACATTCCAAGGTCCAGGACTACGTGCTGAGGGACGTACTAATGCAGGGGGCAGCTGCCACCAAGGTACAGTGGGGAAAAATCACATTGAGGTCTTCATGAAGTTAAATGGGGGTCCATTCAGTTAGTTATCGGACCATTGTGCCTCAAATACACGTTAACATAGTCCGGTTCAAGTACGAGATGCCTTTAGTTTGTTTGAAAGACTCAAACTCCAATGCTAGTTTGTTTCCTTGATACACTACTGTACAGAACCAACGTTTGTGACACAATATATACACAAAGATTTTTTTATGAATAAAGTATACTTTAAAATAAAAAAATTTAGAGATCATTGGAGACGTGAAACAAAGCAACCAGACAATCTTGCCATTTGACCTCCCTGTGGTGGAGGAGATCTCGTTGTGAGTAGCTAACAAAGTTCCTGAATTGAAAGTAAAGTAAATCACATTTTTACCCAAAAGTTCTTTCCGATCCTCGATATTGGAAAAGGGGAAGGGAAAGGGGTTGTATCTCTTGTGCCTGCAGGAAAGGTGCCATGGGAAGGTGAAGAGTTTTAGGGGCAATTGAGCATATCACAGAAAAAGATATGGGGAGATAGAGGGAAGACATATTTCCTGGTAGCATTGCGCTGGAACTTGAAGAGGATGACCTGTTGAAAATGGAGACTGGTGGGTGGAAGGTGAGGATAAGGGAAATCTTATCATGCCTCTGAGGAGAAGGGATGATAGCAGAAGTATAGGAAATGGGAGGAATATGTGCATGTGTGTCTCTGTGTCTGAGGTGGGGTGGGGGGTGGGGGGGGGGGGGGGGGGAGCGGGAGGGGAACTTTGAATCGCTCAGTTTAAGGAAGAAGGCAGCATATCAGAAGCACCAGTATGGAAGATCGCATGGTTAGAACAAACGCTGCTGAGATAAAGTGTAAGAAGTGGAGTGGGAGGGATTATTTTCAAAAGCAGCTGTGGAAGTCAGTGGTTTACATTGGCTGGCTGCCTAACCCCAGGAACGAAGACAAACATGTCAAGAAAAAGAGGGGAACAGTCACAGATAAAGCACGTGAAGGAGAGCAGAGTGTGAAAACTGAAAGCAAAGCTGATGAAATGTTTAAGTTCTGGGTTAGACTTGGAGCACGGTTATGTCATCAATATGTCAGAAAAAGAAAAAAAAAGAGATGACGGATGGGGCCCTGAGTAGCACTTGATCAAGAAATGCCCCTCATATCCCACAGAGAGGCAGCAAAGCTAGAACCAACATGTGTTCACATGGCCACACCTTTTATTTTAGGAGGACATGGGCAGAGTCAAAGGAGTTGTTCAGAGTGAGGACAAATTCAGGTGGATGTGGGTGATGGACTGGTTAGGCCTTTGAGCAGGCAAAAAGAGGACAGCCCAGATGGAGACAGTGGGATTAGACACCCATGGTAAAGGGGAAATAGTTAGAACCAGGAAACCAATAAAGTGAAGAATCAGCCAGGTTGCTTATTTTGCATAATGATACTTAGCGTTTTTAGACCAATGGAACAGTAAATGCTTGGATTTTCTAACTGAGGGTTCCTTCAATAAACCTTTTCTTTTAAAAAAAAATACACAACAGAACTTGCACTACTTTTGTCCACTTAGTTAGACTTCAAATCCAAGTCCAAATCCAACATTCAGCTTTTCCTACCAGGAGCTCAGTAAGCAATAACAATAACAACCACCACTAAGCACTGTGTTCCAGTCAATACCTTGGTGTGGTCTCACATACTGAAGGTCAGATATTCTGCCACAGTATTGGTACTTGGATTATGAAACTGGGGATTCCGCAAACCAGAAACCTTTAGTTATTCTTGCTTGCAAGGATCATATATTCCTAGATAAGCTGAAATTGTTCTGCTTAGGGCATAGCAGGTCAAAGCAAATGGAATAAAGGTATTAAAAATTATGACACCATGACACTGCAGGATATAACAACAGAAGGAGGCCATTCAACCCATTGAATCTGCTCCATCATCTATTGAAATCATGACTGATCTAAATCATTCTCAACTCTACTTTCCTGCTTTTTCCTCCTATAAACCTCTATTCCCTTACTGATTAATTTTGATAGTATGAATAAGGATAAATTGTTTTCACTGGCAGGTACTCTGGTAACTAGAGAGCTCAGAAACAAACTGAATAGAAAGAAACAAGTTGAGATGAGGATGTGCTTTACTCAAAATGTTGTACAATATGGGACCAGAGACAACAATTATTTCAATTGCATTAAAGCAGGAAATGCTGAAGTTATTCAGCAAGTCAGGCAGCATCTCCAGTTAATGCTACTCATCACATTTTTATTGGAACTCAGTTCTGACGAAAGGTCATCAACCTGAAGTGTTATTACTGTTTGTCTTTCCACACATGCTGATTATTTTCAGCAATTTATTATTGCTATTTCAGACTTCCAACTTCTGCAGTATCTTGAAACAAAAAAAAATCAAATTGCTGGAGAAACTCAGCAGGTCTGGCAGCATCTGTGATGAGAAAGCAGAGTCAATGTTTGTTTTATATATCTGCAGTATCTTGTTCTTTCAAAGAGTTGGCACGAGGATAATTAACCAAATGGCCTCCATCACCGCTGTACTTTTAGAAGGTATTGTTTTAAATGTGCTGTCAGACAGAGAAAATAAACACTCCTGACAAAACTCGCTCGCAACAGTCGTCTTTGAGTTGGGGTAAGCATTTCTGGCACCACGCTGATATTTGGGAAGCTTGATTAATTTGATCCTGCCAAAGACTGGGCCGAGTGTGTGGAAAGAAGGTGTTAGCTTTTTCAGGGAAAATGACATTGGGGCAGAAGCAATTCTCCTGACAGCTGGTGGACCTACAGCTTTTTCACTTATTTAGAGCATAACCTTTCCTAAGGCACCAGATACTAAAACTGATTTAATTAAGGAATAATACAACCCCAAGCTTCCTCTAATTCTGAGGCGTTATTGGTTTTACTCAGCAGTTCGGAGAACAAGGCAATCCATGTCAGGACTTTTGATAAGGATTGACTCTTAATGAGATGCTGAAACACCATTTGGTATATGGGATTAATAATGTAACCGTGCAAAACCGCCTACTAGCTGAAGCCCGCTGGACATCAAACAGACACTATAATTGGCATTGTCATCAGAAAATGCAACAAGTGGAATAAGAGTTACTGTGTATACCAATGAAAGTGGATGCCTTCACCTGTCAGAGCTTGTGGGACACCACTTGAGTAGAGGTAATTGTATTACCTCACTCAGGGCATATCCTGAACAGAGGAACTCTAGATCATCCCACAGCAATACTCCAAAACAAAGCCAAACCTTGGCCAAACAGTGAAAAGATTTTCAGGATCTGGGCCAGCAGTTGCTGCCAGTTTGTGGGCTTGAGATAGCAAAAGTCTCACTAGGCCTGAATTGAGCAAGAGAACTTATAAGCCAATTTATGGTAGAATGCACACCCTGGAAAGCTTAACCATTCCAAGCCAGAAGTTGCTTAGCAATATCCATATCAGACCCAATCAAAATAAACATCTGGTTAAATGGTCACCTGGTTCTAATGGAGCGCAGCCTTTTCAGTGAACACAGAACCAGTCTTTAACAAAATGGAAAGAGTGAAGATTGAAGTTAGTGGATGAGATACCTATCAAATGCGGTCACCTCGATGGCATTAAGTTTGTGATGTTGAAGCTGCCCTTGTCTAGGTAAGTTGAGAATACTCCAAATTCCTACACTGTGCCTTGCAGAGAGTGGACAGGAATTGGGGAGACAAGTGAACTAGATGTCACAGAATTTCTAGCCTCTGACCTGCTCTATATCCATTGTACTTATATGGCTGATTTATTTCAGTTTCTGTAACCCTTGAGATGTTGATAGTGAAGGATTCAGCATTGGGATGGTCAATGTCTGTCAAGGGTAGATAGCTTTCCTCTTGTGGAAGATGGTAATTGCCTGGCACTTGTGTGGTGTGAATGATACTTAGCCCAGGCTTGGATATTGTCCAGGTCTCGCAATCAATTGACACAGGCTTCCCCTGCATCTGAGTCGTCATGAATGTGCAACGTTCAGCAACAGTGAACATCCTCATTTCTGACCTTATGATGGAGGGAAGGTCATTTGTGAAGCAGCTGAAGATGGTTGGGCCTAGGACTCTGCCTTGAGGAACTCCTGCAGAGATGGCCTGGAGTTGAGATAACTGCCCTCCTACAACCATATTACTTTCCTACGTGCCAGGTATGACGAGTAGCTGGTTCCGTTTCTCTCCAAATCTGCTAAGGCTCTTTAATGCCACACTCAGAAAAACACTGCTTTGATGTCAATGGCACTCTTCTTTCGGTGCCTCCTCCCAACCCCACCACCCCATAGAATTCAGCTCTTTTGTTCATGTTTAGCCAAAAGCTATAACAAGGTCAGGAGCTGAGTGGCTCTGGCAGAACTCACAATGGTCAACTGTCAACTTGATAGAGCTGTAAGAATTCTAACTTGCTATCCAAGAACTACAGAATTGTCAAACATAAAGAGTTTGAATAAAGGATCTATTGTAAACTTTAAATCAATCTTGGACTACAATCACACCCTTATCTCAGTTCATGGAACTCAATGCGTTCTGCCAAGGGCAGGACCATAATACTCCGTTTTAACAGTATTGTTTCACAGTCCAAAGTCCATTTTTCACTATTCAACATTTTAAATCAGGGTTATTTAGCTATTTCCAAATCTTTATCTGGTTTAAATGCCAGACCGCGAGCTTATAGTTCCAAAGTTCCTTTTAACTATAAACAAGATTGTTCAATGGCAGAGTGTGGGAATCACACATGAAGAGTTTCAGACCTTAGCTAAACTGTTGAAAATGATTGGTTCAGACCATGGAGATCTGTGTCTGGTCACAGACCACCATTACACATTGTTCAGATAGCTTAACATGTTCAAATTCTACTAATGATATCAGAAAGCTTTTAAAAACATTAACACAGTGAGTGATGTAGTTTCATGTCAATGGACTAATAAACCCTAACCCTAGCTATTGCCTTGGGGAGGCAAAAATCAAATCCTGCTACAGCAGCTGGTAGAATTCAAATCTGGAATTAAAAGGCTTCTCTCAGAATATGATCAGAAGATACTGCGGCAGAAGGTTCAGGACTTCCTTCTTAGATTCCCCACACTATGATCAGGGAATGACAAAACATGGATACATTGGAAATGCATACCTGAAGCCTGAGACAAGGAAAAGGATTCAACAATAGTAAAAGCAAACAATGCACGAATACCCAAGATCAGCACATGTGGGATTGAAAGGGATCTGTTGAAGAGGAGCACAATACACATAGTATGAAAATTCAACAGCAGTGACTTGTAAACAACCTTGTAAATAAAGACAGAAATCACTCTACCGTAATGAGTTAGTGGAGCCGCAGCAGTTATGAAAACTCAGCTTTTCCTTTCCAAAGTCTTGTTCTGCAGTAAATACTGATGCAAAATACTCGTTTAGTACCTGCCCCATCTCTGGCAGCTCCACAATTAGGTCGCCTTGCTGATCTTTGAGGGGCCTTATTCTTTCCCTAGTTGCCCTTTTGTCCTTAATGTATTTGTAAAAACCCTCTGGATTCTCCTTAACTTTATTTGCCAAAGCTATCTCATGTCCCCTTTTTGCCCTCCTGATTTCTCTCAAGTATACTCTTACTGCCTTTATACTCTAAGAATTTACTCGATCTATCCTGTCTATACCTGACATATGCTTCCTTCTTTTTCTTAACCAAACCCTCAATTTCTTTAGTCATCCAGCATTCCCTATACTTACCAGCCTTCACACAGGTATACGGTCTCTGGATTCTCGTTATCTCATTTCTGAAGGCTTCCCATTTTCTAACTGTCCCTTTCCCTGCGAACAGTGATGCCCAATGAGCTTTTGAAAGTTCTTACCTAATACCATCAAAATTGGCCATCTCCAATTTAGAACTTCAACTTTTAGATCTGGTCTATCCTTTTCCATCACTATTTTAAAACGAGTAGAATTATGGTCGCTGGCCCTAAAGTGTTCCTGTTGAACATAGCTGTTACTGATTTCAAACCAAAATTAAAAACTACCATGCCAACACAATGCTTACACATAAATGTGAAGTGTTGCATTTTGGAAAAGGAAATCTTAGCAGGACTTATAGACTTAATGTTAAGGTCCTAGGGAGTGTTGCTGAACAAAGAGACCTTGGAGTGCAGGCTCATATCTCCATGAAAGTAGAGTTGCAGGTAGATAGGATAATGAAGGAGGTGTTTGGTATGCTTTCCTTTATTGGTCAGATTATTGAGTACAGGAGTTGGGAGGTCATGTTGCAGCTGGACAGGACATTGGTTAGGCCACTGTTGGAATATTGCGTGCAATTCTGGTCTCCTTCCTAACAGAAGGATGTTGTGAAACCTGAAAGGGTTCAGAAAAGATTTACAAGGATGTTGCCAGGTTTGGAGGATTTGAGCTATAGGGAAACATTGAATAGGCTGGGGCTAGTTTTCCCTGGAGCTTTGGAAGCTGAGGGGTGACCTTATAGCGGTCTATAAAATCTTGAGGGGCATGGATAGGATAAATAGACAGGCCCTTTTCCCTGGTTTGGGCTAAGTAGAGTAGTAATATCTGGATTACTAGATATTATTGAACCAGAGGACATAGATTTAGGAGGAGAGGGAAAAAGTATAAAACAGACTTCAGGGGCAACCTTTTCATGCAGAGAGTGGCACATGTATGGAATGAACTGCCAGAGGAAGTGGAGGAGGCTGGTACAATTACAACATTTAAAAGGTATCTGGATGGTATATGAATAGGAAAGGTTTGGAGAGATATGGACCGAGTGCTGGCAAGTGGGACTAGCTTAGGTTGGGATATCTGATCGGCATGGACCAGTTGGACCGGCAGATCTGTTTCGGTGCTGTACATCTCTAGGATTCTATGACTCTATTACTTCCTGTCCTAAAGAGATAGTGAGTGCTCACACAAAAACGGTGGACAACAACCTTGACTTGGGCAGTGGAAAGTCCAAATGTGCACATGTTGGAAACGATGACAACAGCACTCTTCCCTCTGCAGAAGAATGTTGTGCGTTCATGGCTACACTCCAGAGACATGAGTGACAATACTGAATTAGGGCTGAACATTGGGAGATCTTTTGGATGAGATGTTAAACTGATACTCCCCAGTCACCACGGTACCATTGAATAAAATGTAAAAGATGTCCAAAATATAATGGAGAAGACCAGAGGAGGTCACTCCATTGGGTTTAGTTATTTTCATAACATTGGAAATGCAGCAGCCTAATGATGTACATTAAGACATCATTAAGTACGTGATATATGAGAGCAGACATTCTGCTCCAATGATATTAGGTTGAGAAATAACATTTTAATCACTTCAGGCATCGCTGCCAAAAGTAGCTTGTTAGGAGACTTCAGATTGCAGTTATTAGACAACCATATTTCTGCAGGTCTGGAGTCACTTATGGATGAGACCTGACATGGGTGGCTATTTCCTTCTCTAAAAAAGATAAACCAGACATGTTTTTGCAAATGTCTGGTGAGTCCAAGATCATTACTATTGGGATTAGCTTCTTATTCCAGATCGATTTAATTAACTGAATTTAAATCCTTCCAGCTGTCCTGATGGGATTTGAACCCATATGCCAAATCTCTTCGGCTTCTTAGGCAGGGCCAGAAGTGAAAAATCAGAATGGTGTGTTGCTTCCCTGATACCAGGATCAAGGATGTCTCAGAGAGGGTGCAGAATGTTCCAAGGGGGAAGAGGGGCCAGCAGGAGGTCATTGTCCACATTGGAACCAATGACATAGAAGGGGAAAGGTAGAGATTCTGAAGGGAGATTACAGAGAGTTAGGCAGGAATTTAAAAAGGAGGTCCTGGAGAGTAGTAATATCTTGATTACTCCTGGTGCTACGAGCTAGTGAGGGCAGGAATAGGAGGATAGAGCAGATGAATAAGTGGCAGAGGAGCTGGTGTATGGGAGAAGGATTCACATTTTTGGATCATTGGAAGCTGCTTTGGGGTAGAAGTGACCTGTATAAGAAGGACGGATTGCACCTAAATTGGAAGGGGACTAATATACTGGCAGGGAAATTTGCTAGAGATGCTCAGGAGGATTTAAACTGTTTTTGGGGGGGTGGGGGGGGGAAAGAGACTCAAGGTTATAGTAAGGAAAGAGATCAATCTGAGACTGGTACAGTTGCGAACAAAGGAGAGTCAAACAGTCAGGGCAGGCAGGAACAAAGCCGAGAACGAGGTAGGACTGATGAATTAAACTGCATTTATTTCAATGCAAGAGGCCTAACAGAGAAGGCAGATGAATTCAGGGCATGGTTAGGAACATGGGACTGGGGTATCTTAGCAATTACAGAAACATGGCTCAGGGATGGGCAGGACTGGCAGCTGAATGTTCCAGGAAACAAATGCCACAGGAAGGATAGAAAGGGAGGTAAGAGAGGAGGGGGAAGTGGCATTTTTGATAAAGGATAGCATTACAGCTGTACTGAGGGAGGAATTCTCAGAAATACATCCAGACAAGTTATTTGGGTAGAACTGAGAAATAAGAAAGGGATGATCACCTTACTGGGATTGTATTATAGACCCCCTAATACCCAGGGGGAAATTGAGAAACAAATTTGTAAGGAGATCTCAGTTATCTGTAAGAAAAATAGGGTGATTATGGTCGGTGATTTTAACTGTCCAAACATAGACTGGGACTGCCATAATGTTAAGGGTTTAGATAGAGAGGAATTTCTTAAGTGTGTACAAGAAAGTTTTCTGATTCAGTATGTGAATGTACCTACTAGAGAAGGTGCAAAACTTGACCTACTCTTGGGAAATGAGGCAAGGAAGGTGACTGAGGTGTCGGTGGGGGAGCACTTTGGGGCCAGCGACCATAATTCTATTTGTTTTAAAATTGTGATGGAAGAGGATAGACCAGATCTAAAAGTTGAAATTCTAAATTGGAGGAAGGCCAATTTTGATGGTATTAAGCAAGAACTTTCAAAAGCTATTTGGGCACAGATGTTCACAGGTAAAGGGAGGCCGGAAAATGGGAAACCTTCAGAAATGAGATAACGAGAGATCGGAGGAAGTATATTCCTGTTAGGGTGAAAGGAAAGATTGGTAGGTATAGGGAATGCTGGATGACTAAAGAAATTGAGGGTTTGGTTAAGAAAAAGAAGGAAGTATATGTAGGGTATAGACAGTATAGATTGAGTGAATCCTTAGAAGAGTATAAAGGCAGTAGGAGTATACTTAAGAGGGAAATCAGGAGGGCAAAAAAAGGGGACATGAGATAGCTTTGGCAAATAGAGTTGAGGAGAATCCAAAGGGATTTTACAAAGGGTAACTAGGGAGAGAATAGGGCGCCTCAATGTTCTGCAAGGCGACCTTTGTGTGGACCCACAGGAGATGGGGCAGATACTAAACATGTATGTTGCATCAGTCTTTACTGTGGAAAAGGATATGGAAGATGCAGAATGTAGGGAAATAGATAGTGACATCTTGAAAAATGTCCATATTACAAGAGGAGGAAGTGCTGGATGTCTTAAAACACATAAAAGTGGATAAATCTCCAGGATCTGATCAGGTGTACCCTAGAACTCTATGGGAAGCAAGGGAAGTGATTGCTGGGCCTCTTACTAAGATATTTGTATCAATAGTCACAGGTGAGGTGCCGGAAGACTGAAAGTTGGCTAACGTGGTGTCACTATTTAAGGAAGGTGGTACAGACAAGCCAGGGAACTATAGACCAGTGAGCCTGATGTCAGTGGTGGGCAAGTTGTTGGAGGGAATCCTGAAGGGCAGGACGTACATGTATTTGGAAAGGCAAGGACTGATTAGGGATAGTCAACATGGCTTTATACGTGGGAAATCATGTCTCACAAACTTGATTGAGTTTTCTGAAGAAGTAACAAAGAGGATTGATGAGGCCAGAGCGGTAGATGTGATCTATATGTACTTCAGCAAGGCGTTCGACAAGGTTCCCCATGGGAGACTGATCAGCAAGGTTAGATCTCATGGAATACAGGGAGAACTTGCCATTTAGACACAGAACTGGCTCAAAAGGTAGAAGACAGAGTGTGGTGGTGGAGGGTTGTTTTTCAGATTGGAGGCCTGTGACCAGTGGAGTGCCACAAGGATTGGTGATGTCCACTACTTTTCATCATTTATATAAATGATTTGGATGTGAGCATAAGAGGTACAGTTAGTAAGTTTGCAGATGACACCAAAATTGGAGGTGTAGTGGACAGTGAAGAGGGTTACCTCAGATTACAACAGGATCTTGATCAGATGGGCCAATGGGCTGAGGAAGAGCAGGTGGAGTTTAATTTAGAAAAATATGAGGTGCTGCATTTTGGAAAAGCAAATCTTAGCAGGACTTATACACTTAATGGTAAAGTCCTTGGGAGTGTTGCAGAACAAAGACCTTGGAGTGTAGGTTCATAGCTCCTTGATAGTGAAGGCGACATTTGGTATGCTTTCCTTTATTGGTCAGAGTACTGAGTACAGGAGTTGGGAGGTCATGTTGCGGCTGTACAGGACATTGGTTAGGCCACTGTTGGAATGTTGCGTGCAATTCTGGTCTCCTTCCTATCGGAATGATATTATGAAATTTGAAAAGGTTCAGAAAAGATTTACAAGGATGTTACCAGGGTTGGAAGATTTGAGCTATAGGGAGAGGTTGAATAGGCTAGGGCTGTTTTCCCTGGAGCGTCGGAGGCTGAGGGGTGACCTTATAGAGGTTTACAAAATCATGAGGGGCATGGATAGGGTAAATAGACAAAGTCCTTTCCCTGGGGTGGAGGAGTCCAGAACTAGAGGGCATAGGTTTAGGGTGAGAGAGAGGAAAGATATAAAAGAGACCTAAGGGGCAATTTTTTCATGCAGAGGGTGGTATGTGTATGGGTTGAGCTGCCAGAGGAAGTGGTGGAGGCTGGTACAATTACAACATATAAAAGACATCTGGATGGGTATATGAATAGGAAGGGTTTGGAGGGATATGGGTCGGGTGCTGGCAGATGGGACTAGATTGGGTTGGAATATCTGGTCGACATGGACAGGTTGGACCAAAGGGTCTGTTTCTGTGTTGTACATCTCTATGACCTCAGGACCAGGATGACTTACATCCATTCAATGTACACAATAAGTTAGGTTGGGTAGAGAGACTGTTTGGTGGCTTATTTTCATTCCAATGAATTGTGTTATCACCATTTATTGTTTTGTCTAATTTAGTTGTGACCAAGAGTGGGGATAATTAAAATTGGAGGAGGCTTGTTTAATCAATTGAAAACATTCATACAACATGAAAAATACTAACCATTTCCACAGCAAGACTCTGAGGTTCCAAGAGAGAGTCATCTCCCAGTAGTCATGAGATCTTGCATCACTTTCCCTGATGCAAACTCTTATTTACAGAGTCATATTAACTAACTCTCCCCAAATGAACTCAGCCTTGACTATTTTCATCACAAACCCACAACTCTCCAGATTTGAGTTCTGGTATATTGCATATCCTGTGTCAATTATTGTAACACTAATTGTTTGGTACACTACCTGTTTCACCTTGTCTAAATCTGCTGCTGAGACGTGATATAAAAGTCAATGTGGAAAAATAGGAGATTAAGTCCTAAGCCTCCTTACCAACAAAAGCCTGCAGAGAGCCAAGCCATTGTGCAGTTGGGGTAGAATAATAACTTAGCAGTACCAAGCTAACATCATTGTTCTTTCATAAGTCTTTCCTGTTCTTCCCTCCCTCTTTGATCTCACCATTGGCTAATGTAGATCTCGGTGAGTTAAGTGGACAAATCAATAAGATTCAGTAGCCTGATCAAAGCATCCATTAGCAAATTGAGGTATTGCCTGAAATGAGGAGCACTGGAATTCTGGCTCACAAACTTGTCTTTTAACAATGCAAGTCAGCTTCAGATGTATGATTGTACTGGGCAGCATGGTGGTGCAGTGACTAGCACTGCTGCCTCATAGCGCCAGAGACTTGGGTTCGATTCCAGGCTTAAGTGGCTGTCAGTGTGGAGTTTGCATGTTGTCCCAGAGTCTGCGTGGGTTTCCATTGGGTGCTCCTGTTTCCTCCCATAGTCCAAAAGGTTAGGTTGATTGGCCATGCTAAACTGTCCTGTAGTGTCCAGGAATGTGTAGGCTAGATAAATTAGCCAATGGTTAATGCCGGGTTATGGGTCTGGAGGGTTGCTCTTTGGAGGTTTGGTGCAGACTTAATGGGCTGAATGGCCTCGATCTACACTGTGGGGATTCTATGTTTTACTTTTATCCACCTTGAATTGTAGTTAAATGTTTTCCATCTGAGCTTAAAAAGATCAAACCTGAGAATTCTCAGGATTTAGACAGAAATGAAGATGGTTCCCTTTGTTTTTGCCAACCGATCACTTAACGTGATGCAATTAAATCATTGAAAGAGGCCACCAAACAATGTTTTTTTTTTACACTGCCACAACATTTCATAATACCCAGATGACTCTGGTGTAACATTTGAAGGATAGAGTCAGAGGACTCTGGGTGTGAGCAACACCTTATCACAGATCAGTACAGTTCACCATGACACAAAAATATCAACTTTGATCAAAGTATTGTCTCAATGAGATGGTGCAGAATATATTCTACACATTGTTTAATACGGTCATAACAGATTTGAGCACATTCTTCATCTGACTTCTGGTTGCTAGTGAAGTAAAGATCTCAATGTCTTCACCAAAATTTATATCCCCTTGTTTCGTCTTTCTATAGGAATACTTTACAATAAGTCTGCTATAGCCTGTTTTTTCCCCTCGCACATATTCATTTGCAGTGTTCAATCTCAACAATCACACAAAATGACTACACTTATGGTGGCATCTTTGCTTACTTGACCAAATACTTAAGAACAAAAAGTTTGTGGTCTATCTTGATTGTGAAATGAAGGTCCAAAATACAGACTGCAAACTGTTCATACACCCAGGCCCTTTGTTCAGTTACAAAGAAAGAACAAAATGTGTGGTACACTATAAGCTATTTAATTTGGCTAGTCCTTCAGAGTACCTGTCATTATTCTCTGAAAATTCGCTGATGCATAGCACAGAAACAGACTCTTCGGTCCAACTTGTCCATGCCAACCAGATATCCCAACCCAATCTAATCCCACCTGCCAGCACCTGGCCCATATCCCTCTAAACCCTTCCTATTCATATACCCATCCAACATTTAAAAGACATCTGCAATTGTACCAGCCTCCACCAGTTCTTTTGGCAGCTCATTCCATACACGTACCACCCTCTGTGTGAAAAAGTTACACCTTAGGTCCCTTTTGTATCTTTCCCCACTCACCCTAAACCTATGCCCTCTAGTTCTGGACTCCCGCACTCCAGGCAAGAGACTTTGTCTATTTATCCTATCCATGCCCCTCATGATTTTATAAACTTCTATAAACCCCTCAGTCACCGACGCTCCAGGGAAAACAGCCTTAGCTTATTCAACCTCTCCCTATAGCTCAAATCCTTCAACACTGGCAACATCCTTGTAAATCTTTTCTGAACCTTTTCAAGTTTCACAACATCCTTCCACTACGAAGGAGACCAGAATTGCATGCAATATACCAAAAGTAGCCTAACCAATGTCCTGTACAGCCGCAATATGATCTCCCAACTCCTGTACTCAAAGCACTGACCAATAAAGGAAAGCATGCCAAACGCCTTATTTACTATCCTATCTACCTGCGATTCTACTTACAAGGAGCTTTGATCCTACACTCCAAGGTGTCTTTGTTCTGCAACACTCCCTGGGACCTTAGCATTAAGTGTATAAGTCCTGCTTTGACTTGCTTTTCCAAAATGCAGCACCTCGTATTTATCTAAATTAAACTCTATTCACTACTCCTTAGCCCATTGGCCCATCTGACCTAGATCCCGTTGTTGATTAAACATCTCCCAAATATTGTAATGGTCAAAAGTCTTGTGATTCCACATCTAAATGGTAATTACCAAAAACAACTATTCACATCAACATGCGTGAAAATTTCAAACTTTCCCAGCTTTGTAAATTTTTCATCCACAAGATATCATTGGATAAATTTCCCTTTCAACAGCTCTCTTCAACTGCTTGTGATTTACAGAGATTTTGAGACTCATTTGATTTTGGTACTGTACCTGAACACCAATTTGTGTTCTGGGATCCAGGTGAGATTATTCCTTGTTAGAACAGTCAGTCAACCACTTGCTTTATCTGGTCCAAATACAAAGGCAGAACTTTCCTCTGAGTGAGCAAATGCATGGGCATTTCTTCAAGATATAAAGTCAGCTTCTGAACAATTATAGAAATGCAGCTCTAAAATGATAATGTTGGCTTGGCTTCCCAATTCCTCAATTTTGTAAATTAGCTACAAATCTGTCCAAATTCTTTTTATTAAAATTGAATAGTCCTGCTTCTGGATTAAGTACAATGTTTATGTGATTTTCCCTTCTGTATATTGAAGTGTTGCAGTCCTTTACCTCTAATGGTGAACTCGGCCCAGACAATCGCAAAGGCCAAACTCCCATCTAAAGGATCCATCAACCAGGCCAACTGTCAAGAAAAGGCTGCCAGCATTCTCAAAGATCCATCCCACCCTGGCAATATTTTCTATCCGATGGTAGAGGTTGTAGAAGGTACAGAAAACTGAACACACGCACCAGCTGGTTTCAAAATAGTTTCTATCCTACTGTTGTTAGAATACTGAATGGACCAAACTCTTAACATTCGCCTGTACCTGTTTTTTTGTTTTTTGCCGCTGTTTACCTATTATTTACTTATCTATGCTACTTAACTTTGATCTGCCTGTATTGTTTGCAAGACAAAGCTTTTCACTGTGCCTTGGGTACATGTTACAATAAATTAAATTCAATTCGATAAGTCCACAGAGTTCTATCCTTGATAGCTGGAGACGTTCTTGTTTTAACTATGGTCTGTATCAGAAAGAAGGTCCTGCTCTCACATCCAACTTGAAGCCTGCCTTAGTTAAAATTTCTGTTTCAACAGCTTCCCATTGATCCTTTAAATCATACCAGAATTGGCACTTCTACCCTAGGTAACACCTTCACGTTCCCGAAGTTTGCTAACCTTTGAGAATTTCTTTAGTTGCTGATCTGGAGGTTTGATGTCATTTTAAAAGGAATGACACTTTTATTTTTTAAAGCAGGGCAATCTTGGCAGGATGTATTTTGTTGTCCTTTCCCAGTCTGCAGCAGTGGTTATTATGGTACTGTAGTTAATACTGCACTAGCCTGCAGAGCACAGTCTCCAACATCTTGACTTTATCTTGGCGTGTTTCAGATTAGTTTTCTCAATGACTTTCTGAATGAATCTCTTCTATTTTGGTCAGGTCAATGAACTAGCAGAAATGTGTGAACTCTCAGAAATGCATTGAAGATAAAATGTTTCTGCTGTCCATCCGGGGGTCTCCCACCAAAAGCTGAGAGGTGATGGCCTAGTGGTATTATTCTGGGACTGTTAATCCAGAGATCCAGGTAATGCTCTGGGTACCTGGGTTCGAATCCCATCTTGACAGATGGTGGAATTAGACTTCAATTGAAAAATTTGGAATTAAGAGTCTATTAATGACCACGAATCCAATGCCAAATGTCAAAAAAATCCATCTGGTTTATTGATGTCTTTGAGGAAAGGAAACTATCATCCTTACCTGGTCTGGCCTCCCTGTGACTCAGACCCACAGCAATGTGGCTGACTCTTAACTGGGCAATTAGTAATGGGCCTAACCACAATACTATCAATGCCCAATATTTCATATGTTACAACAGTAATGACTACACCAGTAAACATTAATTAGGATTACAGCCTGTCAGGACTCCGCCTCAAAGGGCAGTTCTTGGGTGAGGACCACTTGGAGCTAGGAGCCTTCAGGAGAGGGGGGTAGGGTAAATGTTATCTATTTGTAAACCAAACTGCCACAACTGTATAATAAACAAAAGGAAGGCAGTAACAGCATCTCTGTGGATTGTGACCATTGGAGTTTTAGTCTGAAGTGGTGCATGCTCATTGTACCTTTTGGCAGCAGCAGTAGCAAAGTCTCATCAAACATGAAACTTCAATGGTCCATCTTCCAGTAGGTTTCTTTTCATTTCATCTAACACACACTCTCAGTTAGTTGGCAACGTTATTGTCTAGGTAAAAACTGCCAAGTTACACACTGACTGAAATTTAGTCAGTCTAAATAGTCAATAGACATTTATACAGAATTTTCAGAAACTGTCCAAGATATTCCTGTAAAGCTTTTGCCATTTCGTAGAATCACGTAGAATAGAGGAAGCCGTTTGGCTCATCGTATTTGTACTGGCTGGCTCTGAGCTATCCAATTAATCCCACACTTTCATCATTTACTATTGAAGTTGCTTCCATCACCCTTCCAGGCAGCACCTTCCAGACTATAATGAAGTAAAACCAGTTTCCTTTCCTGCTTTTTTAACCACACAATCAATCAACCCCCCCAACCCCCCCCCCCGCCCCCAATCCCCCAGCTCCACTTCACCCTGTACAGACAGAACTAAAAACATATCACCAGATTTTATTATTCATTTCTTTAAACACTAAATTCCCACCTTATGTTTTATACACTGCATTAATTTAAGCTATTGGACTGTTTAAAGCGTAAATTTTAATCCAACCTGTCTGCTGGAAACATTTGGGATTGAAAAGGCATCATAAATGAATATTTGACAATAAATCAATTATCCATACCTGAAAAATATTTAGTCTTGCATATTTAATGTAAAGTACATTGGATAATATAGACATAGGTTTGTACATCTTGTTACAAGACTCTGTTAAAGGTACATTAACAAAGAATTTCACTAAATTATTCCATCAAGTTTTATTTAAAGATTCAACATATTGATCATGTCAGTCAACTCTCAGACCTACTTAAAAAAGTCAGGCAATCAGGCCTGACTGCATCGTCCACTCCTGGATTTGTGTCTTCAATAGCAGCCCATTCTCTCCTCACAACTGACCCCTCCCATTCCCACATTTCAGTTGATTAGCAGCGTTCAGTCACATGGAATAACCAGTTTTTCAAAGTCTGAAGTCTTTCATTTCTCACAATTAGATATTTGGATCCTCTCACCACTAACCCCGTCAGTCTAAAACCTGGCACCTTATTGTAAACTCTTGAATAGATGTAAACAAACTGATGGTCAACATTCCAATCTTTCTATGTCCTTGTACAGGCTTGGTCTCTAACTGATGCAGCTGAGATTTCTGCTGTATGGTTTGAATTTATCACCCAAGGGTTTATGTCAACCAATTCAGTCTTAGGAGCACAGAAGGGAGATGGTGAAGGCTGTCTCCTCCACAGCTTTGCAAATGCTTCCAGTTCAAGTATTTATCCAATATCCTTTTGGAAAAAAACATTCCAACTGATCCTGCTTTCAGGCAGTGCATTCGAGATCATAACAAGTCATTGTGTTTTAAAAAAAAATCTCCCTTCTGGAACTTTTGACAAGTACCTTCAATTAGTTTTGTCTGGTTACCAATAGTGGGAACAGTCTCCCATGATTAAAGCTCTCAATTTTAATCACATTGTTACATATTCCCTTAACCTACACTTTGAAGGAGAACAATTCTAGTTTCTCTCAGTCTCTGCTCATGACTGAAAGCCCTGACGCAATTCTGATAAATCTTCTCCAAATCCTCTTCAATGCCCGAATGCAGTGGTGCCCATCACACAGGCAAACAAAATAACAGAGCAGTGCTCCAATCCGGTTTCTGCTCAATGCTGAGCTGCACTAGGAAACCACACTGAAAAAGAAATAATTTCATGACCCCTTTCTCAAACTTGTATTTGAGCATTCACAAACTATAAGAAAGTATTTATGTAACACCTTTCATTATCTCAAGCCACCCTAAAGTACTTTGCAATTAACGTACCACCTTTCGAAATGTTGAAATGCAGGAAATTTTGAATTCAACTTAGAGATAACTCCCATCTATACAGAGATAATGACCAAATAACCTATTTTTGTGATGCTTTTAGAGAGATAAGTATTGGTTAGGACATGAGGGAGAATTCCACTGCTCTCCTTTGAAATATCATAGGAACATTTATGTCCATCTGAGCGCCCAGAAGGAAATAACAGGGAAAGAAAATGGTTAATGTTAAATGAGACAAACTGACCTCTAACTGGTCCTCCATTTTGAAGTGTACAAGACCAGTCTAATTTATCAGTTTATCTGATATTTCCTTCCTGGAGTACAGACAGGAAAATCAGTTTAATGTCTCTTTTGAAAATTGGTACCACTGATAACGTAGCACTCTGTCAGCAATTCACTGGAATGTGTGATTGAACTTTGTGCTTAAGTAAAAACTGAGAGGACTGCAGATGCCAAGATCTGAGGAAGGGTCACCGGACCAGAAAGGCTAACTCTAATTTTTCTTCACAGATGCTACCAGACCTGCCGAGCCTTTTCCAGCAAATTTCTGTTTTGTTGGTTCAGTTTGGAATGAGACTAGAGTCTCAACATTTTGACTCAAGAGTGTTACCCAGTTAACCACAGCTGACACAATACAATCTACCCATGACAATGGAGGCTGTTCACCACAGGGACAGCCCTCCTGACAGAACCAATGATAATCCATGTATGATATCATCTTGCAATAAAAACAAAAATGTACAATGTTTATGCTGACACAAATAGTTCTTCTCTGTATCATTGCATTTTATCAAAACAAAAGTGTTATTTACTATAGCATTATAGGGCATGTCTGGCTAAGGTGAAATATTGCCAACACGGTCTTTGCAACAGATGCTATAGAACCCAGACACCCAGGCAGAAGACAAAACCACTTCTGCTCAAAATATTTCAAAAACTCTTTGGAAGATTTAAGGGATTACACAGCGGAGTTTGTGATCTACTTCCTCTGGGGAGGAGCACTGAATAGAAAGCTGTGACTTTTCTGTTTAAAACAACCATTCATGAGATCTGGGCTTCACTGGCCAGGCCAGCAGTCACTGTCTATACCCAGTTGCGCTCGAGAAGGAGCTGATGAGCTGTGGTTTTAGAGCTTAGGGACATCTGAAGTACTCTTGGGGTGTATCATCGAATTCTGAAATGGTGACGTTAAAGGAATGGCAATATGGTTCTGATGAGTGGCTGGGAGGGGAACTCGCAGGGGAGGGTGTCCCTAGGTATCTGCATTTTTTTGCCCTTCTAACATTTAAGAGTTTGGAAAGTGTTATCTAATTAGCCTTAGGGAGTGTTAAAGTGCATCTTGTAGATGGGACGCACTATTGCCACCGTGTATTGAAGATGAAAGGAGTGAATGTTGAGTGGTGGTGGAGGAAGTACCAATCAAACAGCTGCTTCGTCCTGGGCGGCATCAAAAATCTGGGATGTTATTGGAGCTGCCCTCATCCAGACAAGTGGAGAGTATTCCATTCCTGACTTGTGCCTCTTAGATGCGCTGTAATGTGTCAGAAAGTGAATTGCACACTGCAGACCTCTGGCTTGTTCTTGTAAGTATTCATATTCATATATAGGGATTCTGTGGTCATTCCATTTCTGTTTCCGATCAATGGTAACTCCCAAAATGTTGATAGTGGGGGATTCAGATACTAACACTATTAAAGTCAAAAGGATGACGGTTGGATACTCGCAGGTTGTAAACAGTCATTGCCTGGCATCCGTGGCACAAATTTTACTTGCCATTTATCAAGCACTGCAGCCTCACAGCACCAGGGTCCCAGGTTCGATTCCAGCCTCAGGCGACTGTCTGTGTGGAGTCTGCACATTCTCCCTGGGTCTGCGTGGGTTGCCTCCGGGTGCTCCGGTTTCCTCCCACGGTCCAAAAGATGTGCAGGTCAGGTGAGTTGGCCATGCTCAATTGCCCATAGTGTTAGGTGCATTAGTCAGAGGGAAATGGGTCTGGGTGGGTTACTCTTCAGAGGGTTGGTGTGGACTTGTTGGGCCAAAGGGCCTGTTTCCACACTGTAGGGAATCTAATCCAATCTAATATCGTCCAGGTCTTGTTCATATTGGAATCCCTTTTTTCCACTTAATCAAAATAAGTGGGAAGACAAGTGGTGAGGATGACACAAAGTGTGTCTATGACACAAAGATGTAGACAGGTTAAGCTTGACAGATGGAATATAACATAGAAAAACGTAAGGTTATGAATTTTGGCAGAAATAGAGGAGCTGAATCATATTTAGTGGAAAACGGCTTTGGAAAGGTAAAAGACAGAGGGATTTTACAAAAAAACAACAACAACTAGCATTCCCAAATTCAGCTAGTAATTAATCTCGAAGGGAATGGTATATAAAAGCAGGGAGATTTTGCTAAAACTTAACACGGCACTAGTCAGGCCATAGCTGGAAGACGGTGAACAGTTTGGGGTTTGTTGTCAAAGGAAAGATCTACTGGCATTAGAAACAGCCCAGAAAAAAAGCTTATACTATGCATGGAGGGGCTGAGGAAGGGCTTTTGGCTGAAACGTCGATTTTCCTGCTCCTCGGATGCTGCCTGACCTGCTGTGCTTTTCCAGCACCACTCTGATCAAGAATGAGAGGCAGTCTTGTTGAAATAAAAGTTTCTTAGGGGACTTGATGGGGTAGATAAGGAAAGGTAGTTTTCCCTTCTGGGACAGTCAAGGACCAGAGGGCATAACCTCAGAGGGAAGTGGAATTTGTTACTGCAGAGGGTTATAGAGGGTGCTTTGTGAAGTACGTTCAAGGCTAAGATGATTTTTAAATCAGTAAAGAAATCAGGGATTATGGGGAAAGGTAGGAAAGTGGAGTTGAGCATCAGCCATGATCCCATTGTATTTACTTAGTATGATTTAGTCTCTCATAGGGTTCTGATAGAGTAAATAGCAACGGGCAGATGAGACAGTAGCCAAAAGACACAGATTTCAGGGAATTAGCAAAATGAGTAAACGGGAAATATTTTTATATAATGAGTCTGCAAAGACCATGGAAGCCAATTCAATATCAACTTTCAAAAGGACACTGGATAAATGCTTGAAGAGAAGGACGATTGTGAACAAGTGGAGCCTGATTAATTAAATAGCTCTTTGAAAGAGCCAGCACAGATATGAAGGGGCGAATGAGTTACACAGAATGTAAGCAATAATTCTTTTGGAGAGGAGATGCATTTCACTGACACAATTTGTTGTTAGATTTACTGATATTTCCTCAGATCTGGAAAATGGATGACATTTGAAATATCGTTTCCAGCTAGTGACATTCATTAGTAATAATCATAAACCACAGGGGTCTTAATGTTGCTGTAACTCTTACTGCAATAATCCTTTGTTAGAAAATGGTGCAAGACTCATTGATGATAATAAAAAGGAGGTTGCCTAGTAACTTTCCTTTTGAATTCTGTCCACTTAAAATTTTATTCCAAAAAAAAAATTCACTTTGGATTGGAGTTTAAAGGGATACTGCCACTGGACAAATACTTTGCAAACTATACAAAAACAAAAAATTGCTAAAGGGCATGAAGTAACCTTAGAATCATAAACTTGGAAAATCATATTACACAGAAGGAGGCCAGTTGGCCCATTGCACCTGTGCAATCAAATTAGTCCTAGTTCCCTTGTTCTTTCCTCATGGCTCTGCACGTTTCTGCATTTTATTTCTCTATTGAAAGCCACTATTGAATCTGATTCCACCATCCATTCGGGCAGCACATTCCAGATCACAATAAACTGCTGCACCAGGAAAACTTTTTGCTTGTCCTGCTCTGGTTTTTTGCTAATTACCATAAATCGGCGTCCTCTGGTTCCTGACTCTCCAGTCAGTGGAAACCGTCTTTCCTCCTTTACATACTGTTCAAAATGGAAGATTGCCAGTCCATTAAAAATGATCATTGGGTTTGGTAATGAGTGCTGAACTCCTCCAAAATAAATTACAAGATTAATCAAACTACCCCATTGCTGGTGGGATCAAGAGGGATATGAGGCATAATGGCTCTCCTCAAGTTGGAATGAAAATAGACCAATCACATGGACATCAGTGGTGTACAATAAATTAATACTCAAAAGGAAGGGGAGGGTGATTCAATGAATGAATGTTATTGAGAGGTAATGTTTTCCTTCCTTTTATAAAAGCTAATTAAGAGCAGCCACCTAAATATATGATCATAGGTAGGGACATTGCATGTTCTATAATGTTCCCTCCAAGTTTTACATTTAATCACTTTGCACAGAGGGAAGCCATTCGAAACATCACGACTTTGCTGCTTTTTTGAAGGCAATTCAATCAATCCCACTCTCTAGAACCCTGCATATGAATTGTTATCCAAGATGTCCAACTATCTCTGAAAGCTGTTATGGAAAATCTATTTTTCTGGTCCTCTTGAGGATCGTGTCCCGGATCCTACCACCCTTTTTGTGCGAAAACATTTCCTATCTGGATCTTTTGCCAATTATTTAAGTATCCATGAACTGTGGTTACCAAGCCACATGCAAGAGGAAAAATTTGGCTCTGCATGACCTGAACTTCCTTTCCCAACATGAGCAACCAAACACGGAGATAACACGGAAAATAACAAGAAAAACAGTCAATCCTGGGCCATTAACAGGCACAGCAATCGAACTAACAGAAACACATTTAGCTTCTTCAGCTGGTCTTCAGTTAGCCCATTCAGCAGGAAAAAAGGCTGGAATCTTCTGCTCTTACAGGAGGTGAGCTTGGAGGTGGGAAGGGTATGGATGGGATGGTGTTATTAACCAAACCTTATCATCTTTTCACCTCCACTGGAACAAAATTCTGAGAGGTCAACTTTCACGCCATGGCACCAATTGAGGGCTTTAAACTGTGATCACTGAAGGATTTCATCCTATCACCAGTGCCATGAAGCTGGCTACAAACAGGCCGGTCACCATGTGGCATAATGCATACCTCAGAAACCAAGCTTGGCAACTCAGGCTGTTGCATCTGTCAATCAAAGGCTCTGGACATGGGGAGGAAGGTGTTGCTGTGAGACACTCCACAGTCTTCATCAAAGCACATCCTTTCTCCTCATCCATCCTGCAAAAAACCCAACTGACCCTGTTTTACTTAACCACGGCATGGACTATTTCACAATCCTGAACAGCAACGCTAATCCTTCCAGCAGTAACTACACCAGCCTCTTGGTGTTGCTGAGCAGAAGGGCTGCCAGCCTTTGATCACCTGGCAGTTCTCGGTTGGCAGGACCCCTGTCCTCAGGGTCTCAGTTTCAGGAGTGTAGTGATTGTAACAAGGTCAACTAGGTGGACCTCACAGGCAGAAGTTCCCTGATTGGGGCTGTTAACTTGATCCAGAGAGCCCTGGCTGAAAGGTATAATCAGGAGTCTCCCTGGGCCTGGCCAAACTGGGCATCAACAGGTCCAGGCAGCGGGCCGTGGAGGGGGTCGTTAGGGCCGACTGCCTGCCCCTCTTCCGCGGTTACATTAGAGCCCGGGTGTCCTTGGAAAAGGAGCACGTGGTCTCCACCCAACACCCTGGAGTCGTTCAGGGAGAGGTGGGCACCGCAGGGAGTGGAGTGCATTATTCCCCCTCCAACTCTATTTTGACTTAATCCCTGCCCTCCCCTTCACTGTTTGGTCACACAGCATTGCCCTTTTGTGAAGGGCACTGCTTGTCACTGGCCCCTTGGATGTTTCCTTTCTTCTTGGGGGTGGAAATTGAAAAGGTTCGTACACCCTGTGTCTCTCACTGTGTCTGACACCTGCACACAGACAACATGGGTGCTGGGGAAAAAATAAGCCCTAGTGCAATTAGGCGGTAGCATGGGGGTTATGGGGGGGGAAAAGGAGAGAAAGGAAGGAAGAAAAGAAAGAAAGAAAAGAGAAAAAAAGAAAATGAAAGTGGAAAAAAAAAGAATAATCAGGAGTCTCAGAGATTCTGTTCACTCAGAGCTGCACATTCCCCTCCAAACTACCCAGTATTCTGACTCAGAAACATTATTGTTCCTTCACTGTCACTGGGTCAATATTCCAGAACCCCCCTCTAACATCACTGTGGTTGTACCTGCATCAAATGGACTACAGTAGTTCAATAAGGCAGCTCACCACCATCTTCAAGGGAAATTTGGAATGGACAACAAATTTTGGCCCAATCAGCAATACTCACAGCCCATGAATGAATAATGTGAATAGAAATATTAATTAATACACAAAGATTTGCATTTCCATTGCTGCTTTCACACCTTCATGTCCTAAAGCTCTTTATAGCAAGTGAAGCCCTTCTTGAAGTGCACTCACTGCTTCCTTTGGGAACCAATTTGTATAATCCAAGCTCCCAAAAAACAGCAATGACATGATTAATAATTCTTTTTTTTAGTGCTGGTCATTTGAGGGATAAATATTGGCCCCAGGAAAATGCATCAGCTCCACCATACTCCATTTAAAAAGATTTAAATGGTGTTAACAGAGAGCCTCAGAACAGCTTCTCATACAGGAGACAGCAACCCCGATTATGCAATGCTCAGTACTGCACTGGGTATATCAGCTTTGGTTGTGTTTTGATCTCTGAAGTGAGACTTGATCCCTTAACCTTCTAACTCAAAAAAGGTGAGAAAAGCCACCAGCTGGATGCTAGTAACCACGAGCAGCACTGTAAAAATAGCTGGAGAGCACACCAGTTGTAGCATCCCTGAGGGGGTCTTCCAGATCAGCATTAGATCAATTTTCAGCAAATAATGATTGGGCATTTTCAGTCGCAGAATTTTAAAAACTGCACTTTTGTTGCCTTCCTGCTTCATTTCAAATTCCCAGAATTTACTGCAGTACTGAAGTATTAATTACTCGTTGATCCTTTGAACTACAGTAGACATTGTAAGCAGCACCGAGAGACAGCATTTGCTTTGATTGCCACTTGCTTAAATGCTGTAGATCACAGCTCTCAGCCCAGAAGATCTGAACCCATCTATTATGGATCACCTACTCCCGATAACCTCAGAGTTCCTGCAACGTTCACAATTTTATGCTCCTTTTGGGAAAAAATAAAGAGGTTTTACAATTGAAATAAATCACTAGTCTATCATTTCATGGTGCCTTCATACACCCGGTGATATTATCTCAAGGAATTTTTGTTTAAAAACATGAAGTTGCTGAGGTCAACAACACACGGAATTTGATCTACAATTAGTTGGCGTAACTTACTTTGCTGTATTTTGTCCTAATGTGTGCTGCATGACATTGCACATACAACACTGCAAACAGTACTGGCTCAACAAAGGATTATAACACTTATTTTAAAATGTAAACTATTATGAAAAATTGTCTCTACGTAACATGTCACACCAATCATTAATAGGAAGCTAAAGTCATATCTTATACAGGTGCTTGAACCACAATGAGTTGAGTTTAACTATTAGTTAAGCAGCTTCCTTTCTTTAACCTATTAGAATTTTACAGCACATTATTAAGCTGTAACTTAAAAGTAGAGCTGCAATGCCTCATTTTATTTTTAAAAAAGAGATACAGCAATGTTGCTCTGTAGCTGGTATGTGGTCCAGAAACTGACCGCTTTGTAATACTCTGACAATGAGGAGCACAGTCACCCAAGTTAGAAGCTTGTGGATTCTAAATGCTCCACCAGAGGCATGAACACAAACCATACAGATACTAAAATAGATAATCCAATCATGATCTAATATCTGTTTGGGAGACCTTGTATGGAAATTAGATGCTGTTTTCTCCAAGTTATAAATATACAAAATAGGAAGAGAAGGTCATTCAGCCTCTTGAGCTTGCTCTGCCATTCAATAAGAAAATGGCTGATCTGGGTTTCAAATTCCGCATTCCCCTCTATTCCCGATAACATTTGATTCGCCTGCCTAACAGGAATTTACTTATTTCTGCCTTAAAAACATTCACTGACACTTGGGAATTTTCTGCTTCAGAAAGCAAAGTCGCCATAGCCCTCACAGAGAACAAGATTCTCCTGATCTACATCTGTAAAGATGAGGTCTAATTTTTGAACAATGCCCCAGTTCAGAGTCCACACAAGAAGAAATATGTTTCCCATATCCACCTTGTCAAGACCATTCAGGACCTTGTAGACTTCAAATCAAGTCACCCCTCATCTTCTAAACTTCAGAGAGAACAGGCAGCCTGTCCGATCTGTACCTATGACAACCTATTCATTCCAGGCATTAACCTTGTCAACCTTTTCCAATGCATCCTTCCTTAAATAAGGAGGAGGCCAACACAGTGTTTGAGGTGCGATCTCATCCAACATAAATATAAAGTTGTTACATTTCAGTTCCATTCAATTCCTCTCATAATGAAGATTAGTGCCACAGTGGCTTTCCAGATTGTGATTTCTCGTGACAATGCAGACAGTTAAGACTCTCTGCAGCTTGGAATTTTGCAATTCTTCACCAGTTAAGTAAGAATCAGCTACTTTACTGTTCTTACCAAAAAGTGAACAACTTCAGATATTCCATTTCTGTATCTGTCAGATGTTTGCCTACTCACTCAAACTGCCTATAAACTAATCAGTCCAAAAATCCCTTACACCTTCTTCATAACATATTTTCCAACATATCGTACTCTCTGTGACTTTAGCTACCATAGCTCAATCAGCTTCAGATATAACTACACTTCTGAACTTACTGGAATCACTGTCAAGAGCTTTGTAACAGTCTGAGTTTCTTGAAAAGGTGTTACATAAATAGTAGTCTTTCTTTCCCAGACATTCTAAAATGTGTCTGGTGCTATGGTGATACAGGACGAGATTTTTTACAATCTTCATTGTAAATGATTGACCCCAGCTAATGGGAAAACCAGCAGTGAAACCATTCAATCTCCTGACACAGTTCAAAAGAATTTCCATTGATGTCTTCCCCATTTTAAGATGCAATATAAAAAAAGAAAACTGCACTAATGTGGGAACAACAATCCACTGCACAAAGGATTAAGAATTAATAGTTACTTAATAACTTTGACAAAACAAGGGTGGTTTTTTTAAAGAAAAAGATGTGTTATTCCAAAAATCCTTCAGAACATATTATGGCTGCCAAATGAGAAGCAAAATGACTTGGATTTGGATCAGCCAGGTGTTGCTTAGCACAAGGAAGTACTAACTTACCCTCTAGAAGCACCTCTTTGCCAGCTCTCTTCAGCACTTGCACTGCCTCATCATGTGTTGCATCCCTCAGGTCCACTGCATTCACTGACAAGATAGCATCTCCCACATACAGAGCCTCGGTCTTGTCAGCTGCCAAACCTTTGAAGATCTTCGAGATCAAAATTGGCATCTTGTTTTCCTTGCCTCCCTTAATGCTGATGCCTAGGCCCCCAACCTCTTGCTTGAAGGGAAAAAAAAATGATATTACCATTAGGATCAGCGAATATCAGGGTCACATCCTACCTAATAGTACCACCCTCCAACTACTGAAATTCTGAAACACACCAACACATTCCCATTCATGGCCTGCTTTTGCCCAGGACTTTGTAATCCTGCCAAGTCAGAAATAATATGGGTTCCAGTCCCATCCCGGAGACTTGAAACAAAAACGCTAAGCTGGCATGACACACCAGTGGAGAACAGAAAGAATGGTGCACGGTCAGTAGATGTTAAAGCAAACACACAAATTTGTCTTTAGCTCTTGAAACTTGCATTTGTGTCGTGCCTTCAATACAGTAACACCTCCCAAGATGCTGCATCATGAAACATTTGCCATTGTGGCACATAAGGCAATAAACTTGCTCAAAGATGAGGAGAGAGAGCCCGAAAGAGAGAACGTGAAAGAGAAAAGATATTTATGGAGAGAGCATAGAGCTTAGGGCCTTGGAAGCTGAAGCCATGACCACCGCAGTGGAGTGAAGAAAATTGGGAGTGTACAAGAGGCCTGAACTGGAGGATCCCAGAGATCTTGCATTCTTGCCAGACTGAAGGAGGTTACAAAGAAATGAAGCTATTACTAAGTGATGAAATGCTCCAGATCAATCCAGACAGAGAAACTAGCAAAAGCTCCTTCAATTCAATTCCTGCAGTTCTTGCTCAAAAAGAATGTGTTATCTTTGTGCTTTGTGGGCACAGGAAGAGGACTAATTGAGGTTCCCTCTGACATTAGATTATTTCAGATAAAGCAAAACCTCAGAGACCACAAGCAAGCAAACAAACTACTTCGGCCTTTGAAACAAAACTGTTGCCATTGTAACCCCTGGCATGGAAACAGTGTGTGTGAATGTAATCCTACTAGCGGTTTACAAATCAAAATGAACAATGTCTTTGGAAAATATATAGATGCAAGCACAAACTCTTGCAGCACATCATTAACAATGCAGAATTGCAAAAGGCATCCACAGGTTTGGCTTTCAATAAGTTTGAACAAAGAAAAATAAAGCACAAGGGGACCTAGTAGATGAATGTGATAGGATATCATGGTTAAAAGGGGTTAGGCTAGGAGAACCTAGTTGGGCAAACTAGGTTGCTATTCCCTCAAGGATCATGACCTAATTGTGGTGATTAAAGAAATGGATCATGCAAACAGAAAAACAACAATGTAGTAGGCCATTGCAGCTGTGCTGACCAAAACAGCTATCCAACTGAATCCCATCTCCTGTTGTGTAACCTCATGGGGAGCTCCAGTGCATATTCAAGTAGTTCTCTGTAATGCAATGCAAGTTTCTGCCCTTATCACAGTTTCAGGAAGTGAGCTCTAATTTCCCATTACCCTCTGTAAGAAAATATTTTTCGCCTTCCTTCTAATCCTTCCACCAATTACTTTAAATCATGCTTCCTAGTTATTGACCCATTAGTGAAAATAGGCTCTTTTAATCCTCTCTAAAGACGTCATAATAACATACGCTTCAATAAGATAGTGAGAAACTTTTCTTCACTAGTGGCAGGAATTTTCTAAACTTAGAACTGAACTGTTCAGGGAGCACTTTAGATTCCCTACAGTGTGGAAAGAGGAACTTCGGCCCAACCCAGTCCACACGGACCCTCCGCAGAGTAACCCACCCAGATCCATTTCCCTTTGTCTAATGCATCTAACACTATGGGCAATTTAGCATGGCCAATTCACCTGACCTGCACATCTTTGTGACAGTGGGAGGAAACCCACACAGACACAGGGAGAATGTGCAAACCCCATACAGACAGTCACCAGAGGCTGGAATCAAACATGGGACCTGGTGCTGTGAGGCAGTAGTGCTAATCACTGAGCCACCATTTCACCCTAACAGGAGCATTAGACAGCAGTGGGAATCAAACCCACACCTGTGCAGAGGCTACCACCCGAATCCAGCGGCTTACACCACTCGGCCATAGCCCAGGCACTTCATCACAAAAGATTGAGAACTCCTTCCTTTAAGTAGGTTGTTGGTGCTGGAAGAGTCAATAGAAAATATCAAATAAAAAAGGGAGTCATTTCGACCTCAATTTAGAACACTGACTCTGTGCTGCTGTTGGTTTCTGCTTTTTTTGGGTAAACCCAGTTCCTGAACTGGTTGAATTATTTAGCCAGTTTGTTAACTGGTAGAAAAAAAATCAAAGTGGATGTACGTTTCTCAGGTAAGGGTGTAAAAGAATTTGGAACGGAGGTCAGCAGTGGAACTTGTATGCAAAGCAGAAATGACCTCATTTAACTGGCTGGAGAAGCTGGTTAGCCTTCTGTTTCCCACAAATGCTGCAAATCTGTATTAATAAAGAAAACTTATCAAGTATACATAAATAGATTTTAAAGAAAGACATAACCATAGAATTATAGAATCCCTACAAATGTGGAAGCAGGCCTTTTGGCCCATCGGGTGAACACCGACCCTCCAAAAAGCAGCCCAGCCCCCTACCTTATCCCTGTCTCCCTGCATTTCCCATGGAGAATTGACCTAACCTGAACATCTTTGGACTGTGGAAGGAAGTCATACCAACCAAAGAAAACTCTCACAGACACGGGGAGAATGTCTGTGTGGAGTTTGCACAGTCGCCCAATGGTGGAATCAAACTTGGGTCCCTGGCACAATGAGGCAGCAGTGCTAACCACTGAGCCACCATGCACATGCTTGTATGGGGGCATTTGTGTTGACCAGAAGATGTTTAATGTTTTTGTGCAATCTTCATTTAAAATGAAATTCTGGTGTAATTGAGAATCTTCACATCATGGATCTAAAAGTCATAATGCTTGACTTTTGAACTTGGGTTAAGTGAAAAAAACAAGTTTGGACCAATCCGGAAAGGATAACAAAGTAACGACCATTTGTAATTTTCATCCTGATTTTATCAGTCCCTGTTGGTTATGAAGGGAGAGAGGAGTAGTTAAAATAATGGGATTCAATTATCACTTCCTCAACTCACTTCCTGGAGGTTGTGTCCCACATTAACCTGCAGAGTTTTAAATCAGATTACGGCGATAGAATCTGCAATAACTATCCCAAGGCGCGAGTAAGAGAAAGTACAGTCTCATTTCACCACGAGGAAATGCAGAACCCTCCCATATCACACAAAAAAACTCAATCACCTCAAATCTGCCTGGGCTCTGAACCTGGTTCAAGCCTGCAGCCAGTCCTTGCAATAAACATCTCAGGTATCACATCAGCCTGAAAAGCTCAAAATGGTTAATGTTTTTAAGATTTTATTTTAAGCTTCCTGATGGACAGACCAGCAGTTCCAGTTCTCTCATTTGGACTCGCCTGCCCTGGGTTACCCCAATCCAATCTTTGGCAGTTCTTTCCCCACCAGATAGAGACTTAAGCCCCATCTCCCCAACCCTTTACCTACCCCAGACCCCAATCTGAGCTGAGCCTTTGGAAGAAAACCCGCTGTTTTCAAATATATTCATGGGATCTGTGCATCACTGGCTAAACCAGCATTTATTGCCCATCTCTAGTTGCCCAGAGATTACCGTGGACCCGGAGTCACATATAGGCCACAGCAGATAAGGACAGCAGATTTCCTTCCCTAAATGACATAAGTGAACTGGTTGGGTTTTTACAATAATCAATAGTAGGGTTGTCATTAACTTTTTATTGTAGATTTCTACCAAATTTGTTTTATTCATTCACAGGATGAGAGCATTGCTAGTGAGGGCAGCATGTATTGCCCATCCCTAAATTGCTCAGGGGCAGTTAAGAACCAATCACAATGCTGTGGGTCTGGAGTCACTTGGAGGCCAGACCAGGTAAGGATGGCAGTTTCCATCCCTAAAAGGACATTGGTGAACTAGATGGGTTTTTCGCAACAATTGACAATTCCAGATTCTTATTAAATGCAAATTCCACCATCTGCCATAGTGGGATTTGATCCTGTGTCCCCAGAACATTACCTAGGCCTCTGGTTTAAACAGTCTAGCCACAATATCACTAGGTTGCCGCCTCCCCTAATTTTATTTCACTACGATTGGATTTGAATCCATTAGCCCAGACTATTAACCCAGGATTGTGGATTACTAGTGACATTAACATCATGCCATTACCTCCCACCTAACTAAGAGGCTCGAGATGTTTAGATGGTCAGTACCCTGGATTTAACTAGTAGAATAGAGTTCAAATCCCAGTTAAACAGAGAAAAATCAGGAAATTACATGCTGGGGGTAGTAATCTGCCTTAAACATTTTTGGTCTGACTGGATATTGCAGACTGGCACATTCCAAGGTCCAGGACCACGTGCAGGGGGCGCACTAAAGCTTGGACAGCTGCTGCCAAGGCACAGTGGGGAAAGACCACTGTCTGAGGTCCTTCTGCCAAAGTTAAATGGGGGTCTGTTTAGTTATTGGACCCTCCTGGTGCCTCAAACCCATGTAAATATAGTCTTGTCCTGTTCAAGTCAGAGATGCCTTTGGTTTGTTTGTTAGATAGAATAAAGTCCAATGTTTGTTTCCTTGATACATTCCTGTACAGAATTAAACTGTGTTTGTGACTAAATGCATATATAAAGATATTTTTAATGATTTAAAGTATATTTCTGAAATTAAAACTGTTGCCATGAAGCTGTTGAGTTGATGTAAAGTCCAAGTTGATTCACCACTGTCCTTTTGGGGACAGAAATACCACCACTACTCAGTTTGGACCTATGAGCTGATCCCAGCCTCACATGGTTAGCTCTCAATTGCCTCCCTGAAGCTTTTTGCCACCTTCATAGGGCAATTACCAGTGAAGGTGGATTAAAAAAAATCTCCTGACAGGTCAATCCTCTCCAAGCTTTGTCAGGTGATTGTGATCATTGTCCCAATCATTTTTTTTAAAAAGCTAATACATCTCAAGCGGTGACCTTGATGTTCCAGGCGCTATATCAATGTAAAAAAAACTTCTAAATACATGTGGAGATGTCTGCACTCAAGAGCAAATGTACTTTCTAAGCAGAGGGGAGAGCCTTGGGTATTGGAGGGGTTAATTACAGCTCGTGCAGCTCCTGCAGGATTTCCAACTGTAAAGACTTGCCGGGCATTATTGCAAGGCCAGCGATTATTCATCATTACAGGGCACTTTTCTTTTAAAAAAAAGCAAAACACGTGAAGTGGAAAAAAAACCCGGACTTCGAACCAATTCGGAGCAGTGAATAAGTGATCAGAATGAAAGAAAAACAAACAAACACAGCAAATTGTTGTCACGGTCAGAAGTTTTTTTTACCCGAGGAAAGCGTTGAATCCTGAAACTCTGCTTTCATTACCCAATTTCTTTCTAAAAAAAGTTAGTTTTTGGAACCGCTTCACAGCTCAGAACACTGATCCCGAAATGATACCTAGGTTACAAAAGACAGATCCGCTCACAAGCGTGGGCTCAACCCAATATTAAGTCGAAAACATTTCGCCTTTCCTTTTTGGGAAAAGGTTGAACGTAGCCAGAGGTCAAAGTGACCAAATAATGAAACTGTGGCGTGTTGAGATTGTGCAGTGGTGCTGTTCCCTGGGAATAGACATGGGTATGGAACTAGCAAGAATGAGACAGGAGTGTCAAGCTCACGTCAAGTGTCACTGCCAGAAACACTCCCAACTTTCTGCAAATGGAATTTAAAAATGTGCAACTGATTACAATCAAAGTACAACGCAAAACAAAAGCGCCACTGAAAATGCATGAACTCAAACAGCAAGTGGGAGAGGAGGCGGCGGACTCCCTCATTCTCTCAGGGTGCAGATTGATGTACCTTGATGACCCGAACGCTCCGTTTCACGTTGCTGATAGTTTCGGGGATGTGCTCAGGTAGTTCGGTGAAGGCATTGCGGACCGCCGGAAACCTGGGGCTGCGAGAGGCGGCTTCGGGGCTCTGTGAACCCGCTCCGTTCGTGAGTCCATTCCAGGAGGCGGTGTGCCCGGGCTGGTCAGAGCTCAGGATCAGATTCTCCTGGTTCAGGGTGGCCAGCACACGGTGCCAGCTGTCCCTGACCAAAACCTCCAACAGTCCACTTCGCTGTACCTTGCTGGCTAACGCCATCTTTGTCGCATTCTTAAAATACCAGAATGTCCAGAAGTTAGAAAGCTGAGAGTGGCTGTAGCTCTTAAAGGAGATTGGAATTCCCGTTTCTCTCTCTCTCTCCCCCCACTCCTCACGGTGCCAAGAAATTCTTCAACTCGGTTCCTGTTTGAGATAGACAAGTTGGACAACAAAAAAAATCTCCACCCACTTTCTGATGTGTACTATAGAGGGAGTGTGTTGGGACTGAGGGGCGTGGAGAGTAACTATATCGCTCTAAAGTTATATCTTTCATAGAATGAAAGACCCAGTCCCGCGTTGAAAGGTGTGGGCCATCAGGTGCGAATTTCAAATTGAAATTGACCCGGGAAATTCCCAGAGTTAAATAATTGCCTTTAGCTCTTGTTTTGAGTGAATGAGTGAGGGGAGGGGGATAGATTTCTCTGGCAATGAAAGCCGTTTCACTTCTTCCATTGATCCAAAAATCAATTCCACCAGAACCCAAAAGGTATTAGCCACACAATGCCTGTGTGGAGACTGTTTCAAACTTTTCATCAAAACTGGGCAAAAGGTAGGGTTTAGGACATTAAAGTGCACCTAATCAGAAACACACACTTAATCCGATCAGACCTGCCCCTGATTCCGCTAACGGCCTCACCATAAAAACGCGGGGAAACTCATTACACTGAACACAACTTTCAACAAATGCTTTTCCTTCAGGAACACACGAGACTGAACGCCTTAAGGTGCGTCTGGTCTGTACGAGGAATCCAAAGCCACTGAACTGGAGTCCCAGGTAAAGCAGAGTTGTTTGATAGGTAAGATTACACACCCTCACCAACCACCACAATTTATAATTGTACACACAGCAAACAACTCCAAAGAGAAATTCCTTGACTTTTTGTTTGTTTTGTGTTGGTTTCTACAGAGTAAACTGCGACACCAAGTGGCTTTAAGAGAGAGGGCGCTTGTGGCTGGACAGACCCGATTGGATGGGAGTAAGGCATTTTGATGCAAAAATTTATTTTTAGAAATCTTTATGAATATACACAGTCATTGAAGCCGTTCTGCACAGTCTTTTCATATCAAGAAAAGAAAACATTGAAATTTAACATTCTCTGTAGTCACAGATGATGCATTTCTTACTTATGCAGGATCCTATTTGCATACATTTAAGGCAATAATAGGGTCTGGTAGCAGAACAGACCCCAAATTGTACTGGGGCAGAAAGATCTCGGACAGTGGTCCTTCCCCACTGTGCCTTGGTGGCAGCTGCCCCAAGCTTTAGTCCCTCAGCACGTGGTCCTGAATGTTGGAATGTGCTAGTCTGCAACATTCAGTCGGGGTCAACTCCTTGCACTGGAAGACCAACAAGTTTTAGGCAGACAAAACCATCCTTCACTGAGTTGATGGTCGCCCAGGCACCGTTGATGTTTGTCTCAATGCACGTCCCAGGGAATAGACCATAGAACACAGAGTCCTATGGCGTGGAGCTGCTTGGGACAAACCTTGACAAATACCACTTCACATTCTCCATACCTTCTTTGCAAATGCACATCCCAGGAAGAGATGTGTGACAGTCTCTTCACTCCTGTATTACTGGTGACCACCCTGAATTGACTGGATCTTCCAATACCAATGCTGATGAATGCTGAAACATCAGTCGCTGTTCCAATTTAGTATCTAGTGGAAATCGTGATGGGAACTTATTCTTCAGGAAATTTATTCTTCCAACGGGTATATACCTACTGGTCAGACCCTCCACCATTATGCTGAGCTCAATGTTGGAGATTTTGGATAGATATGGGGGACTTACCTCAGTACTTACCCTACAATTGTTATTAAGTGATGAATAGAGTAACCCAACCTGCCCAAAACTCTCACACAGAACATTATACCACTATCCACACCCTCTCCCCATCTAACCACCTATCCCACAGACCCAACCACTCACCTGGACCAAAACTCCCCAAACTCCTAACCTACTTATTACACTTATGATGCGATTACCACTGGAATATTAATCCAGAGACGGTAGTGCACTGGGGATCTGTGTTCAAATCCCACTACTACAGATGGTGGAATTTGAATTTAATAAAAATGTGGAAGTAAAATGACGATTGTGAATCCATTGTCAATTGTAAGGATAAACCCATCTGATTCACTCATGTCCTTTAGGGAAAGAAACTGCCATCCTTACCTGGTCTGAACTATATGTGACTGCAGCACCACAGCAATGTAGTTGATTCTTGACTGCCCTCTGAGCAATTAGGGATGGGCAGTGAAACAACCAACCAGCCATCTCCAGCTGCACAAACCCCATCACATCATCAGGCCCTCCTAAATCTGAGTACCAAACCTCATTAACCTGCTGGTCAACACTCACTACAGTGAAGATTAGAGTGGTGCTGGAAATGCACAGCAGGTCAGGCAGTGTCGGAGGAACAGGAAAATCGACGTTTTGGGCAGGAGCCCTTCAGTGCCCGAACACCTGCCCTCACTACAGTGCCACACCCCCTGTCCTGAACCTGACCCGCTCACCCACTCCCAACACTTACACTGATTTGAGAAACTACCCCTTAACCTGCAAACTACTCCTGACTTGACTGCCCACTCTTGGTCTAATTACCACTGCCCAATTCCTTATCCTTACAAGCTATTTAATCAACCTGATTACATTCCCTAACTGTCAAATGGCCTGATTACACATAGTGAACTCTTTGTCTCTCTAGGTAAAGGTGAAATCACCATAGTCCTACTGAACAATAGGGCTGCTCTCTCAGTGTACAGAGACATCTGTTAATGGTTTAATCTGAGGGTCACCACCACACCTCTCAAGGGGAGAGGTTGAGAAGGAGAGTCCTTCATTGATAACCTCAGCCAGTGTAGGATTTGAACCCATGCTGTTGGTGTTAGTCAGCATTGTAAGCCAGCAATCCAGCCAACTGAGCTGACTGACCCCAGGACTAAATACCTTGTCCAGACAACTCCCTGACCCAACTACCCATGCTCACTGACCTGAGTGCACATCCTCAAACTGTATACTGGCCTAAGTAGGCGAAAATGAGGAGTGTAGATGCTTGAGATCAGAGACAAGATTAGAGTGGTTCTGAAAAAGCACAGCAGGTCAGCAGCATCTGAGGAGCAAGAAATTCCTGATGAAGGGCTCCTGCCCGAAGCATTGATTTTCCTGCTCTTCAGATGCTGCCTGACCTGCTGTGCTTTTCCAGCACCACTCTAACTTTGTATTGGCCCAAGTACCCATGCAACTCCCCAAAACTACGACCTGACCATCCCGACAAATTAGCTGCTGTGTTTTCTACATTACAACAGTGGCTACTGAGAAAACGAGCTGACCAGTTTACAGTGAGGTCTCTCACAATGGGAAAACTGAATGCAGACTGGATGGCCATGAACATTTCTGCTCAGTCTATATAAGTGATTTTGAGGCGCCTATTACCAGTCACTTTTATTCTATGCGCAATTTCTAATCTAACCATCTGTTCTTGGAAAAGTCATTTTTTTCTGTTTTTAGATTAAATTTTACTTTGTCATTTTTTCATCTTGTCATTTCTAGTGCTTTCTCATTTATTCATCCATAACTTCATTGGTTATAAGGTGAAATGAGACATCCTGAGGTCATAAAAGATGCTATAAAAACATAAGGTCTTATTTTTGCCAGTCATACAACAAAAATTCTTTTCTCCAATAGCTCACATTCGTCTATCTTTGCTTCTGTGCCACTTCCCACCAAGGCTCATGCTCAACCAATCTCACTCACTCACCCCAAACCCTGACACTGCCTCTCAAATTTTAATGTTGATCTCTTTCCCTGCACCTTCTCTATAGCTGTAAAACTGTGTTCTGCAATATGTTCTATTACGCTGATGCACATTGTTCTGCAAGTATAGCATGCAAACAATACTTTTCACTGTGTCTTGCTACATGTGACAATAATAAATTAAACAATAATAAATCAAATCACTGACCCTGCATGCTTTCTGCACTGCCTACTCACTCACAGAGTGACCTTTGCACCTGCATCAATAGTAAGAACTGTGCTGTCCACTTTCATCTCCCTTAATATGTACCTCTTACTTATTCCAGGAGAAAACAGCACCACAACAGGGCAGAATGAACCAAGATGCTGATGGGCTGCCCGACATTCAGCTCCTCACCCTTTATACGGAAAGCATCCTGACTCTGACTGTCTCAAATGGCTGATGAACCATTTCCATGCCCCCAGAAGCCACTTTTGACTGATTGCGTCAGGACCCTCATGAACGAAGGCTATCCCCCTTAACATGGCTGAGGTTTGCCTTTCTGTCTGTACTAAACGGCAAGGCAGGACATAAGCAATATGAACCCAATATCTCTGGCTGAGGGGCAAAGTGCACAAGGACAAGATAATGCAATGCTGTGAGAATATGGGCTGGAGACAAAAAAAACCCCACAGATGTTGGAAACCAAGGTAGACAAGCAGGAGGCTGGCTTGCCGTGTTCTTCCAGCCTCCTGCTTGTCAACCGTGAGTATACGGGCTGGCCTAGAGGGAGGGAGTGCTTTGACAGTGAACAAAGAGCCTGGATTTACAGCTTGGCCAAGACTGTGAGCTGGATGTCTATCCCAAGTTTCTAAACTCTCGGTGTCCTTGCTGCAGCTTACCATGATCACTGTTGGTGCAGATCAAGGTACAGCCATGAAGTGCAGGAGCATCCTGTGGGTGGATTGGAGGTGTAGCAGCATGAAGATTGCTGCAGGCTGGTACATATTGCATGCTAATGTACATGATGCTGGGTGTGCATGGCTGGTGCAAATGGGAATGTTGGTGAGATATTGGTGCCTGATATCCAACATGGAGGCCCTTTCGAGCAAATAGTGATCTGAATTTACGAGGTACCTGCGCTGACTTCTATGTTGAGTTTCTCAACATCTCAAGAGTTTGGTAAGATAGGAATCTGAGTATGAATGAGGCTAGTTGGTGCTGTCATCAAGGCATTCAAAAAGCAGTCAATCCTCATGGATTCACAACCTCACTGCTACCTAGCAGTGAACTCACTGTGCTGGTTGCGAAAAGGATTAAAAATGGCATTGTGTTGCTGCCAACATCAAGATGAGCCTTGCCCAGCTTCACATCTGATTGTAGAGAGACAAAAAAAACTGAAGATGCTGGAATCCAAAATAGACAGGCAGGAGGCTGGAAGAACACAGCAAGCCAGGCAGCATCAGGATGGGTTACACCTGAAATGTCGAATTCCTGATGAAGGGCTTTTGCCCGAAATGTCGATTTTCCTGATCCTCAGATGCTGCCTGACCTGCTGTGCTTTTCCAGCACCACTCTGATCTAAACTCAACAGACATTTTGGCATAGCCTACATTGCTCAGACTGAGATTCCACCCAGAAGACTGTAATAGTCTCTCATGATGCCAGGCTAGTGAGGCTTTATGATTTTGTAAGAAGACATATTTTGCTCCATATGAAAGCTATCTCACCTTTCTCTCAGGCTTAATAGCTGAGTTTTAAACCATGGTGGTGCAAGCTACCATGGAGGATAAATGAACATAAAAATAAGTTACATAAGACATGTTTTTGCAAACTCCAACCACAATGTTTCTTCTCCCGGCTTACAGGCAAAAGCTCAAGCAGGAGACCCCCCCCCTCGTGGATGCAGGTCCAGTGCTGCTCAGAGGAGGCAGAGGATCAACTCCGGTGCTGTCTGGAATCGGCTGAATTTGCCATGTTCAAACAGTCCGCAGGTACCTTGGACGAGTACGACAGACTTGATCAACAAGTGTGTGGAGGACTGCATACCGAGGAAGTCAGTCCGGGTGTTCCCCAACAGGAAACTGTGGATGAATCAGGACATACAGAACCTGCTAAAAACCAGGTGTGAGACCTTCAGATCAGAAGACCCACTCAAATATAAGGAATCCAAGTATGACCTTCACAGAGCCATTAAGACAGCCAAGGACCAATACCGATCCAAGCTAAAGATCCAAACACCCGGCGACTATGGCAAGGACTGAATGACATCACAGGTTTGAAAAAGAGACAGGTCATCATCTGCTATCTTGCACTATCTCTCCCAGATCATCTCAATGCCTTCTATGCTCGCTTTGAGCAGACTTTCGGTGGAGAGGTAACACCTATTCCAACAAGTCCTGATGAACCTATTCCAACAGTCACTGCATCAGAAGTCAGATTAGTTTTCCTTCGTGTGAATCCAAGGAAAGCAATGAAACCAGATGGAATACCAGGCTGTGCACTCAAAGCATACGCAGATCATTTGGTAGAGGTCTTCTTGGACATCTTCAAACTCTCCCTGCAGCAGGCCACTGATCCTGCATATAACAAGAGGGCCAACATCATCCCTGTGCCTAAGAAGGCTCATGCAGCATGTCTCAATGACTACTGCCAAGTGGCCCTAACTTCGGTGGTCATGAAGTGCTTTGAAAGGCTGGTCATGACATTAATCAACTCCAACCTCCTCACTACTCTTGACCTACTCCAATTTGCCATTCGGACCAATGTTAGTTGAAATATCACTTGCCCTTCACTCCTACCTGGACCATTTTGACACCAAGAACAGCTACGTAAGAATCCTACTCGTTGACTACAATTCAGCCTTCAACATTATTATCCCCTCGAGACTGATTACTAAACTTAATGATCTCAGACTAAGCTCCACTCTCTGCAACTAGATCCTCAGTTTCCTGACCCACAGGCCACAATCAGTGAAAATTGGGGACAATATTTCATCCTCTTTAACACTCAACATTGGAGCCCTCCAGGAGTGTGTACCCAGCACCCTACTTTACTCACTGTATACCCATGAATGCGTCGCCAAATACCAGACTAATGCCATTTACAAGTTCGCTGATGATATACTCACCCGAATGTCAGATGGTGACGAAACAGACTACAGACGGGAGGTGGAAGACCTGGAAAAATGGTGCACTGAGAACAACCTAGCTCTCAATGCCAGCAAAACTAAGGGACTCATTATTGACTTTCGGCGGGATGTTACTCATGCCCCCCCTATACATTAACAGTACAGAGGTGAAACGAGTGGAGAGTGTCAAGCTCCTAGGAGTGGTCATCCACAACAAGCTTTCTTGGACTCTTCAAGCAGACACACTGGTTACAAAGGCCCAACAACTTCTCTTCTTCCTCAGGCAGCTGAGGAAATTTGGCATGACGGCGAATACCCTTGTGAACTTTTATAGGTGCGCCATCGAGAGCATTCTGTCTGGATGTATCACTACCTGGTAATGGCAACTGTACCATTCAAGGTCGGAGACGGTTACAGAGAATGGTGAACTCAGCTCGGACAATCACAAAGGCCAACCTCCCGTCTATAGAATCCATCTACCAGGCCCGCTGTCAAGGAAAGGCCGCCGGCATTCTCAAAGATCCATCCCACCCTGGCAATGTTTTTCTACAACTTCTACTATTAGGGAGAAGGTACAGAAGCCCGGACACATGCACCAGCCAGTTTCGAAAGAGTTTCTACCCTACTGTTGTTAGACTACTGAATGGATTCACAAACTCTAACATTTGCCTGTATCTGTGTTTTTGGTTTTGCTGTGCTTACCTATTGTTTACTTATCTATGCTACACAACTGTGTTCTACTTGTATTGCTTGCAAGATAAAGCTTTTCACTGTGCCTCAGTACACATGACAATAAATTCAATTCAATTCAATTCAATGGGAAATACGATCGCAGAATAAAGTGGGGCAGCAGGGATGCTGGGTAAAGAGACAGGCTAGTTAAACCAAAGAGATCTTGTGTTACTCACGATTTCTGTTTATCAAAAGGAGAATCAAGTTATTACCTTGAACATAAAAAAAAAGCCAGCTGAGTCACATAAGGAGAAAAATAGGTGCAAGAGCTTAGTCAAAGAGGTAGGTCTGTAGGTGTGTCTTAAAAAAGAGAGAAGCAGAAAAGTTAAGGAAATGTCAAAGCTTAGAGATGGGGCAGCTGAAAATTGTTGAACTGTCCAGTTTTGTTTATCTAGTTTAGGTAGTTTCACTGTTCTGTAACAGAAGGGTCTGTACAGAGTATCAAAATTCTGTTGTGGCCATAAGGCAAACTAATAAGATAAGATGTTCTGTAATACACATAGCTCAAAAATCACAGATCACAAAAGAGCTTTAATCCTGCCGTACTGTAATAATTTCAGTTAATACCCATATTACTGAGTTAATGTAGCATGTGTGGGGTAAAGAGCACCTCAGGCAGGAAGTGATAACAATATTTAAACCAAACTGTTTGATTGCAATTCTTGCTGTGATTCTATGCAACTGTAATGTCGAACAATGGTGTTTTGGATCGTTCTTGCTTTCCACAGCACATTTTTGCAGTTCTTTGGATTCCTTTAGCATCCACAGTTATGTGACTGAGTCCAAACCGTAGAGGATCGTGTCTTGGACAGGCAGTACTGATCACAACCTGGATTCATACAGTCTGACAATGTATCACATTTCATTGTTTATACTGAACACAAGAAACTAAGGTACAAACATAAAATATAGGAGCTGGAGTTGGCCATTTAAGCCCTCAAGGTGGTAAAAACAAATGACTGCAGATGCTGGAAACCAGATTCTGGATTAGTGGTGCTGGAAGAGCACAGCAGTTCAGGCAGCATCCAAGTAGCTTCAAAATCGACGTTTCAGGCAACAACCCTTCATCAGGAATAAAGGCAGTGAGTCTGAAGCGTGGAGAGATAAGCTAGAGGAGGGTGGGGGTGGGGAGAAAGTAGCATAGAGTACAATGGGTGAGTGGGGGAGGGGATGAAGGTGATAGGTCAGGGAGGAGAGGGTGGGGTGGATAGGTGGAAAAGGAGATAGGCAGGTAGGACAAGTCCGGACAAGTCATGGGGACAGTGCTGAGCTGGAAGTTTAGAACTAGGGTGAGGTGGGGGAAGGGGAAATGAGGAGGCTGTTGAAGTCTACATTGATGCCCTGGGATTGAAGTGTTCCAAGGCGGAAGATGAGGCGTTCTTCCTCCAGGTGCCTGGTGGTGAGGGAGCGGCGGTGAAGGAGGCCCAGGACCTCCATGTCCTCGGCAGAGTGGGAGGGGAAGTTGAAATGTTGGGCTACGGGGCAGTGTGGTTGATTGGTGCGGGTGTCCTGGAGATGTTCCCTAAAGCGCTCTGCTAGGAGGCGCCCAGTCTCCCCAATGTAGAGGAGACCGCATCGGGAGCAATGGATACAATAAATGATATTAGTGGATGTGCAAGTAAAACTTTGATGGATGTGGAAGACCCCTTTAGGGCCTTGGATAGAGGTGAGGGAGGAGGTGTGGGCACAGGTTTTACAGTTCCTGCGGTGGCAAGGGAAAGTGCCAGGATTGGTGGGTGGGTCGTAGGGGGGCGTGGACCTGACCAGGTAGTCACGGAGGGAACGGTCTTTGCAGAAGGCAGAAAGGGGTGGGGAGGGAAATATATCCCTGGTGGTGGAGTCTATTTGGAGATGGCGGAAATGTTGGCGGATGATTTGGTTTATGCGAAGGTTGGTAGGGTGGAAGGTGAGCACCAGGAGTGTTCTGTCCTTGTTACGGTTGGAGGGGTGGGGTCTGAGGGCGGAGGTGCGGGATGTAGATGAGATGTGTTGGAGGGCATCTTTAACCACGTGGGAAGGGAAATTGTGGTCTCTAAAGAAGGAGGTCATCTGGTGTGTTCTGTGGTGGAACTGGTCCTCCTGGGAGCAGATCTGGCGGAGGCGGAGGAATTGGGAATACGGGATGGCATTTTTACAAGAGGTAGGGTGGGAAGAGGTGTAATCCAGGTAGCTGTGGGAGTCAGTGGGTTTGTAAAAAATGTCAGTGTCAAGTCCGTCGTCATTGATGGAGATGGAGAGGTCTAGGAAGGGGAGGGAGGTGTCAGAGATGGTCCAGGTAAATTTAAGGTCAGGGTGGAATGTGTTGGTGAAGTTGATGAATTGCTCAACCTCCTCCCGGGAGCACGAGGTGGCACCAATGCAGTCATCAATGTAGTGGAGGAAGAGGTGGGGAGTGGTGCCGGTGTAATTACGGAAGATCAACTGTTCTACATAGCCAACAAAGAGACAGGCATAGCTGGGGCCCATACGTGTGCCCATGGCTACCCCTTTGGTCTGGAGGAAGTGGGAGGATTCAAAGAAGAAATTGTTAAGGGTGAGGACCAGTTCGGCCAAACGAATGAGAGTGTCGGTGGAAAGGTACTGTTGGAGATGTCTGGAGAGGAAAAAACGGAGGGCTTGGAGGCCCTGGCCATGGCGGATGGAGGTGTAGAGGGATCGGATATCCATGGTGAAGATGACGCGTTGGGGGCCAGGGAAACGGAAGTCTTGCAGGAGGTGGAGGGTGTGGGTGGTGTCTCGAACATATGTGGGGAGTTCCTGGACTAGGGGGGATAGGACAGTGTCGAGGTAGGTAGAGATGTGTTCAGTGGGGCAGGAGCATGCTGAGACAATGGGTCGGCCAGGGTGGTCAGGCTTGTGGATCTTGGGAAGGAGGTAGAACTGGGCAGTGCGGGGTTCCTGGACTATGAGGTTGGAAGCTGTGGGTGGGAGATCTCCTGAGGTGATGAGGTTCTGTATGGTCGGGGAGATGATGGTTTTGGTGATGGGGTGTGGGGTCATGGTTGAGAGGGCAGTAGGAAGAGGTGTCCTCGAGTTGACATTTGGCTTCAGTGGTGTAGAGGTCAGTGCGCCAGACTACCACTGTGCCCACTTTATCCACTGGCTTGATGGTGAGGTTAGGATTGGAGCAGAGGGATTAGAGGGCTGCGCGTTGTGAGGGTGAGAGGTTGGAGTGGGGGAGGGAGGTAGACAGATTGAATCGGTTAATGTCCAAACCATCGGATCTCCCAGACCATACAGAACCTCATCACCTCAGGAGATCTCCCACCCAGCTATGCCTGTCTCTTTGTTGGCTACGTAGAGCAGTTGATCTTCCGTAATTACACCGGCACCACTCCCCACCTCTTCCTCCGCTACATTGATGACTGCATTGGCGCCACCTCGTGCTCCCGCGAGGAGGTTGAGCAATTCATCAACTTCACCAACACATTCCACCCTGACCTTAAATTTACCTGGACCATCTCTGACACCTCCCTCCCCTTCCTAGACCTCTCCATCTCCATCAATGACGACGGACTTGACACTGTCATTTTTTACAAACCCACCGACTCCCACAGCTACCTGGATTACACCTCTTCCCACCCTACCTCTTGCAAAAATGCCATCCCGTATTCCCAATTCCTCCGCCTCCGCCGGATCTGCTCCCAGGAGGACCAGTTCCACCACAGAACACACCAGATGGCCTCCTTCTTTAGAGACCACAATTTCCCTTCCCATGCAGATGCCCTCCAACACATCTCATCTACATCCCACACCTCCGCCCTCAGACCCCACCCCTCCAACCGTAACAAGGACAGAACGCCCCTGGTGCTCACCTTCCACCCTACCAACCTTCGCATAAACCAAATCATCTGCTGACATTTCTGCCACCTCCAAACAGACCTCACCACCAGGGATATATTTCCCTCCCCACCCCTTTCTGCCTTCTGCAAAGACCATTCCCTCTGTGACTACCTGGTCAGGTCCACGCCCCCCTACAACCCACCCTCCAATCCTGGCACTTACCCCTGCCACCGCAGGAACTGTAAAACCTGCACCCACACCTCCTCCCTCACCTCTATCCAAGGCCCTAAAGGAGTCTTCCACATCCATCAAAGTTTTACTTGCATATCCACTAATATCATTTATTGTATCCGTTGCTCCTGATGCGGTCTCCTCTACATTAGGGAGACTGGGCGCCTCCTAACAGAGCGCTTTAGGGAACATCTCCGGGACACCCACACCAATCAACCACACCGCCCCGTGGCCCAACATTTCAACTCCCCCTCCCACTCTGCTGAGGACATGGAGGCCCTGGGCCTCCTTCCCCGCCGCTCCCTCACCACCAGGCACCTGGAGGAAGAACGCCTCATCTTCCGCCTCGGAACACTTCAACCCCAGGGCATCAATGTGGACTTCAACAGTTTCCTCATTTCCCCTTCCCCCACCTCACCCTAGTTCTAAACTTCCAGCTCAGTAACTGTCCCCATGACTTGTCCGGACTTGTCCTACCTGCCTATCTCCTTTTCCACCTATCCACCCCACCCTCTCCTCCCTGACCTATCACCTTCATCCCCTCCCCCACTCACCCATTGTACTCTATGCTACTTTCTCCCCACCCTCATCCTCCTCTAGCTTATCTCTCCATGCTTCAGGCTCATTGCCTTTATTCCTGATGAAGGGCTGTTGCCCGAAACGTCGATTTCGAAGCTACTTGGATGCTGCCTGAACTACTGTGCTCTTCCAGCACCACTAATCCATTTAAGCCCTCAAGCGTATTCAGCCATTGGACAAGATCATTGTCAATTTTCTATTTCAACTTCAACTTCCTCTGCTATCCACATATCCTTTTATTTACCAGTGTGGTACTTATAAAGTAGTGTGTGGTACTTATAAAGCCCTGGTATTGGCTGTCTGCTTAGTGGCAGTATCACTAATAATTGGCATCAATGAATGCTTTGTTTATTCGTGGAGGATCGGTGCTTCTGATAAGACTGATACCTGTTGCTGATTTTAAATTTCCTTTTGAGAATATGATGGTGACTGTTGCATTGAACTGCTGCAGTCCAAGTGTCATATAGGTGCCTCCACAGGAAGGAGTTCCAGGATTTTGATTCAGTGACAGTAACAGAGCAGTGATATATTTCCAAGTCAAGATGGTGTCTGACTTGGAGGGAAACTTGCAACCGCTAATGTTCCCATGCATTTAGGAAGGTGGTGACTGAGTGAGATACTGCAGTGCACTAGGTAGATGACATACATTATTGTGCTGGTAATAGAGACAGTAAATGTTGAAGGTGGTGGAGGCAGTGTCAATCAAGTGGGCTGCTTTGTTCAGGATGGTGTTGAGTATCTTGAGTGTTATTGGAGCTGCATTTATCCAGACAAATGGGGAGTATTCATTCATAGTGAAATGATGCTCTCTTGACTGGTTTCAACATGCAATCCCTGAGGTAGGGATTTACATAGTGTCAAAGGCTGTCCAAAGTTCTACCATTGCCCAGATCAGAGAACCGATTATGGATTGCCCGGCAGTCATAGATTATTCCACCAACATGTTGGGTAACACCATTTCAGGGCCATTGGCAGTCTAGTACAAGTGATAGGAGAGTTGCGTAAAGCAGACAAGCTCAGACAACCAGTAATATCAGACTTTGAGCCTGTAGCACAAAGGGGCCCAGCTATGTCTAAATCTAAACAAGACTAAACCTTGCAGCAGCTAGCATATTCAGGGGCTATCAGCCAAAATATGGAGGTAAGTACCGTTAACACTATCTATTTGAAAGGCCAGATTGTGGTCCTAATTGATGAATAATGTTATTCATAAATAAGCACCCTATGGCCATAACACTCAAGCACTGATTCTGTGCATTTCTTGTGGATCAGTATATTTGGTCTCTTTGCTCCCATTTCTGTCAGGTGTGGAGAGTGCTGGCTGGAACACAGGAGCAAGTTGCAAAGTGGCTTTGGGACTGAAAAAGAGAGAGAAAGAGAGCGCTTCAGAGGTCCACTTCATAGCTCCAACGCCAACACCCATAAACATAGTCAATACCTCTTTATGTGGTCAGTACTGTATTCCTTTAGACAGCTCCTGCAATTGACAACAATGTTCTGTTTGCTGGCTCTATAATTAACTCTAGGTGGCAATTTAAGTGCTGATTAACACTTTAATGGCTATTCCTATTTCAACTCATTTATTGAGATGTGTCTTGTACTAGACAGTTCCATCTGTCTAATTTACATATTTTTCCTTTTCTTACATTTGAAGTATGCAGCATTGGTGGACTAAAATGTCTGAGATATAAGGATAGGTTACATGGACTTGGTTTATTCTGTTGAATATAGAATATTTATGGTTGACTTATCCAAAACATGATGTAAGGAGTCAATAGGGTAGACACAGAATAGACACAGGAGTAGAGAGTGCAGATCTTGGTGGCAGAATCTTCAAATTGGAGCCAACTGTTCAGATGTGAAGTCAGGAAGTGTGCCTTCAAACAAAGGGTAATGGGGATCTGAAATTCACTTACCTCCAAAAAATCTCCACTTGTAATTTTCAAAACAGAGAATGATAGTTTTTTTGTCTTCTTTTCTATTTTTTTTAACCCTTCATTTACACATGGAAAGCTTTTGACACTGATCTAGCTCCCTCAGAGCCAGCTTTCAGGATGTCATGATGTCTGACACTCCTGTTTATTTTTTTCTCTTTTATCTACCCCACACTATTTCCTAACTGCGGTAGTGCTTCTTCTCTCCCCCAGCACCCATGTTGTGTGTGTGCAGGTGTGAGACACGGGGAAAGACACAAGGTGCACAAACCTTTATTCAGTTTCCACCACCAGGAAGAAAGGAAACACCGAGTGGCCAGTGGCAAGCAGTGCCCTTCACATCGAAGGGCAATGCTGTGTGATCAAAACAGTGAAGGGAAGGGCAGGGATTAAATCAAAATAGAATTGGAGGGGGAAATAATACACTCCACTCCCTGCAGTGCCCATCTCTCCCTAAAAATCTCGAGGGTGTTAGTAGACATTGTGTGCTCCTTCTCTAAGGACACCCGGCAAGAATAATAGTTTTATTTTCAACAGGTGTACAAATCTTTATTCAATTTTCATCACAGGAAGAAAGGAGACACCGTGTGGCCAGTGACAAGCAGTGTCCTTCTCAGAAGATATTGCTGTGTGATCAAACAGTGAAGGGGAGGGCAGGGATTAAATCAAAATAGAGTTGGAGGGGGAAATAATACACTCCACTCCCTGCGGCGCCCACCTCTCCCTGGAAATCTTGAGGGTGTTGGTGGACACTGTGTGCTCCTTCTCCAGGGACACCCGGCAAGAATAATATTTTTTTTTAACCTACACACTACCCTCTAACTGCGGTAGTGCTTATTTTTTTCCCCAGCACCCATGTGTGTGTACAGGTGTGAGACACAGTGAAAGACACAAGGTGCATGAATCTTTATTCAAATTTCCACCACCAGGAAGAAAGAAAACACCCGAGTGGCCAGTGACAAGCAGTGCCCTTCACATCAAAGGGCAATGCTGTGTGATCAAAACAGTGAAGGGTAGGGCAGGGGTTATATCAGAATAGAGTTGGAGGGGGAAATAATGCACTCCACTTCCTGCGACGCCCACCTCTCCCTGAACAACTCCAGGGTGTTGGTGGACACCGCGTGCTCCTTCTCCAGGGACACCCAGGCAAGAATAATAGTTTTATTAGGTAAGGGTATTAATGGAATCTAGATGGGTTAATTGTTGATTATGTTAAGATACAGATCAATGGTGTCTAATTGATTAGTCAGGTAAACTTGGGGTTGAATTGCCATCCCCTTTCCTAATGTTCACTCCTTTCTAGACCTTGTTCACAATCTTTCTACCAAAGGCCTTTGCATTCTTTAGGCTTACCTCTTCCAAGTGGGTTGTGAAAAGGACATAAAGGAGGCCACATAAAACTATAGAGAGGTCAAGTGAATAAGCAGACATCTGGTGAATGGAGTCTAATGTTGGAAGATGTGAACTTGTAGATTTTGGCAGGAAGAACTAAAATGTCAATATTTTATCTAAATGGTGAGAGATTGCAGAGCTCTGACATGTAGATGGATTGGGTGTCCTCAAGCAAAAATTGATAAAATGTTAGTGTGGCAGTACAGCAGGTAATCTGGAAAGGTAATAGAGTAAAATTTTGAAAGGGTTCAGAAAAGATTTACAAAGATGTTGCCAGGATTGGAGGATTTGAACTATAGGGAGAGGCTGAATAGGCTGGGGCTGTTTTCCCCAGAACGTCAGAGGCTGAGGGGTGACCTTACGGAGGTTTATAAAATCATGAGGGGCATGGATAGGGTAAATAGACAAGGTGTTTTCCCTGGGGTGGGGGAGTCCAGAACTAGAGGGCATAGGTTTAGGGTGAGAGGGGAAAGATATAAAAGAGACCTAAGGGACAACGTTTTCACACAGAGAGTGGTGCGTGTGTGGAATGGGCTGCCAGAGGAAGTGGTGGAGGCTGGTACAATTACAACATTTAAAAGGCATCTGGATGGGTATATGAATAGGAGGGGTTTGAAGGGATGCGGGGCAGGTGCTGGCAGGTGGGACTAGTTTGGGTTGGATATCTGGTCAGCATGGATGAGTTGGACAGAAGAATCTGTTTCTGTGCTGTACATCTCTATACTCTATGACTCTATTTATTGCAAGGAGAATTCAATGTGAAGTTAGAGAAGTTATGCTTCAGTTATACAGGGCATTGGTGAAACTATACCTGGGATACTGTGTGTAGTACTTCCTACTTAAGGAAGAATGGAAATGAATTGGAAACAATTAAGAGAAAGTTCACCATGATGAAATAATAGGCAGGCTAGGCTTGTATCCACTGCAGTTCAGAAGAGTAAAAGGTGACATGATTGCAACCTGTAAAGCCCTGATGGGTTTTGACAGGGTGGGTGTGGAAAGGATGTTCCATCTTGTGGGAGAATCTAGAACTGGGGCTCACTATTTAAAAATAAGGGGTCACCCATTTAAGAGAGAGATGCAGAGATGTTTTTCTCTTATGGAGGATCATGAGTTTTTGGAACTCTGTACAAATACAATGGATGCACAGTCTTTGAATACATTTAAGACAGAGCTAGATATATTTTTGATAGGTAAAAGAATGAAAGGTAGGCAGGAACATAGAATAGTCACTGCTTGTATGCTCCTCATTTCCAGGTAGTTGTGTTTTGTGTGGTGGGATGGTTGCCATGGATACTGGCAAATTCTAATGGTTGGCCTCTAAAATATAAAATGAATATAATCTCTTCAAAAGTCAATAAAAAATGGTCAATGTTAATAAAATCTTCAAACATTGGTGCATGACACAGCTGTTGAAAGATACACTAGAGGGAGCTGTCTCCTAAATTATAAATCATTAACCCAGCCTCTTTTTGGAAACAGAGTGCTACAACATTAAATATTAAAGGTCTGTGGTTATGGGTCAAGGAAATTGAAGTTGAAGTTAATGATAAAATATATATCCAACCACTCCCCCATTGCGTCCTGTTCTCACCCCCCCTACCGCCAACACACAGACACACAAACACACACACACTTCTCCATCTTGGACTTCCTCCATTGTTACTGCAGGTCTATAATTTCCAAGTTTCTGTTTTTTGTTCTAACTAATTATTCTATGCTCCTTCAAAGTTTGGGAGAAGATTTGTAGCTCGGGTGCTCGTTGTTGTGGTTCTGTTCGCCGAGCTGGGAATTTGTGATGCAGATGTTTCATCCCCTGTCTAGGTGACATCCTCAGTGCTTGGGAGCCTCCTGTGAAGCGCTTCTGTCATCTTTCCTCTGGCATTTATAGTGGTTTGAATCTGCCGCTTCCGGTTGTCAATTCCAGCTGTCCGCTGCAGTGGTCGGTATATTGGGTCCAAGTTGATGTGCTTATTGATTGAATCTGTGGATGAGTGCCATGCCACTAGGAATTCCCTGGCTGTTCTCTGTTTGGCTTATCCTATAATAATAGTGTTGTCCCAGTTGAATTCATGTTGCTTGTCATCTGCATGTGTGGCTACTAAGGATAGCTGGTCGTGTCATTTTGTGGCTAGTTGGTGTTCATGGATGCGGATCATTAGCTGTCTTCCTGTTTGTCCTATGTAGTGTTTTGTGCAGTCCTTGCAAGGGATTTTGTACACTACATTGGTTTTGCTCATGCTGGGTATTGGGTCCTTCATTCTGGTGAGTTGTGGAGTTGTGGAGACGCTAAGACAAGCCAGGAAATGGGAATCCTGTGCCAACCGCCTAAGCGTCACATACGAACAACTCCGGTTCCTGCATGAATGCCGGAAGAATCGAATCCTTCCACTATGTGTCAGGTACAGACCACCAGTCAACAACCCACAAGCCAGGGACACAGCCAGACAGAATGGATTCAGGATGATCCAGGTAATGATTACAGACGCTCACAACAGACCTCACAAATACAGACAAGAAATTGCGCGCCAACAATCGTTAATTTCAAAAAACCACCAATCAGGAATGGACCCGGACCATAGAACAAGCCGTCACCATAGGACAGAACAGGACCGCACACAGCAAAAAAACTGCACTAAAAGAAAAAATGGTCAAACTAACACACAACAGAGAGGACACCACAACACACACCTGGGTTAGAAACCTCTCCCACAGACAGCTCACAGACACAGAAAGAACAATACTGGCCAAGGGACTCAACTACAACCACAGGGACGCCAAGACAGCAGACTTCCTAGCAGCACTAGAATGCACACTCGGGAACAATGGACTGACAGAAGAGACACAACAAACAGTAAGACAAAGTATCGTACCTCTGATTACAAGGAAAAGACAAACACATAACCTCAACACCAAGGAGAGGGAAGCACTAAAATCACTAAGAAACAATAAGAACATAATCATACTACCAGCAGACAAAGGCAGAATGACGGTCATCCTGGACAAAGCAGACTACATCCAAAAAGCGCAACAACTACTTGCAGATACCAACACCTACCAAAAGAGGGAGTTTGACCCCCACCCCACAGCTCACCAATAGGATAAACAACACACTGGGGAACCTACAAAAAAACGGACAGATAACCAGGTTTGACCTACAAAGAATGAAACCTGAAAGCAACAACACCCCCAGATACTATGGACTACCTAAAGTGCACAAACCAGACATCCCACTCAGACCCATCGTATCTCTACCAGGGACACCATCACACAAACTGGCTAAAGAACTACAGCAGAAACTGAAACACCTGATCAGTGGATCCAGACACTCTATACAGTCAACACAGGAATTCTTGGACATCATCAGAAATATACACATAGACAAGGAAGAAACTATGGTCTCATTTGATGTAATGGCACTGTTCACCTCTATCGACAAAACCCTAGCCAGAGAAACAATAGCCAACCTGCTGGACATACAGAACAGACAACAGGACGGGGAACCTGTCAACAAAGACAGCATACTCAAACTACTGGACGTGTGCCTCACAACACACTTCACATTCAACAACCAAATATATGAACAAATCAACGGCTCACCCATGGGCTCACCCATCTCTGGACTCATAGCAGAAGCGGTAATGTAAACATTAGAACAGTCTTACCGCAAATTCAACCCAAACTCTGGGTCAGATATGTAGATGATATCTTTGTAATCATTAAAAACACAGAAATAGAGAACACAACACCAGATCATCAACACCACATTCACAGGAATCCGATTCACTAGAGAGGAGAAAAGGACAACCAACTCCCATTCCTAGATGTGATGGTACAGAAAACACCGAACGGAGAATTCACCACAAAGGTATACAGGAAAGCCACACACACAGACCAAGTCCTGAACTACGAAAGCAACCACCTCAACACACACAAAAGAAGTTGCATCAAGACACTGTTCAAAAGGGCCACAACACACTGCAGTACACCAGAACAGCAAAAAGTGGAAGAAGAACACCTCTACAATATATTCGCCAAAAACGGATACCCACGCAATTTCATCAACAGATGCCTAAGGGAAAGACAACGGAATGAGGACATGGCCGCAACCCAAAGGACTAGCCACACTACCATACATCAAGAGCATTTCCGAACTGACAGCCAGACTACTGCGACCACTAGGACTCATAACAGCACACAAACCAACAGCCACTCTCAGACAAAAGCTCACCAGGACAAAGGACCTGATACCCAGCATGAGCAAAACCAATGTAGTGTACAAAATCCCTTGCAAGGACTGCACAGAACACTACATAGGACAAACAGGAAGACAGCTAATGATCCACATCCATGAACACCAACTAGCCACAAAATGACACGACCAGCTATCCTTAGTAGCCACACATGCAGATGACAAGCAACATGAATTCAACTGGGACAATACTACTATTATAGGATAAGCCAAACAGAGAACAGCCAGGGAATTCCTAGAGGGATGGCACTCATCCACAGATTCAATCAATAAGCACATCAACTTGGACCCAATATACCAACCATTGCAGCGGACAGCTGGAACTGACAACCGGAAGCGGCAGATTCAAACCACTATAAATGCCGGAGGAAAGATCACAGAAGCGCTTCACAGGAGGCTCCCAAGCACTGAGGGTGTCACCTAGACAGGGGATGAAATGTCTGCAACACAAATTCCCAGTTTTAATTCATTATTACTCACGTGGTCTCCATGTTCATCAGCTCTGCAAAACTCCACCTCTGATTCTCAATCAGCTTCTGGAATCCTGGGTCACAGCTGCTTGTTCCTTTTTGCCAAGACTAATCTCTTAGACCCCACTCCTCCAACTCCATTCCTCATTCTCTATTACCCCCAACTCCAAGTGTCATCTCTTTCTCATCCCTAGTCTCTCTAACTCTTGTCCTTGTCAATTCCATTCTCATTTTCACCTCTTCCTTGATCCTGCTCCCTCCAATGCCAACTCACATCCCTACTCTCTCCATCCCTAGCCTTCATTCCCTACTACCTCCAATGTTAATCCATCCAACTCCCACTCTCATCCCTTCCAACTTCTGCGCCGCCCCCTCTCCAGCCCCACACCTCCCACCCAGTTCTGCTAACTCCAAATCTCAAACCTTCTTTATCCTGCATCCTTCAACTCCAGCTGGCATCTCACCTCCCTCCAATGGAAACATTCATCCCTTCAATTTTCAGCTTCAACCTTCATTCCTGGTCCCTCCAACTCAAACCCTCATTTGCTACTCTCATCTACTTGTAGCCCTAATCCCTAAGGTCTTCTCTAACTCCAACCTGCAAATATTCTCCTTTGGCCTTTATCTTCAATTTTGCAAATAATTGGTTTTCCCTATTCTTTTGTACAAAGGCATTTAGATGAAATAAATCCTCATGGCCAGAGAGACCATTATGATTCCAATTGTAAGAAGAGAAAGATTTGCAGTTATATCACATTGAATTCAAAGAATTACCTTGAAGTGTAGCTGTTGTTGTTAAGTAGCCCAATGAGTCTATTGCATATCCAGCAAGGTGTCTATAAGCACCAATGAAATAAATAACCGGTTAATCTATGGTTCAGGTTGGGTAAAGAAGGAAGGATGCCAGGACATTGGGAGAAGTGTGTGCAGGACTGATCTGGATGCAAAGCCTCAATGTAGCTGACAGAGCCACACAATTTGGATTTGAATCAAGGCAGGAAGGACAATAAATACGCTGAAAAAACCCCAAACTCTCAGATGAATCAAGCAGGAAAAGTGATTTTGGCAGAAGATATGAAGAAATGTGAGGTGGGCAGGGCAATGTTTTCTAAGTGCAGAAAAATGGTGTTGGTAGCGAATCAGGAATGAGAGTAATGGGAACATAGTGGAGTGGAACATTGGCGAATAATACGAGCCAAGATTTCTGATGGCAGAGATGAGCCTCTGCATTCCCCTCAGCGGTGTGTGCTCATTAAATGATTCCTATCTTGTCATCAATGGTAGAACTCCTCCTGCTATGTGGTGATCCTTCAGCCCTGTGTTTCACTCGAAAAACATGTTGCATATCTCTATTTCCCAGTCTTGGATCTGAATTAGCAATCATCTACTGAGGCGAGAAACTGCTATCAACCTAAATCTGTCTATGTCCTCCTTCTGATGGTATTTTACACATAGAACTTTGCATGGATTATGTTGCATTTACAACATGTACACAGGCTACTTGGCTCAACTGATTTCTCCTTTGGTTTTGTCTCTCACTCTACTTAGCTAGTCTAATCTCAAAATACTTTAATGCAGTTCTCCGTCAAGAGTTTATCTATCTTTCCTTTAAATGGATCAATGGAGTGCTACATTTGACACCAGAGACACATTTTAAAAAGGCAGACAAAATCTTAATTGAAGATGTAGATTTTAAGCAGTTCTTGGGGGAGGAGACAGAAAAAAAAACAGATCGAGAGTTTTCGGGAAGGAATTTGAGGACGCACCAAATTGGAGGAATGTTGGGTTGCAAGGCTGGAAGAAGATACGGAGAAAAGAAGCCAAGGATAAAATTAAAGTGATCAGGAGTTGATTGACTAACCCTTCCCTCTTCTTAGTACCTGAGGAGTAAACAGCATTGATTTCAAAAGAGAGGGACAACAAAATGGATAGGTTCAGTTTCCATAATATTGAAGTGCATGTGTGACATATAGTGTCAGCCAGGGGAAATTCAAATCACATGTTGATCGAAAGCAACACATATTGTTCCAAGTTTGGCTTGGAAAAAAATAGTTTGAAGAAAAGGATATATTTTATGTCATGTGGTGACAAATAATCCAAAAGACTACTTCTCTGGTTCTTATTAATACCCCTTGGTAGCTGCTGGTTTCTAAACAGCTTCTGGTTAACATTTCTCAGTATTGTATAAAACCCCTCAAGATGATAAACCCCTGGCAAGATTTTTCCTTCTAACACTGTGTTTACTTGTTACTTGTGAAAGTATACATAAGACTTCTTTTGTTGTTTCTAAGTAACCAAAGGTCCTGTCTGGGAAAACTATTGAGTGACTTTATCAATAAATTACGTTTTGCTTCTTGGAACTAGACCTCATTCCCTGAATCACAGATTTATGACATCGCAGAAGGAGATCATTTGGCCCATGTGTCTGCATCTCATTTGAGGGAACATGAAGATTCAAATGGATACTCTGACCAACGCTGAATGAAATTATCTCATGGTGAAAGGGAAAACGGGTTAGGGAGCCAGTATCTTATTGCAAACAGCTCCCATTCCTAAATCTGCCTGGAAAATAATTCAGCAAATAGGTGCTGAATTCCATGGGGACTCTCATGATCCACTATGAATGTTTGAGGGAAGATCAGTAGAATCCCCAGAGAACCAGTAATATGTTTGATATTTACTCCTCACTAAAATCATACAATGGTATAGCATTAATGGAGGCAATTCAAGCCACAGTACCCGTGCAAACTCTTTGGTAGCATCATCTATCTAATCCTATTCCTCCACAGAGAAACCTCCATTAAAATGACTGAAGTTGCTCCAGAATGATAATGGGGTAGAGGTTGGCATAGTAAACCTGACATAGCAGTTAGGAGCAGTGACCATTCAGCCTGCTGAGCTATTCAGTATGTTCAAGGCTAATCCTCCAGCTCAACATCATATTCCCACTTTCTCCCTTATACTTCAATGGCCTTAATATCAAAAATGCATTAATCTCTTTCTCGAATATACCCAGTGACCCTACCTCCACAGCCTCCTGTGGGAGCAAATTCCACAGGTTGACCACTGTCTGCGTGAAGAAAGGATCTCACTAAGATCCTGTATAACTGCAGTAAGTCATCCCTACTTCTGAACTCAAATCCCTTTGCAATGAAAGCCAACATAGAACTTGCCTTCCTAATTGCATGCTGCATTTGCCTGTTTATGTTCATTGACTGATGCACATTGGCACTCAGATGTCCTTTTACATTTCCCAATATATCAATACCACACATTAAATAGTACTCTGCTTTTCTGGTTTTCACATGGAGGTGTACATACACAGGTTGTGGGCAGGCTATCTGTTCAGAGCTACCTTTCAGAGCAGCTTCTAATGACCCTCAAGAGAGCTGCAGGGTGCCCTTAAAAGGGTTGAGGCCCTATTAACTTGGCAGAGGTAGACTGGCAACACTCCAAGATACAGCTTTGGATCTGTAGCTGCAGGAGTCACCAGACACCCATCACTCATCAGTACCGTTTGCAAAAACAAAGTTGGTGCCAGCTCACTTGCAATATTAATTTGCCAGGCTAGGCAAGGTTGCCATGTGTAAAATCGTCATTGTATTGTGAAATGTTTTCAAAGTATCATTGTGATAGTCCTTGCCTGTAGGCTTATTGTAGGTGAGACCATGCCTAGCTCTGGGAAATTAACTCAGGAGTCTGCCCTGGCTAAGTTACTAGCCTTCTCATTTTTCCTTGTCAAAAGACTGTACATTGAAGTCCCACTCCAGGGATAAATCAAAATCAAAACTGAGACTCCCTTTCATTCAATGCTAAGGGGTATTGCACTGTGTCTTCCTTCATTTACTACTTTCCATACCCTTTCCATCTCTATACAGAACAACCTCAATTATCCGACTGAGATGGTCGGGAAGTATTTTGTTCAGATAACTGATTGTTTGGATAACTGATCTGATAGTTGTGCAACTGGAATGCCTGTAGTTCAGCCTCAGATGGAATATTGTGCATAATCCTTGTCCTCACTCTGCACCAAATGTGTAGAGGTTAGAAATGACACAGACAGGTTTTATAAGGATGGGGGAAAGGATGCAGGAGTATATTCACGAGATGTTGGAAAAGTTGGAGAAAGTGCACCTGAACCTGGGAAAATTGGGAAGTAAACTAATCAGAAATTTTCCAGATGGTGCGAGGTTCAGGGTGTCTAACCAGGGGGGACGTTCCCTCTTTTGAGTAAATCAAGGTCAGAGAAGTCACAGATTCAAAAGTATTGGTGAATGATAAAGAAAACAATGGAGTAGGGTATCTTTCACTCAGAGAATTATTTAAGTCGGCAACGATTTCCCAGAAACAAAGAAAGAAGCTGATTTCAGAATGTATTAAAAGACATATAGTCAAGCACACATGGAGTAATTGTAATGGGGAGAGAGATTCTGTGGCCAGATCTGACTGGGAGGGATGGTGGGGGACAGGGCAGGGTGAGGCAGGGCAGGGCAGGGTGGGGCAAGGCAGGGCAGGTTGAGGCAGGGCAGGGCGGGGCAGGGTAGGGCGGGGCAGGGCGGTGGGGGGGTAGGGCAGGGCAGGGTAGGGCAAGGCAGGGCAGGAGAGGGTGGGGCAGAATGGGGAAACCCATTCAAAATTGAATGACCTTAGGCGATCGTCGCATCAGTGTCAGTGAGGCCTCTTCAATGTAATTTTTTTACCGGACCTTGAGATCTTGTTTGCATAATCCAAAATTCAGATAATCATTCTGTAATTTCCTCCAAAATGCAATCCTCCATGATCTCTGTGATCACCCCACCCCCCACCCCCTCTCACTGACTCAGGTTTCTCATGAAAATGCTCCTCAGTTGTAACTGTGTCTTCATCTACTCACATAGGCCCCATGACCAGGAATTATATCTCAAAACCTTTCTATCATTCTACATCCCTTAAGATACTCTTCAAAACATACCTCTCTGAGAGATTTGTCAGTCCTTCAGAATTGGGCTGGGTGATTCCTGGAACTGATGATCAATGTTCAGGATGCTGCTGTTTCCAATCCTGGTAAGAGAAAAAGGGACATTAAAAAAATGGCCAATTTCTTTGAACAGTTTTATTTGGCACATATAAAAATATTGAAGATAAGAAAGAAAGTCTGTTTGGCTGAGAGTTTTGCTTTCCAATTGGCAGAGGAAAGCAAAGATTTATAAGAATGGATTTGTTGGCCAATTAATGGCTGGAGCAGAGGGGTATGCCATGTGATAAATCCTCCAGAAATACATTGAGTCAGAGTTGGCAACACTACTCTTCAACCAAATGTTTGCTCATTTCACCTATAATATCTCCATATGTAGTTTAGCATCAATTGGTGTTAGATAATGTGAAACACATTGGGATATTTTAGGCTATTACAAGGAAGGGGAAGGCCATAGACAGCACAGGATCTGTAAATATTAGTAACATGGATCTGAACTCAAAAGTTTTTAGACATGTGTCCTTGAAGTCACTGTAATGTGTAAGAGTGGGCACCTCTGTTCTACCCTAGATCCTTTATGGTGAGTATCTATGCAACCTAAATCTGAAGAAAGGTTGAGCTAGAACTGTGTTCGCTTAACATCACAAAGAAAGGAGCAAAAGTGGGCTTTTCAGTCCATCAAGCATGTTCCACCATTTAACAAAGTCAAAATTGATCCAATTGTGGCCTTTCTGCCACTTTTTTGTAGGTTCCCCATGATTCCTGACTGGTGTCGTCTCCATGGCAGCACCTCTACCAAGAGAGTCCTCTCAAGTTGAGAGTCCTCTCAACTCATTCAATATAAATGTTGTTTTTCCTTTACTATACTATTTCTTACGGATTGTCCTGATGTGTGCAAGACAGAAGGCTTTGATAAAATGTGTCTTTTTCAAAAATAGTATTTGAACTGGTTTCCCAATGGCTTTACCTTGGGGGATAAAAGGTTATTGAACCTCCACTAAGGAAACTGGAGATATCTAACAAGGGCAACACTGAGAGATTTACCACTGAGTAGGTCAATCCAGCTCAGCAGGATTTTGACCTACAACAAGGACACTGATTGAGACGACAGTGGGACAATGAATGGTTAGGATTTGCAATGCATTGTCCAATGTTCTCATTGGTTGCTGTCAACAGAGAATTGCATATGACCTTGGACGTGAAAGAAATGAAGCAATTTGTGAGAACAGCGGGGGAGAAGGCTGATTGGATCGCTTCTTAAAGTAGTTTGCACCATCTTAATAGGAAAAATCATGTCCCTTCCCATCCGTGTTAGCCTATGATAGTAGGCTCACTTCAGCATCAATTAGTGTTGAATGGTTCATCAGTAGTCACAAAGCAATTATTGAATGATTGATAGCTAGCCCTAGGACTCTCAACACCTCAACAGTATAGGAGATGCAATGGCTCTCTTCAAGGCAAGAGTCCAGCACATGGTCTGTTAAATCTTACAATGGAGAGGAATTGACCCTCTCATAGTCCAGTGAGGAGACAACATAAATCACTACAGTTAATTTTCAGCCTGTCCCTGTACAGAAAGAGGGACATATCTACATCTTCAGTTCTGTCCACTCACGAAGGATCTGCTGGAACTTGTTGTGAAATTATTTCTGTCAGGCTCCTGGAATTTCTCAATGAGAATGAAATGGGCAGCAGAGGTCTGGAACTGTAGGAACTGGATAGGGTAATATGAGAAAGAGATTGAGATTGAGGTGGAGATTGAATAAAGGCCAGCTGTGTGAGAGAAATATGACTACATCAGAGCTTTCTCAGGCCAGGTATCACACAGAGATGAAAGGCACTGCAGTCACAAAGGGGACTTTCTACCAGGCCTTGAGCAGGAAATCCCAAAGAAAACAGAACCGATAACCAAACGATGGAAGTCTTGCACAAAAATAAGAACCCTTGTTTGTGGATGAAAGATGTCATTTGTCACAAGTGGGATAAATGAACTTTGAAAAGCATCTCTAAATTCAATTGGCTACAAAAGAGAGACAGACAGACAGCGAGAGATCAGAATCAGAGAATCCAGGCAACAAAAAAACATAATTTTCATAAACTGAAATAAAATACTTTTCATGACTCAAAATACCTCAAAGTGTTTTGCACCTATTGATGCCATGTTAAAAGGCAGCCAATGTTATATAGATGCAGCAGCCATTTTGAGCACAGCAAGCTCCCACATACAGCAATGTACTAATGCCCCCCAAACCTATTTGACAATTCAGGGGGCTCTGTTAGCTCAGCTGGCTGGATGGATGGTTTATAATGCTAACAGCATGGGTTCGACTCCTGCACAGGCTGAGGCTACCATGAATGACTTTCGTTCTCAACATCTCCACTAGTGCGAGGCATGGTGATGCTCAGATTAAACCACCACCAGTTGTGTGTGTGTCTCTCTCTAATGAGAGAGACCCTATAATCCAGTAGGACTATGGTGACTTTACCTTTTATCAATGTTAGATGAGGGCTTCGTAATGGACAAGCCACTGAGAGATGCCTCTGCTTTTTTTTCAAAGTGACATGGCTTTCAACATCCACATGAACAGGCAGGTGGTATCAAGATGCTAATAGATGGCATCTGCAACAGTGCTACACTATCCATAAACTAGAAGATGTCCAATGAGATGTGAACCCACAACTTCTGACTCAGCGGTAAAAGCATGATGAACTGAGCGGCAAGCGATACAACAGGTTATCATTGTAATATGGAGCAGTTATCCCTTTTGCTGCAAATTTGATCTTTTCCTCCCTGTAGCAGTACAGGATCCCAAAGCTCTCGAATAAATATTTGCAAACATGTCAGTGCTGCTAATGGAAAGGATTGTGAATGAATTACAGCAGTGAAGAGAGAGTTAAACCAATTGCATCAGATGTAAACGTAAAATTTAATATTTACAGCTGGAAAAAACCTAGCAATTTAAGGCAATTGGATAACAGAGAAAAATGGCAGAGGATAAGTCACGAGAGACAAAAACTAAATTCTATGTTATCCTGCAGCTGTAATTTTGTAATTTAATGTTTTGGAAAATTTGACAGTGTAGAGGTTTGGTGAGCTAATGAACTTTATCCCACAATAATTTCCAATGAAACCTTACTGCAGTAACTTAAGCATTGAAAACTGTATTCCACAAAACAAAATATAACCAATATCTAACTTCTACTATACCTTTTTTCTGTTTGGAGCTTTCAGTTTGAAAGGTGGAAGGAACTTGCATCTCCAGAGGTCCTTTTGTGACATTCCAAACTTCTTTCAAAACTTGAAACACTTTTGAAGTGCAATCCCTGAGACATAAAGAGTAAAGAGGTAAATGACCAGATCATCGGTTTTGATGGTGTTGATTAAGGGAATATTAATGGTCAGGACTGTCAGGGAGACCTCCATTACTCCTTTGTGAAATAGAACCAGGGTCTCAGATTCAATTTCCATCTCGAGCAACTATCTGTGTGGAGTTTGCACATTCTCCGTGTGTCTGCGTGGGTTTCCTCCAGGTGCTCCGGTTTCCTCCCACAGTCCAACGATGTGCAGGTCAGGTGAATTGGCCATGCTAAATTGCCCCCTAGTGTTAGGTGTAGGGGAGTGGGTCTGTGTGGGTTGCTCTTCGGAGGGTCAGTGTGGCCTTGTTGGGCTGAAGGGCCTGTTTCCACACTGTAGGGAATCTGATCTAATCTTCTATTGGGAGCACAGATAGGATTCAGGCTAAGTACCTCAGTTGAAAGACGGCATCTCTGACAGTTCAGCCCTCCCCTAATTTAATATTTTCAACCTGGATTATGGGGCTCAGGTCTCTGGCATCGGTCTTAAAGCCACAACATTTTGATTCAGAGGCAAAAGTATTACCGTTGAACTAATATTGATGTGACATAAAAGTCACCTTATTCCCAGAGGACAAATCAGCTGTTAAGCCGACTGAGGTTAGCTCAGTTAGCTGGACACCTGATTTATATTGCAGAGCAATGGTAACAGCATGGGTTCAATTTCCACAATGGCTGAGGTCAGCATGAAGGTGCTGTCTTCGCAACCTCACCTGAGGTGTGCTGACCTTCAGGTTAAAACACCACCACATCCTTCCCAGGCAATGGGAACGATCAGCCATGCCCTTATGGAGTGACAATGCTCACTTGTATGGTCAAGTCACCTACTCCTGGAACTAGTTCTTATCTACTCGTAGCAGAGGACCATAGGATTGTTTGCTCATGAGAGAGGTGGTAGTATCACTGGAGTAGTAACCCAGATGAATGTTCTGTGGGCACTGATTCAAAGCCAATCATTGTAGCTTCTGGAATTTATAGAGCCATAGAGCCATAGAGATGTAAGCACAGAAACAGACCCTTCAGTCCATGTCTATGCTGACCAGATATCCTAAATTAATCTAGTCCCATTTGCTAGCATTTGGCCTATATCCCTCTAAACCTTTCTTATTCATATGTCCATCCAGATGCCTTTTAAATGTTGTAATTGTACCAGCCTCTACACTTCGTCTGGCAGCTCATTCCACACGTGTGGGACCTTCTGCATGAAAAATCTGCCCAGCGGGACCCATTTAAATCTCTCCCCTCTCGCCTTAAACCTCTGCCCTCTAGTTTTGGACTCCCATATCCTGGGAAAAAAACCCTTGTCTATACACGCTATCCATGCCTCTCATGATTTTATAAACTTTTGTAATGTCCCCCTCAGCCTCCGACACTCCAGGAAAAATAACCCTAGTCTATTCTCCCTGTAGCTCAAACCCTCCAGCCCTGGCAACCTCCTTGTAAATCTTTTCTGAACCTTTTCAAGTTTAACAACGTCTTTCTTTTACCAAATAGACCTGAATTGATCGCAGCGTTCCAAAGGTGGCCTAACCAATGTCTTGTATAGCCATAGCATGACATCTCAACTCCTATATTTAATGCATTTACCACTAAAGCAAGTGTATCAAATGCCTTCTTCACTATCCTATCTACCTGCGACTCCACTTTCAAGGAACTGTGAACCTGCCTCCAAGGTCCTTTTTTTTGGCAACACTGCACAGGACCTTACCATTTAGTGTATTAGTCCTGCCCTGATTTGCCTTACCAAAATGTAACACCTCACATTTATCTAGATTAAACTCCATCTGCCACTTCTCAGTCCATTGGCCCATCTGATCAAGGTTCCATTGTACTCTGAAGTAGCCTTCTTCACTGTGCACTACACCTCCAATTTTGATGTCATCTGCAAACTTACTAACCATACCTCCTATATTCAAATCAAAATAATTTATAGAAATGCAAAAAGCAGTAGACCCAACACTGATCCTTGTGGCACATCACTGGTCAAAGGCCTCCAGTCTGAAAAACAACCCTCCATCACCACCCTCTGTCTCCCACCTTCAAGCCAGTTCTGTACCCAAATGGCTACTTCTCCCTGTATTCCATGTGATTGAACCATGTTAACCAGTCTACCATGCGGAACCTTGTCAAACGCCTTATAGAAGTCCATATAGACAATGTCCACTGCCAATTTAACTTAAGTTGAAAGCTCATCTTGGTAATAATGTCATTAAGCTGCCATCAATTGTTGTCAAAATCCAGTAGATTCTCTAATGTCCTTTAGGAAAGGAAATCTGCCATCCTCACCTGGTGTGGCTTGTTTGTGACTTCAGACCCACAGCAATGCAGATGACTTTTAACTGGTTTCTGAAATAGACACTCAGTTCAAGAACCGTTAGTGATGCTGGCCTTTCCAGTGATGCACACATCTTGGAAAGATGTGACAAAGGAAAAAGACAAAAGAGAATCCACCTTCCCTCATGATCTCATTAAGAACAAAAGTACTGATAATTTCTTCTACTTCTGGGTGTTATACATGGCTTTCATCAAATATGTTTAGGTGGCTTTCTGTTAAATCTTGAGGAAACATTGGAACAAACATTACAAATGAAAAGCAATCCCACACTTTGTTTTAAATAATGCAATAGCATTGACTTAAATTAAATACTCCTTGTCACATAGCTGTGTTTTGCGATAGACTTGCTTCTGTTCGTAAGTCAATTATTTTCAAAGTGTGCAATTTGTTTGTGAATCACAAGTTCAACTGAAGTAGGGAAAATTACCAACTGGCTTGATATCTTTTAAACTGAAGTTGACTTAGGACTCTCTTGGATGCCCACAAAGAAACACACTAGACACATTTGGACAGTTGTGTGAAGGGCTTTTATATCTATCATCCCTTCTACCACTAAACACATCCATCCTTACCCCCAACTCTCCAAGGGGTTCTATGCTCCTTATTGAGCAAAGAAATTTGGAGCCCAAATGAATGGAAAGTTGTGATCTGGTTCAATGATATGTATCCTCCAAGTTGCTGGACTGCCCTCCTATTGGGTAAAACTCTGTAGCTGCAATGACATTTACCTTGCGAGTGTGGTAGTTAGTCTTGTCGAAGATGTTTGTCTCTGTTCTTGGGAATGTTCTGAAAGTAGTTTGGAGCTCAGCAAACTGAGTGACACACCTTCAATCCTCATTCACAGCCTCTCCTAGTTTTTTAAATGATTTTAATCATTTCAATGTCCTGAGGATTTGCTCCTGTTTTACACAGGGTTCTTGATGCAATTTGTTTGGAACTTTCTGAATATTGTAGGGTGAGCCGAATCATAATCTCACTGGAACAGCAAAGCTGCAGTACTCATGGCAATATTGAGCTCAAATGGATGGATGTGTGAATACATATTCAGTGGTTACACAAAATACGTGTGATAACTTGAGATAAGCAGTCACAAAAGATGTTTTGATTTCCAAGTGGGGAGGGAAAAAAAACATGATTTCAATTTGTAGAACATTAACTGGGTTTCAGTGCCAAAATGTAGCACACTTGGGACTCTTAAAATCTGTTAGTGAGGAAAAGCCTTTCCTTGGGCTTGAATCTGACCCAACTCCCTGTTGACGCAGACACTGCTATTGAAAACATACTGAGCCACACTACTAGTCTTTGTACAATGCATGGTGTGATGATGATCACAATTACAGTCCATGTATTTTAACCCACTAGAGGTTCCCTCCTTCCAACTCTGTGTGAATCCAGCTCAAATACAGTGGGGATAGAAACCTATTATCAATAGTTGGGAAAAGGGCTTTAACAGGTAAGTGTCATTGCAGCTACAGAGTTTTACCCAATAGGAGGGCAATCCAGCAACTTGGAGGGTGCATATCATTGAACCAGATCACAACTTTCCATCCATTTGGGCTCCAAATTTCTTTGCTCAATAAGGAGCATAGAACCCCTTGGAGAGTTGGGGGTAGGGATGGATGTGTTTAGTGGTAGAAGGGATGATAGATATAAGCTTTAAGACCAGAGGATTAACTTAGACTTCTAAGTAGTGCCATTACCTATGCAACTGCCTCACTCTAAATTGTTGTTGTATTTAGCTCATGAATTCAGCTCAAAAGACAATTTTGATTCTTACCTAACGTAACATTGAGAGATCTCTGAATACTTGGCAATGTTTAAATAACCGTCGCTAACTTCACGAACAGTAACATTCATATTCTGAACTCTGACAAACACAGGCTCATAAATTCACTTTTACAATGACAATCATAACTTCCATTAATATAGCATCCTTAAGGTAAATGTCTCATGAGTGACCAAGCCACATTAAGGAGAAAGAGATCCAGGTGATCAAATTCTTGTTCAAACAGGTAAGTTTTAAGCAGCATTTTAAATGAAGAGGGAGGTTTAGAAGGGCTTAGGAAAGGAATTCCTAAGCTTGGAGCACCAGGCTGCCAATGGCCTAGTCAACAAAGCTGGAATGGTGGAAATGAGGGATGTGAGAAAACCTGATCTCAGAACATTGTAAAACTGCAGCAGATTATAGAAATAAGGAAGGGGACAAGTATAATGTAAATCGAGAAGTGTGCCCACTGTTGGAATGACAAATTGCCAAGTAATCAGTGTGTAAGACTGAAGGAAAGTCTGTTAACAACGATGGAGAGCCATGGCATTTGCTGTATGTAATGAGTTCTGTATAAAATATCCCAATCCATTAAATTAAAATATTTTGCCAAAACCATGTTATTTTTGAAAGTCCTGTCAAGCTGCCAGGGAGCAAGAAGCAAGCGATAAAAGTATTTTTTGTGTTTGAGTTCCTTTCACTGCCAGGAGAGAAATGCTAACAAATGTTAATTCTTGCAATGCATATAAAGGCTTTCTTCAGAGAATTGTTCAATCTTCGTTAACTGTGGAGTGGAAGATTCTCTTCAGTGAAAATAAAGGACTTTCCAGAAATCTGGACATTTCTTGGAATCTGGCAAATTGAACATTGCTAGAACATACCTGGGGAGCATTCATATGGACCCTTTGGATCAGTTGAATGTTAAGATTTTGCATGGTCTCCTTGCCAATGTACTTCTATTCTTTGTGGATTATTGATGGGCTCACGTAGCCTCCATAAGAAGCACTCCATCTAAAACTGGCTGTACTTATTATGTGACCATCTGACCGTGGGGCCATCACAGCCAAATCTAATTTTGTCTTCACCTCAATTTTTTTCTCTCCATTTATTCAGGGTATTGCTGAGAAGATCAATGTTTATTGCCCATTTCTAATTGCCAAGGAAAGGTGGTGATCTGCATTCTTGAACTGCCAGTATGTGTGGTGGAGGTACACCCACAATTCTTTCTAGGAGGGAGCATAAAATTTGGACCCTGTGACAGTGAAGGAATAGCGATATATTTCCAAGTTAGGATGGTATGAGGGCTTGGAAGGGAGCTTGCAGATGGTGGTATTCCCATTTATGTGCTGTCCTTGTCCTTCTCAATGGTAGTGGTTGCAAGTTTGGAATGTGCTGTTCAAGGAAACTTGATTACTTATTCGAATACAACTTGTAAATAGCACACACTGCTGCTACTGTGTGTCGGTGATGGAAGGAATGAATGCTTGTGGCAGTGGATGAGATGACAATTAAATGAGTGGCTTTGGTTTGGGTGGTCTTGAGTTCCTTTAATGCTGTTGGAGTTGGAAATGAAGAGTTTTCTATTACTTGTGCTTTGCAGATAGTATAAAGGGTTTGAGGTGTCAGGTGGGGAGTTATTTACTGGATTCAAGATGAATAAGTACCAAGGCACTGCATTATGATTGACGGGGAGTTTTTTGGCTTGTTCATATTGACCAAGACCCAGACAGGTAGAGTCATGGAGATCTACAGCATACTAAAAGGCTTTTCAGCCTGTTGTGTCTGCACCAGTCAACAAAAACCACTAAACTATTCTAATCCCATCTTGCAGCTCTTGAACAATGGCATTGTATGCCTTGGGATTGCAAGTCCATCTCTAAACATTTCTTAAAGGTTTCTGCCTCTGCCAGCCTTACGGGCTGTGAGTTCCAGATTCCCACCACCCTCTGGTTGGAAAAGGCTTTCCTCACATTTTCTCTAAATCTTCTGAACCTGACCTTAAACCTATGCCCCTTAGTCACTGATCCCTCCATTAGGGGGAAAAAGAATTCTGTCTACCCTATCCATGCCCCTCATAATTTATACATCTTAATCAAGTCCCTGTCAATCTCCTCTGACCTAAGAAAAACAACTCAAGTTTGTTCGTAACTGAAACTTTCCAGCCTGGGCAACATCCTGGTAAACCTTCTGTGAACCCTCTCCTGTGCCAACACATTTCTTTTATAATATGGATTCCAGAACTGAACACAATACTCTAGCTGTGGGCTAACCAACATTTTGTATAGTTCCACTTTAACCTACCTGCTCTTAAACTCTATGCCTTAACTAATAAAGGCAAATATCCTATATGCCTCCTTAACCACTTTATCCACCTGTTCTGATATCTTAAGGCACCTATGTACATACACACTAGGATCCTCTGATGCTTGATGTTGCCCAAGTTCCTACTGTTCATCACATATTCCCTCGCCTTATTTGTCCTGACCAAGTGCAAATCTTGCATTTTATCTGAATTGAATTCCATTTCTCACTACCTAGGTCATCTGGCTCCATGCACAAATTACTACTGTGGTCATTAAATGGGCCCTGCTCATTGTTATGTCTTCCTTTCACCCTTAAAGTACCTGGAAAACAATTTAGGATTTTCCTTAATTTTACCTGCCAGTATCCTTTCATATCCCTTTTTAGCCTCCTAGTCTCCCTTTTAAGTTCCCTCTTACACTTTCTTGGGCTTTTGCTATTTTGACCCCTCAGTATCTGCCACAAACCTCCCTTTTTCTCTTAATTCAATGATTCATATCCTGCGATACCCAGGATTCACATGATTTGTTGACTCCACCCTTTTTCTTTATTGGAATATGTTGGCCCTAAACTCTCCATATTTCCTTTTGAAAGGAGCAGGTGGGTCTTGGACACAGGCCTCCTAGCTCAGAAATAGGGATACTACCACTACACCTCAAAAGCCCTCCTCCAAGATAAACAAACAATGAGTCAATTAACATCCATCACCTAATGACCTTTCAATCTAAATGTCTTGACATCACACCTGTCACCTTTTTATTTTATTCATTTAAGATTAACAGGGTTGTGGATGCTGCAGTGTTAATTATATTAAGTCTATGATCGATGGAGTTTTGATCCTTCTGAATCAGGGGATGTGGGAAGCAAATGGCTAAGTGGGGTTGAACTGGGAATGGAGGAACTTGAGATATAAAGATACACTGGAAAGAGTGGGACTTTTTTCTCGGAAGCATAGAAAGTTCGGGGCGGCCTTAATGAGATTTATAAAATCATGAGAGGCACAGATAAGGTGAATGACATGGGTATATTGCCTAGGGTGGGTGAGTTCAAAACCAAGGGGGCATACTTTTGAGGTGAGAGGAAAAAGATTTAAAACGGATATAAGGCGCAATATTTTACACAAAGAGTGGAATGAATTGCCAGAGAAAGTGGTGCATGCATGTACAGTTACAATGTTTAAAAGACAGCATCTGAGCAGCAGAAGAATTGATGTTTCGGGCATAAGACCTTCATCAGTAATGAGACTTGTGGGCCGGGGGGACTGAGAGATAAGTAGGGGAGGTGGCGGGGGGAGGGTTGGGGCAAGGTAGCTGAGAGTGTGATAGGTGGATGAAGGTGGGGGAAAAGGTGATAGGTCGGAGAGGTGGGTGGAGCGGATAGATGGGAAAGGTGAAGGACCGGTCAAGAGGGCGACGCCATGTTGGAAGCTTGGGAGTGGGATTATGTGGGGGGAGAGGAAATGAGGAAACTGGTGAAATCCACATTGATTTCATGTGGTTGTATGGTCCCAAGGCAGAATATGAGGTCTTATTCCTTCCCGCTTCGGTGGTAAGGGTTTGGTAATGGAGGAGCCCAGGACCTGCATGTCCTTGGTGGAGTGGGAGGGGGAGTTGAAGTGTTCAGCCATGGGGTGGTGGGATTGGTTGGTGCTGGTGTCCCAGAGCTGTTTGCTGAAACGATCCGCAAGTTGGCATTCTGTATCCCCGATGTAAAGGAGACCACTTCGGGTGCAATGGATGCAGTAGAAGACGTTGTTGGAGGTACAGGTCAATTTCTGTTTTTGTTTGCCTTCCTAATTCAATTTCAATCAGGTTAACCATCAAACAGTACACTTCGTGCAGTAGTACAAGGGAGAAGAATCATGTTTTTTTTTAACAAGTGCAGAATAAATTGCATCACAATACTTGATAGGCTACTAATAGTAACATTGCAAGACTCTGGCCAAATGGAGATGATGGTGTCACTGAGCACACCAATCTTTGCTGTTATTTATTGGGAATAATTTTACACACTTGTATGATGTACTCTGTTTCTATAAACCCTTCATTGTATTCTCTTGGAGCAAGCACCCTACCGTTATTGAGCGACTTTGTTACAGATCCTGGTTGACGAAAAAGTAGACCATATGTTATAGAGTACTGTTTAAATAGGCTGGTGTTTGCTGTTAAAAGAAATTCTGAAAGTTTATTAATGCCTTTTTGTGATTCCTTGCAGTCTTCTATTGCCTACTTTTTACACCCCAATTTGCAATTATTCACACATTTGGAAACTGAGTTTTGGATTTCAAATTGTCACTAATCACCCACATCTCAGAGCACACTCCATGGCCAGTGAACGCACGCACACACACCATCCCCTTCCATTGACCAGGGCCTCCAGCTCTTCTCAGTTATATGAGATATCAGTTTCCCTTTGTCTGGCATATCTGTGGCATGTGGTGGACTGCCAGCACTTAACTGGCTGGACTTCAAAGATGGTACAGACACAAGAAATCTCAGGAGGTTCCATGAGGCCATTTACTGTGCCTATGCTGAGTGGCAGAAGAGGGACGCTATAGGGGTGTGTGTGGCACATGTAATTTGTTGAGTTTGGGAAGTTAGTGTAAGAAAACTCATGAGGGCCCATGGAGAGAATGCCTCCAGGAAACTCATTACATTTGATATATAGCAATTTCTGCTAACATTCAGCTCAATATCCTATGTTTGTCAGTGTTTTTCTATTATCTAGTTGGTGGGGATTTCACTATTTTTCTGCAATTTGTTAAGCTGACTGCTTTATAGTTCCTATAGTGTTCTATCTGTTTTTTTAACGTTAGGAATAATTTTAGCTATCTGCAAGTTCTATGACCATAAGATCATAAGAAATAGGAACAGTCTGTTCTACCTTTCAATAGGATTTGAGCTGAAATGACATTCTTCATGTTCATTTTTCTGTCCTCTCCTCACACCCATGACTCCCCTACTTATCAAGAAACTTTCTATCTTAACCATAAATAGCTACAGGGACTCTGCCTCCAGACTCCCAACACTCAGAGAAAAGAAATTCTACCTCATTTCAGTCTTAAATTGGCATACCTTAACTCTGGGACTATGCTCTCTGGTCCTAGACTCTTCCACAAGGGGAACCATCGTCTTAGCATTTACCCTGTCAAGCCCCTTCAGAATCCTGTATATTTCATTGAAATCACTCTCATTCTTCTAAACTGCAGTGAGTAGAGTCTCAACCTGTTTATCTTTTGCTCATAAGACAATCCCTCCATACTGGAGATCATCTTCCTGAACCTTCTCGGAATTTCCTCCAATGCAATGTTACCTTTCCTTAAATAAGGAGACCAAAACTGCTCACAAAACTCCAGATGTGATCTCACCAATACCTTGTACAGTTACAATAAGACTTCCCTATCCTCTTGAAATAAGGCCCAATATTCCATTTGCCTTCCTGGTTATCTGCTGCACCTATGTGCTAGCTTTCTGTGCACAAATCCCCTCGTGTTGCAGTTTTCTGCAGTTTTTCTCTATTTGAATAATATTCTGTTCTTTAGTTCTCCCTTCCAAAATGAACAACTTCTCACTTTCCTGCATTATACTCTATTTGCCAACCATTTCCCCATTTTCCTAAATTATCAATATCTCTGAGTAAATTCTTTGTATCCCTCTCACAATCTGCCTTTCCATTTTTATTTGTGTCATTTGCAAATTTGGCTTCAGTTTATTCATTTCCTTTTTCCATGACATTACTACATATTGTAAACAATTGTGTTCCCAACATTGATCCCTGTGGAATGCCACTGGTTACAGGTCATTAATAACAAAAACAGAAATTGCTGGGAAAACTCAGCAGGTCTGGCAGCATCTGTTGAGAAAAAGCAGAGTTAATGATTCAGGTTCACTGACCCTTCTTCAGAACCTTTGGTTTTGAGGTCTTTTTGGTTTGTAGACATGCAGATAAAGAATATCCAACCTGCATTTTAAAATGCACAAAAACAATCTGTCTGGACTAAGGGTTTTGAATTTAATTAGGATATTTGATATTTTTCTCCTTTCTTTTTTAAGTTTAGTCTTATAATTTCTAATCTTACCTGTATGTCAAGCAAAGTCTGATTTATCTTGGCAGCAAATATGCAGCAAAATAATTATTTGAGTCTAGTCACCCTTCCAACTTTCAGCATCTGCAGTTCTTTGCTTTTCTTTTGCTGAATATTATTAAAGTAGTCAATTGCTATGGATTAAATGAAAGAGTATTTGAGGTAAAAAATTGCTTCTGGTTCATCTTCAGGTGTATATTCAATGATGTGTAGAGAGTGTACACTCCAAAGTGGAGACTTAGTGCCAGTCCAATATTAGCTATTAGCCTTACTGTAAGCTGTGGTTGTTGAATGGGCAGCTCTCCCATCTCAGTCAGAAGGTTTTAAGCTCAAACCTCACCAGAAACCTGAGTGCAGTACTGAGTGAATGCTGACTGCTGGAGTTGCCTTCTTTTGGATGAAAGTTAAATGAGGCTTAGTCTGTTTCCTCTAGTGGATGTGAAAAATCCCATGATCACAATCTGATAGAAAGCAGGGTATTTCTCACTGGTGTCTTGGCAAGGTTTATCCCTCAACCAACATCGCATAAATAAATGATCTGGTCTATGTCACGTTGCTGTTTGTGAAATCCTGTTGTGTCCTACATTACAACGCCACTTTGAAGATATTTGAATTGGCTGTAAAGTTCTTTAGGGGGAATCCTGAGGGTGTGAAAAGTGTGGTTTTATTATAATCACGCATCCTTCTGATTTGACTCCCATGGAAAGAAACCTCCTGTGGCTTTCGCTTTCAACAAGGGACAGTATTACACACTTTGACAGCTATTGGAAGATGCCAATGGAATCGCAGCAAATGTTATTGGAAGCAGAACAGTGGTAAAGGAGTTTGACTGGAGTAGTTTATTGTGGACAGAGCAATGGGTTTCTTGGAAGACTGACAACAGGGAACAGAAGCAAAATCCCCTGATGATTGTCAATACAAATATTGTACTGTGCTTGTAAAGAAAATCAGTGGGATCCTCACCATACTGTACAACATGTTATAAAATGATGTTTTATTTGGCTGATTCTCAAATAACTAAACTGAGGGTCTACTGTGCATCCTTCTAGTTAAGATTTCTGTCTTTAGTGCACATGTGGTGCAGTAGTTTTAAACTCTAAACTTTCATAATAAAATGAGCTACTCTTGGAAAAATGACCATTGTTGATGGAGGTGGGTTCTGTGCTATTTTAATTCAGGAAAGTCAATCTCTTTCTAAATCCCCTTTCAGTACTAACTTATTTTATGTTGAATCAAGCCATTGGTCTCACATGAATTTAGTAATTAAGAGCAGGAGTACCTCCTTTAGTTCTTTAAGCCTGATCCACCATTCAAAATGTCTGGCTTTATTTAATTGATATGGCTGATCTGAATATGGCCTCAACTTTACTATCAACACTTTACACCCCTTGATTCTCTTGTTAGAGAGAAAAAAAACTTAAGAGTTGTTGTTTAAACTAATGGCTCTGGAAGTGTTAATTTAAGAAATGGCATTAAGCTCTGCTCAGTTTGAGGATGTCAGACCGGCTTGGATGGGAATAAGTTAGAACTTAAGATCTTGTGGAGTGAATAACCATATCTACAGGTTTCCTCATAGTCTGAATAACAATGTCTAATGAACTAATGTAACTTGGACCTGATTGCTATCATGAAATAAACTATAACTTGTTTAAGAATCAATCAAAGAATCCCTATAGCATGGAAACAGGCCATTCAAGTCCATACCGACCCTCCAAAGAGTATCCCACCCAAACCCATTCCTCTACATTTTACTCCTAATCTACACATCCCTGAACACTATCGGCAATTAGCATGGCCAATTCACCTAATCTGCACATTTTTGGACTGTGGGAGGAAACTCATGCAGACTCAGTCTCCACACAGACAGTCACCTGAGGCTGGAATTGAACCCAGGTCTTCAGTGCTGTGAGGCAGTTGTGTTAACCACTGAGCCATCATGCCAAAGCAAAATAAGAATCTCATCTCATTAAGACTCAGTTTGCAGCAGTAAACTACCCCACGACAAGTGTTAAATGGTTAGCATCCCAAAATCAGATGCAACAATGGTGAGCTATCTTCTTGAAGCACTGCAGTTTGTATTGGGTACATGTACTGACTTACTGTTAACAAGGGAGTACCAGACTTTGATGGTAACAGTGTAGAAATGGCAATGTAGTTCTAAGTCACGATAGCGTGAGACTTAGAGGGAAACTTGGAGAAGGTAGTCTTCCCATGTTTCTGTTGCCTTTGATCTTCAGGATGGTAGAGGTCATGGGCTCGTTCAGTGATGTCTAAGGAGCCTTGGTGAATTGCTGTAGCACGTCTTGTGTTTGGTACATAACAGAGCCACTGTGCATTGGAGGTGGAGGAAGTGATTGTATGAGGTGATGAACAGGGTGCCGATCAAATGGGCTGCTTTGGATGCCAGTAGGGTATCAATCCTCTTGAATGTTATTGAAGCTTCATTCATCCAAGGAAATGGGGGTATTCCATCTTATTCCTGACTTGTGACTTATAGAAGGTAGACAGGCTTTGAGGGGTCAGGGGATGAATAACTCACTGATGAATTTCAGCCTCTAACCTGCTAATGTAGACATTGTATTTGTATGGCTGTTTTAGATATGTTTCTAGGCGATGGTAGATTACAAGCTGTTGTTGTTAGGAGTTGTTTTGATGGTAATGCTTTTGGATGTTAAACACATTTGTGCAGTGTGACTTGCCATTTACCAGCAGAAGCCCGAATGTTATCCAGTTCCTGTTACATACAAGCATGAACTGCTTACTCACCTGAAAAGATACTGAACACAGTGCAATCATTAGTGAATGTCTGACACTTTAAACCTTGTGATGGATGCTAGGTCATTGATGAAACTACTTGGGGACAATTGGGCCTAATCATCATGAATTTCTGCTTGAGACTTGAGCTGCAGTGGTAGTGCAGTGTGGGCTAGAAGATCCAGGTTCAAGTCCAACCTGTCCCAGTAGGTATGTCATAATATGTCCAAACAATGAATGACCTGGTGTTCGTGGTGAAGTTTGCCTATCTTGTAGCATCAGTGATTTGATCTCATAAATATCTGTCAAGTGGTACCCACAAGTAGACTTTAGAGATATAGTTAAGTTTAAAATAAAACTTAAGGCTGTTCAAGAGTGATGTCAAAAAGCACTTAGTCATAGCGTCTTAGAGATGTACAGCATGGAAACAGACCCTTCGGTCCAATCGTCCATGCCGACCAGATATCCCAACCCAATCTAGTCCCACCTGCCAGCACCCGGCCCATATCCTTCCAAACCCTTTCTATTCATATACTTGTCCAAATGCCTCTTAAATGTTGCAATTGTACCCGCCTCCACCACTTCCTCTGGCAGCTCATTCCATATACATACCAACCTCTGTGTGAAAAAGTTGTCCCTTAGGTCTCTTTTATATCTTTCCCCTCTCTTCCTAAGCCTATGCCCTCTAGTTCTGGACTCCCAGACCCCAGGGAAAAGACGTTGTCTATTTATCCTATTCACGCCCCTCATAATTTTGTAAACCTTTATAAGGTCACCCCTCAGCCTCCGATGCTCCAGGGAAAACAGACCCAGCCTCTCCCTATAGCTCAAATCCTCCAACCCTGGCAACATTCTTGTAAATCTTTTCTGAACTCTTTCAAATTTCACAACATTTTTCCGATAGGAAGGAGACCAGAATTGCATGCAACATTCCAATAGTGGCCTAACCAATATCCTGTATAAGGTAAAAACAATGACTGCAGATGCTGAAAATCAAATACTGGATTAGTGGTGCTGGAAGAGCACAGCAGTTCAGGCAGCATCCAACGAGCAGCGAAATCTTTCAGGCAGCATCCAACGAGCAGCGAAATCTTTCAGGCAGCATCCAACGAGCAGCGAAATCTTTCAGGCAATATCCTGTATAGCTGCAACATGACCTCCCAACTCTTGTACTCAATACTCTGACCAATAAAAGAAAGCATACCAAATGCCTTCTTCACTATCCTATCTACCTGCGACTCCACTTTCAAGGAGCTATGAAGCTGCACTCCAAGGTCTCTTTGTTCAGCAACACTCCCTAGGACCTTACCATTAAGTGTATAAGTCCTGCTAAGATTTGCTTTCCCAAAATGCAGCACCTTGCATTCATCTGAATTAAATTCCATCTGCCACTTCTCAGCCATTGGTCCATCTGATCAAGGTCCTGTTGTAATCTGAGGTAACCCTCTTTGCTGTCCACGACACCTCCAATTTTGGTGTCATCTGCAAACTTACTAACTATACCTCCTGTGTTCACATCTAAATCATTTATATAACTGACAAAAACTGGTGGACCCAGCAGCGATTCTTATGGCACTCCACTGGTCATAGGCCTCCAGTCTGAAAAACAACCCTCCACCACCATCCTCTGTCTTCTACCTTTGAGCTAGTTCTGTAGCCAAATGGCTAGTTCTCCCTGTATTCCGTGAGATCTAACCAGTCTCCCATGGGAAACCTTGTTGAACGCCTTACTGAAGTCCATATAGATCACATCTACTACTCTACCTCATCAATCCTTTTTGTTACTTTTTCAAAAAACTCAATCAAGTTTGTGAGACATGATTTCCCATGCACAAAGCCATGTTGACTATCCCTAATCAGTCTGCTTTCCAAATACATGTACATCCTGTCCCTCAGGATTCCCTCAAATAACTTGCCCAACACCGACGTCAGGCTCACTGATCTATAGTTCCCTGGCTTGTCTTTACTGCCCTTCTTAAACAGTGGCACCACGTTAGCCAACCTCCAGTCTTCCGGCATCTCACCTATGACCATCGATTATACAAATATCTCAGCAAGAGGCCCAGCAATCACTTACCTAGCTTCCCACAGAGTTCTAGGGTATACCTGATCAGGTCCTGGGGATTTATCCACGTTTATGCATGTCAAGACTTCCTCCTCTGTAATATGGACATTTTTCAAGGTGTCACCATCTATTTCTCTACATTCTATAACTTTCATATCCTTTCCACAGTAAAGACTAATGCAACATACTTGTTTAGTATCTCCCCCATTTTCTGCGGCTCCACACAAACCAGTTCTTCACATAAAAGGTGATTTTGTGGAATGTTGGAGTTCCCTCCTGCAAACAGATTGTGCAAGCTGGAGCTCAGTTACTGCTTTCAAGAAGGGAATGTTTTGTTGGTCAAGGGTAGTGGGTAAAACTTGGGTAAATGTCATTGAGGTGTAGATCACCCATGAGCTGACTGAAAGGTACAGCAGGCTCAATAGACCGTATGGTTTCCTGTGTCCCATTGCTGCAACGTTTTCCTCTTGGGCAGTGGAAAAAGCCTTACCAGTGGAAAAATATGTCAAGCAGTCAGGTCAGTGGGTTGGCACGAAGACCATAAAACACAGGAGCGGAAATTAGGCCAGCCAGTCCATCAAGTCTGCTCCACTATTCAATCATGATTGACAAGTTTCTCAACTCCACTCTCCCACTTTCTCCCCATAGCCCTTCATCCCCTTGACACTGAGGAACCTATCTATCTCAATCTTAAATATACTCAATGACCTGGCCTCCACAGCCTTCTGTGACAATGACTTCCATAGATTAACCGCTCTCTGGCTGAAGAAGTTTCTCCTTATGTCCATTCTATAAGGTCTTCCCTTTACTTTAAGGCTTTGCCCTCGGATCCTAGTCTCTCCTACCAATGGAAACATCTTTCCAACATCTACTCTGTCCAGGCCATTCAGTATTCTATATGTTTCAATTCGATCCCCCCTCAACCTTCTAAACTCAATTGACTATAAACCTCAAACCTCTTTTGTTAAGCTTTTCATTCCTTGAACTGTTCTCATGAACCTCTACTGAACATGCTCCAGGGCCAGTATATCCTTCCTGAGATATGGGGCCCAAAAATGCATACAGTACTCCAAATGTTGTCTGACCAGAACCTTATTGTGCCTCAGAAGTACTTCCCTGCTTTTATATTCAAGTCCTATCAAAATAAATACCATCAAGGTTAGGTTCAGCAGATTGCTCTGCTAATAATGAATCCCATGCCCCAACCTGTGCTTCAGTGATTCCATCTATCCCGATAAAATTAATGAAATAAAATTGTTTGTTCAATTATTCATCCTTTGGACCTAGGGCAACTTAACCTTTATAATGTCTATTTGCATTTATAAGTGAGAGGTGATGGCCTAGTGGTATTGCTGTTGGGCTGTTAATCGAGAGACCCAGGTAACGTTCTGGGGACTCGGGTTCAGAATCTTGCCACCGCAGGTTGTGGAATTTGAATTCAATAAAAATCTGGAATTAGCAGTTGACTGATGACCAGGGGTCCATTGTCAACTATTGGATAAACCCATCTGGTTCACTAATATCCTATAAGGAAGGAGCTGCCATCCTTACCTGGTCTGGCTTACATCTGACTCCAGACACACAGCAGTTGACTCTTGACTGGCCTCTGGGCAATAAATGCTGCCTAGCCATCAATACCCCCATGACTAAAGAAAACGAATGTCTCAAGGCACTTCATGAAACAAAAACCTGAAATAACTAATAGGGCAGAATATTAGTACACAGCAAATATGAACAGACCATTTGTCCTCTTGACTCTGCTCAACTGTTCATTAAGGTCTTAGTGATCTGACTATAATCTTAATTTGACTTTCCTAACTTAATCTAGAAGAAATTCATTGATTTAGCCTCCACACGTCTCAGGTGGACAGAATTCCAAACATAAATGATGCAGTGGTAGAAGAACTTCCTCCTTAAGTAGTAATTGCCTTAGTGCTAGACTGCCTCTGTATGGGGAATGCCCCGAAGCATCCTGTCTATCGTGTCAAAACCTCTCAGAACCTTATATGGTTTAGATGGACAAGACCTTGGTTAAATAGTAGGCTTTAAGAAGGAGGGAGAGTTGGAGAGGTGGAGATAGCTGTTGGTTCTTTAGATGATCCTTTTCTATCCTCACAGAGTGTTTAGCCAACCACACCACCTATCAAAAAGAAGTAGAGAAAACAGGTGAGGTAAAAACAAAGATGAAGGCCAACTCTTTTGCATGAGCCTATTTGTAAATTATCTGGTAATGTTTTTTGCCATGTGAAGTGGACACGATGCTGAAAACACTTGTTTCCACAATCCCACACTGACCAAGTGTGGGACAAAACACCTTCATACTGGCAATGTACACCCAGCACAGATAAACACTGGAAAATCAACATATGAAAAACAGCCATCCTAGCTAACAGACTTCAAATTTTGTGTCATAAGGTTTCCAATGTGTTTCAGGAATTCAACATCTTTTGACACTGTCCTTTTTGCAATTTCTGACCTGGACTGGAACCTTCCAGGGCCTTTTCCAGCCACCTGAAGCTTTTTTCCATGAAACAGGTTCCGGGCTCCTGATTCTTTTTTGTTCTCTCTGCGTTTTTACATTATCCTCCACTTTTTTGCAAGGATTCACGGGTATGGGGGAAGATATAAAAACGCAGAGAGGAAAAAAATCCCATGCAGCCAAAGATCCAAGCCTATCCCACCTGGGCCAGGTGTAAGACCAGACTTGTGTCAGGTTTTATTTTGAGTTGCTCTACTTCATTCTTTTTCTTTTTTTCTGTTTTCTATTTTTAACAAATGTGAAGGCTTCCCACTTTTACTGTTTGAGCCACACAATGTGCTGTTTTTGTCTCTGGAGTTTAAACAGTAAGGTACGTGCTGTGTTGCCTAAGTGTCCCCCACACAGTGCAATGGAATAAAGCCAGGAGGGATATCAGAGGCTGACCGTTTGATTAGGAATAATCTCTGGAAGCACTGTATTTTGATTTATGATGTGGACTACTGGGAAGAATAGGTTGTCGGAACTGAATGAAGTTAACTAGCATCCTGATTTGAGTTGATTTGATCCCAAACACAAACCATTTTTAGAATGTTTTAGACTCCCCTCGGTGCATCTGTTTTTTTTTGTGAAAAAATATTTTATATCAAATTCTAAAAAACTAAAATTGGGCGGCACGGTGGCATAGTGGTTAGCACTGCTGCCTCACAGCGCCAGCGATCTGGGTTGAATTCCCGCCTCAGGCGACTCTGTGTGGAGTTTGCACATTGTCTGCGTGGGTTTCGCCGGGTGCTCCGGTTTCCTCCCACAATCCAAAAATATGAAGGTTAGGTGAATAGGCCATGCTAAATTGCCTGTAGTGTTAGGTGAAGGGGTAAATGTAGGGGAATGGGTCTGGGTGGGTTGCGCTTCGCAGGGTCGGTGTGGACTTGTTGGGCCAAAGGGCCTGTTTCCACACTGTAAGTAATCTAATCTAAAAAAAAAGAACTTATATTTACATAGCAGATTTAACATAGTGAAAAATCATGAATCGATCCACTTTTGGGCCTCCATTTTTTACAGAGCAGCGAGGAGAGAGGGCAGAGAGAAGTGAGGGCAGCCGGGAAGGGTAGGTTTTCCCACTTAAAAAGGGACTTACCTCAGAGATTGGGCCTCCATTTTTTACAGAGTGGCAAGGAGACAGCGGAGGGAAATGAGGGCTGCTGGGAAGGGTAAACGATTGTTTTTAAGTGGATGAGATCTCTGTAAAGAATGGAGACCGGACTCCTGAGGTAAGCCCCTTTTTAAAAGGAAAACTTACCCTTCCCAGCAGCCCTCACTTCTCTCCGTCCCCTCTCCTTGATGCTCTATAAAAAAGTAAAGAGCAGGACGAGTAGTGTGGTGTTCTCAGGTTTGCTACCGGTGCCACGAGATAGTGAGGTGAGGAACAGGCAGCAAGTGCAGCTTAACACGTGGCTGTGCAGCTGGTGCAGGAGGGAGGGCTTCAGATACTTAGACCATTGAGATGCCTTGTTGGGAAGGTGGGACCTGTACACGAAGGACGAGTTGCACCTGAACTGGAGGGGCACAAATGTCCTGGGTGGGAGATTTGCTCCTGTCGTTCAGGAGGGTTTAAACTAGTTTGGCAGGGGGTTGGGAGCAAGAGCTATATATCTGAGAGTGGGGTAGTTAGTTATGAGGCAGTGACAGGATGTAGTGATTGTATCAGGAAGGTTATTCATGTTATGGAACAAAGTGCCTTCTTTAACGTAAGGAGTGTCAGAAATAAGAGTGACAAACTTAGAGCATGGATCAGTACTTGGGCTATGATGTTGTGGCCAAATGGAGAGGTGGGTTTCACAGGGGCAGGAATGGTTGCTAGATATTCCAGGGTTTAGAACATTTAAAAACAGTAGGGAGGATGGGAAAAGAGGAGGGGGTGTAGCATTGCTAATCAGAGAGTGTGTCACAGCTACAGAAACGAACGTTGTTGAGGAAGGTTTGTCTATTGAGTCAGTATTGGGGGGAAGTTAGGAACAGCAAGGCAGCAGTCACCTCATTGGGGGTTTTCTACAGATCCCCAAATAGCAGTAGGGAGATTGAAGAACTTATAGACCGGCAAATTTTGGAAATATGCAGATGTAGCAGAGTTGCTGTTATGGGTGACTTCAACTTTCCCAATATTGACTTGAACCTCCTTAGTGCAGATTGTTTGGATGGAGCCATTTTTATCAGGTGTGTTCAGGAGGGTTTCCTTACTCAATATGTAGACAGGCCGACGAGGGGAGAGGCCATTTTGGATTTGGTGCTCGGCAATGCACCAGGACAGGTGTCAGATCTTGTAGTGGGAGAACACTTTGGTAACAGTGACCACAACTGCCTCACATTTACCATAACCATGGACAGGGAAAGCAGCAGTTACCATGGGAAGATATTTACTTCAGAAAAAGGAAATGATGATGCTATCAGATAGGAGTTGGGAAGTACAGATTGGGAGCAATTGTTCCACAGAAAGGGCACAACAGAAATGTGGAAACTATTTAATGAGCAGTTGTTGTGGGTGATGCATAAATTTGTTCCTCTGAGACAGGCAAGAAGGGGTAAGATTATGAAGCCTTGGATGACAAGAACAGGAGCTTCTCTTGAAAAGGAAGACAGCAGCTTATGTAAGGTGGAGGAAATGAGGATTAAGCACAGCTTTAGAGGATTACAGGCTAGTGAGAAAGGAGCTCAAAAATGGACTGACGAGTGCAAGGAGGGGCATGAAAAAGGCTTGGTGGGAAGGATTAGGAAGAACCCAAAAGCATTTTACTCATATGGGAGGAATAAGAGAATGATCAGGGAGAAGGTAGGGCCGATCAGGGATAGCGGAGGGAACTTATGTGTAGAGTCTGAGCAGATAGGGGAAGGCCTAAATGGGTTTTTGCTTCGGTTTTCACCAAGGTAAGGTTCCTGGTTGTGAATGAGAACTTTGAGGAGCTGGAAACAGGCTTGAACAGATCAAGATTGGGGATGTTGATGTGCTGCAAACTTTGGCAAACATTAAGATTGATAAGTCTCCAGGGCCAGACCAGATTTATCCTCGATTACTCTGGGAAGTGAGAAAGGAGGTTGCTAAGCCACTGGCAAACATATTTGCTTCCTTACTCTCCACGGGAGTCGTACCAGAGGATTGGAGGGAGGCAAATGTTGTTCCTCTTTTCAAGAAGGGGAATAGAGAAATCCTTGGCAATTATAGGCTAATCACTCTTATATCTGTGGTCAGCAAGATTTTGGAAAGAATTCTGAGGGAAAGGATTTATGACATGTTTAAAGGCAGTCAGCATGGCTTTGTGCGGGGCAAGTCATGCCTCACAAATCTTATTGAGTTCTTTGAAGAGGTGATGAGACAGGTTGATGGAGGTTGGGCAGTGGATGTGGTGCATAAGGACTTCAGCAAGACATTTGATAAGGTTCTCCATGGCAGGCTCATTCAGAAAGTCAGGAAGTATGGGCTGCAGGGAGATTTGGCGATCTGGATCCAGAATTGGTTGGATGACAGAAGGCAGAGAGTGGTTGTAGGTGGAAAATATTCTGCCTAGCAGTCAGTGTATAGTGGTGTCCTGCAGGGCTCTGTTCTTGGGCCTCTGCTCTTTGTAGGTTTTATAAATGACTTGGATGAAGAGGTTGAGGGGTGGGTTAGTAAATTTACCAATGACACAAAGGTTGGAGGTGCCGTTGATAGTATCGAGGGCTATTGCAGGCTGCAGCACGACTTAGACAGGATGCAGAGCTGGGCTGAGAAATATTAGATGGAGTTCAACCTGAATAAATGTGAAGTGGTGCATTTTGGAAGTTTGATTTTGAATGCTGAATATAGGATTAAAGATGGGATTCTTGGCAGTGTGGAGGAACAGCGAGACCTTGGTGTTCAAGTGCATAGATCCCTCAAAGTCTCCAATCATGTGGATAGGGTTGTTGAGAAAGCATATGGTGCTTTGGTTTTCACTAACAGAGGGGACAAGATTTAGGACCACGAGGTTCTACTGCAGCTCTACAAAACCCTGGTGAGACCACACTTGGAATATTGTGTCCAGTTCTGATCACCCGATTATAGGAAAGATGCAGAGGTTGTGGAGTGGGTGTAAAGAAGGTTTACCAGGATGTTGCCTGGACTGGAAGGCTTGTCTTAAGATGAGAGGCTGACTAAGCTCAGACTTTTCTCTCTGGAGAGAAGGAGGAAGAGAGGTGACCTGATCAAGATGCAGAAGTTAATAAGAGGCATGGATAGAGTCAATAACCAGCGACTTTTCCCCAGGGCAGGATTGACTGGCACGAGGGGTCATAGTTTTATGGTGTTAGGAGGAAGGCAAAGCCAAAATGTCAGAGGTAGGTTCTTTACGCAGAGAGTTGTGAATGCATGGAATGCGTTGCCAGCGATGGTGGTGGAAGCAGAGTCATTAGAGACAGTTAAGCAACTGCTGGACATGCACATGGAAAGCAGTAAATTGAGGGGTGTGTAGGTTAGGTTAATTTATTTTAGTTTAGGATTAATCCTCTGCACAACATGGTGGGCCGAAGGGCCTGTTCTGTGCTATACTTTTCTATGTTCAATCCAGTTTAGAATTCAAGAGAAGCATATTCATGCAGTGAGTATTGAGAATGTGCAGCTCACTCTCAGAGGGAGAGGTTAAGGCAAATGGTACAAGTATGTTAAAGATCAAGCTGTATAAACAAAAGTGGGGTGGGCGGAATGTGAAGAGTAAGTTGACAGAGGTGAGAAAGCTCAAGCAGCTCACCTCCAACCCACACCACTATCGATCTGTTGAGCCAACGAGCATGCTATATATAACTTGTCAGTATTTTCCAACTATCTACTAATGGTTAGCACTTCCTCAGATGGTGACAGTGAAAGCAGGAATCTTCATTGGCTCAATATCTAAGCAGCGGTTAGCACTGCTGCCTCACAGCACCAGGCTCTTGGGTTTTATTCCAGCCCAGGCGACTGTCTGTGTGGAGTTTGCACATTCTCCCCGTGTCTGCGTGGGTTTCCTCCCATAAACCAAAGATGTGAAGGTTAGGTGAATTGGCCATGCTAAATTGCCCATAGTGTTCCAGTATGGGTAGGTTAGGTGCATTAATCAGGGGTAAATGTAGAGTAGTAAGGGAATGGGTCTGGGTGGAATACTCTGGGTGGAGGGTTGGTATTGATTTGTTGGGCCAAATGGCCTGTTTCCACACTGTAGAGATTCTAATTGTAATTCATACTAAAACTTTCAGCATAACAGAGCTTTATCCTGTCTCCTGTACATGAATTGGACCAGATTCATTGGCCAGTTCATTCCAGAAAAGCTCAATATAATCTTTATAACATTCTAACCCCTTCCTCATTCTAAGTGTTTTCTTTTAATTCATGGGATATTGGCGTCACTAGCAAAACCAATATTTATTGCCCAAGCCTAATTGCCCAAAGGGGTCTTGAGAGTCAGTTACTTTGTTGCAAATCTAGAGTTTTATGTAGGCCAGACCAGGAGAGGATGGCAGCTTCCTTCCCCAAAGGACATTGGTGAACAAGGTGGGTTTTTCTCTGACAATGGATTCATGCCTATCATTAGATTTTTAATTCCAGGTTTTTAAAAATTGAATTCAAACTCCACCATCTGCTGTAGTGAGATTCAAACCTGGGTCCCCAGAATATTACCTGGGTCTTCATATTACTAGTCCAGTAGTAATTCCACTAAGTCATCACTGCCCCATTCCAGATCCCTCTTCTTATGAAATGTCTGCAACTGTCATATCTGTCCTCCTTACTCTTCTCAGCATATTACTCTAATTCTTAGGCTTCTACGTTCAGCAATCTTGCCATCAAAGAATCAACATAGCAGCAATGTTGTATTTGCTCGTGGACATAGTTTCTGCATGGAGTCTGTGTTAAAGTTGATGTTCTGCATTTGTGTAGCTGCTGGCCTGATCCAGGCATTCCCAGTATTCTTGATCAAATTGATCTTATCATGAACAAGTATTGGGAAGCAGGTAAAACCTTGAGATTGATTTTAATTTTCATGATCCATACTGTAGTATTAGGTCATCATTCTGAAGGAGTCAATGTTGGTGTTACACTGTTTTCCATCCATTTGACTGATGTTACACAGTCTTTGGATGGAGACAGGTGAAATCTGCATTAGTTCCTGAGAGGAGGAGATGTGTTCAACAGAGCTCCTGATTGTCCTACGTAATTATGTCGAGGAAAATAAACAGTATGTATTGCTGTCATACAATGTCTTGTTACCCCGTCTGCTCTCTCCTGTACCATTGACAATTAGATAGAATTGTGACTCAGTATAGTGGAAGGAGGGTTGCTGGCAGCTAGTGACTTGAACCAAAATAGGATATAGATGAGGCAGATCTAGAAACATAGGAACAGGAAGAGGCCATTCAACTCATTCACTCTGATCATGCCTGATATATATCTCAACTCAATTTACCTGCCTTGGATCTCTTTACTAAAACAAATCTGTCAGTCTCAGAATTAGAACAATTAACTGAGCCAATGCCTCCTGCCATTTGTGGAAAAGTTTCACACTTGTACCACCTAATGCATGAAGAGTTGTTTCCTAACTTCTCTTATTGAGGCATGGAGTCATACATAGAGATGTACAGCACGGAAACAGGCCCTTTGGTCCAACTCGTCCAGGCCAATCAGATATCCTAAATTAATCTAGTCCCATTTGCCAGCACTTGGCCCATATCCCTCTAGACCCTCTCTCTTCATGTACCCATCCAGATGCCTTTTAAATGTTGTAATTCTACCAGCCTCCACCACTTCGTCTGGCAGCTCATTCCATGCACGCACCACCCTCTGCGTGAAAAAAGTTACCCCTTAGGTCCCTTTTAAATCTTTCCCCTCTCATCTTAAAACAATGCCCTCTAGTTTTGGACTCCTCTACCCTGGGGAAATGACCTTGGCTATTCACCCTGTCCATGCCCCTCATGATTTTATAAACCTCTATAAAGTCATCCTTCAGCCTCTGACACTCCAGGGAAAATAATCCCAACTTATTCAACCTCTCCCATTAGCTCAAATCTTCCAACACAGGCAACATCTTTGTAAATCTATGCTGAATCCTTTCAAGTTTAATAGCATCTTTCCTGTGAATGGATAGACTCTGAGTTTGAGATTATGTTCCCCTGTACTTGACTCTCCCATCTGCGGAAAATGTTTCTCTCTAACCACCTTATCAATTCATTTCAAAATCCTAAAATCCTTATTGAACTCACATTTTAATCATCTATATTCTACATAAGGTAAGCCTTCTCTCTTCATAACTTAACCTTTGGATTCTTATGAATCTATATTGCGTTCCTTCAAACACTGCAGGTGCTTTGTGAATACAATAATTAAATGGTATTTTTTGACTGGACTGGCCAGTGGTCCAGAAATGTGAGTTCAGGTCCCACCATGGTGTCTGGAGAAATTTAAGTTCAGTTCAGCAAATTAATCTGGAATAAAATGTTGGATCAGTAAAGGTGACTGTGAAATGACGAGACTGTTGGGAAAGCCCGTTCAGTTCCAAAATATTTTTCTTTATTTGATCTGGTCTATATGTGATTCCAAATCCACAAATTATTGATGTTTATAGAGAGATATGGGCAAAAATGCTTCCCCTTCCCCTACAGCCCACCACCTGTAAATGAACAAGAAAAAAGTTATGAAAGTGAATGTATAAATGTGAGTCAGATATTTTTCCTGATAAATGTTGTTTTTGTAATAGCTTAAGTGCATCAAAGCTGGGAAAGTTAGGGAAATAGATGAGGGAGAAAGGAACAGAACAGTCTATTGTTAGGAAGTGATGAAGTAGGGGTGGGAGGAAGCACATTGACTAATTTCGTTGGAATGGACCAGTTGGGCCAATAACCTGTTTTTGCTTATAATAAATGTCCTTACTTTGAATATTGCAGACTTTGGACATTTCACCAGCGTGTGCCAGAAAAGCATTTCCACCTTTTTATGAGGTCTGTGGTTTACCACCAGACTAAGATTTTGAGATTTGCATCACTTCTTTGGAGTCCTTAGCCACTCAGTGGTGGAGGGGAGGGAGTGTGTAGTATCTGTAACCACAATATTACTGGCTTTAGAATATATGAGGATACAACGTTCTGTATCTGGAGACTTTATTTCCTGCCTGGTTTCTGGTTCTCTGATTCCTTCTTCCCTGGGGAAGCAGACAAGCACATCTTTGTACCAATATGAAGAATTCCTTGAAAGGTTCTGGGATTCGTCCTTGGTTACCAATTGAGGTTCCATTGATATTTCTCATACAGCTATTTAACAAGAGGGTGGTGGGCGGTAAGATCTTGTCACCTCACTCTGACTGTCCGTGCCTGTAGAACAACAAATCCTGAGATCAACGAAAGCATCCACCCAACTCGATTCTTTGAAGGAGCACTTGTGCTTAGTTTCATACCTTGTTGCCGTGTATCTAACCCTGCAACTTCTTCATCTTCCTGTGCCTGGCCTATTTCTTCTTAACAATTATTTATGAAATCAGTGTTTAACACCTTTAGGAAGTGCATTCCAGATCCCAACAACTCTCTGAGTAAAAATAGTTAAAACATAGAACACAGAACTGTACAGCACAGGAACCGACCCTTCGGCCCACAACATTGTGCTGAACATGACACCTTCTGTCTGCCCTTGGACTATATCCCTCTATTCCATGCTTATTCATGCATTTATCTAAAAGTCCCTTAAACACTCCTACTATATTTGCCTCCAACACTACTCCTGGCAGTGAATTCTAGACTCCTACCATTCTCTGTGTAAAAAACTTGCCCGTCACATCTCCTTTGAACTTTCCCCCTCACATATTAAGTACCTGCCCCCATTATTAAAGTTCTCTGCCCCCTAGTATTAAAGTTCTCCTCATCCACATTCTCGTCAATGACTCTAAATATATGACTTCTGGTTATTGGGCTATTTAACAAAGGGAATAAGTCTTCTCTATCAAAACCTCTGGTCAGCTTGAAAATCTCTATTGTTACCTTTCAATCTTTTCAGTTCCATTGGGATTTCTAGACAAATCTATTACAATTTGAAATGACGAAAGTCCAGAGACGGTATTTCTATTAGATTACTTACAGTGTGGAAACAGGCCCTTCAGCCCAACAAGTCCACACTGACCCGCCGAAGCGCAAACCACCCAGACCCATTCCCCTACATTAACCCCTTCACCTAACATTATGGGCAATTTAGCGTGGCCAATTCACCTAACCTGCACATTTTTTTTGGACTGTGGGAGGAAACCGGAGCACCCGGAGGAAACCCATGCAGACATGGGGAGAACATGCAAACTCCACACAGTCAGTCACCTGAGATGGGAACTGAACCCAGGTCTCTGGCGCTGTGAGGCAGCAGTGCTAACTACTGTGCCACCATGCCGCCCTACCATTCTCGTTAGGGTAAAGGGCAAGGCTGGTAGGTGTAGGGAATGCTGGATGACTAGAGAAATTGAGATTTTGTTCAAGAAAAAGAAGGAAGCATATGTCAGGTATAGACAGCAAGGATCGAGTGAATCCTCAAGAGTGTATAAAGGCAGGAGGAGTATACATAAGAAGAAAATCAAGAGGGCAAAAAGGGAACATGAAATAGCTTTGGCAAGTATGGTTAAGGAAAATCCAAAGGGATTCTACAAATACATTAAGGACAAAAGGGTAACTAGGGAGAGAATAGAGCCCTTAAAGATCAGCAAGGTGGCCTACGTGTGGAACCACAGGAGATGGGTGAGGTACAAAACAAGCATTTTACATCAGTGTTTGTCATGGAGAAGATTACGGAAGATATAGAAGATGGAAATTAATAATGACATCTTTAAAAATGTCCATATTAAAGAGGATTAGATGCATAAAGGTGGATAAGTCCCCAGAACCTGATCAGGTGTACCCTAGAACTCTGTGTGGGAAGCTAGGGAAGTGATTGCTGGGCCCCTTGCTGAGATAGTTGGATCATCAATAGCCACAGTTGAGGTGCTGCAAGACTGGAGGCTGGCTAATGCGTTGTGGAAAGGTGGTAAGGACAATCCATGGAACTATAGACCAGTGAACCCGACATCGGTGATGACTAAGTTGTTGGAGGGAATCCTGAGGGACAGGACGTACGTGTATTTGGAAAGGCAAGGACTGATTAGGGATAGTCAGCGTGGCTTTGAGCATGGGAAATCATATCTTACAAACTTGATTGAGGTTTTTGAAGAAGTGACAAAGAGGACTGATGAGGGCAGAGCGATGGATGTGATTGGCAAGGTTTCTTATGGTAGACTGGTTAGCAAGCTGAGATCACATGGCATACATGGAGGACAAGCAGTTTGGGTACAGAACCTGCCCAAAGGTAGAAGACAGATGGTGGTGGTGGAAGGTTGCTTTTCAGACTGGAGGTCTGTGACCATTGGTGTGCCATAAAGATTTATACAAGGTCCACTGCATTTTACCATTTACATAAATGGTGTGGGTGTGAGCATAGGAGGTACTTTTGCAGATGACACCAAAATTGGAAATGTAATGGACAGAAAAGAAAGTTATCTCAGAGACAACGGGATTTTGATCAGATGGGCCAATGGGCCGAGCAGTGGCAGATGGAGCTTAACTTAGGTACATGTGAGATGCTGATCTCATAGAATACAGAGGGAACTAGCCATTTGGATACAGAACTGGCTCAAAGGTAGAAGACAGAGGGTGGTGGTGGAGGGTTGTTTTTCAGACTGGAGCCCTGTGACCAGTGGAGTGCCACAATGATCGGTGCTGGGTCCTCTATGTTTTGTCATTTACATATATGATTTGGATGCAAGCATAAGAGGTACAGTTAGTAAGTTTGCAGATGACACCAAAATTGGAGGTGTAGTAGACAGCAAAGAGGGTTACCTCAGATTACAACAGGATCTTGATCAGATGGGCCAATAGGCTGAGAAGTGGCAGATGGAGTTTAATTCAGATAAATGCGAGGTGCTGCATTTTGGGAAAGCAAATCTTAGCAGGACTTATACACTTAATGGTAAGGTCTGAGGGAGTGTTGCTGAACAAAGAGACCTTGGAGTGCAGGTTCATAGCTCCTTGAAAGTGGAGTCACAGGTAGACAGGATAGTGAAGAAGGTGTTTGGTCAGAGTATTGAGTACAGGAGTTGGGAGGTCATGTTGTGGCTGTACAGGATATTGGTTAGGCCACTTTTGGAATATTGTATGCTATTCTGGTCTCCTTCCTATTGGAAAGATGTTGTGAAACTTGAAAGGGTTGAGAAAAGATTTACAAGGATGTTGCCAGGGTTGGAGGAATTGAGCTATAGAGAGAGGCTGAACAGGCTGGGGCTGTTTTCCCTGGAGCGTCGGAGGCTGAGGGGTGACCTTATAGAGGTTTGCAAAATTATGAGGGGCATGGATAGGGTAAATAGGCAAAGTCTTTTCTCTGGGATGGGTGAGTCCAGAACTAGAGGGCATAGGTTTAGGGTGAGAGGGGAAAGATATAAAAGAGACCTATGGGGCAACTTTTTCACGGACCGGGTGGTACATGTATGGAATGAACTGCCAGAGGAAATGGTGGAGGCTGGTACAATTGCAACATTTAAGAGGCATTTGGATGGGTATATGAATAGGAAGGGTTTGGAGGGATATGGGCTGGCTGCTGGCAAGTGGAACTAGATTGGGTTGGGATATCTGGCTGGCATGGACGGGTTGGACCTGAAGGATCTGTTTCCATGTTGTACATCTCTACGACTCTATGACTCTAAATCCGAGCTGATTTAATAGAAACGTCCTGAGGAGTGTTGCTGAACAAAGAGACCTTGGTGTGCAGCTTCATAGCTCCTTGAAAGTGGAGTCACAGGTAGATAGACTCGTGAAGGCGGCATTTGGTATGCTTTCCTTTATTGGTCAGAGTATTGAGTATAGGAATTGAGAGGTCATTGTGTGGCTGTACAGGACATTGGTTCAGCCACTTTTTGAGTATTGCACACAACTCTGGTCTCCGTGCTATAGGAAGATGTTGTAAAATGAGAAAGGGTTCAGAAAGATTTACAAGGATATTGCCAGGGTTGGCGGGTTTGAGCTAAGGTAAATAGGCTGGGGCTGTTTTCCCTGGAGTGTCGGAGGCTGAAGGGTGACCTTACAGAGGTTTAAAAAATTATGGGGGCATTGGTAGGGGTAAATGGACAAGATCTTTTCTCTGGGGTGGGAAGTCCAAAACTAGAGGGCATAGGTTTAAGGTGAGAGGGGAAAAGTATAAGAGACCTAAGGGGCAGCCTTTTCACAGAGAAGGTGGTGACTGTATGGAATGAGCTGCCAGAGGAAGTGGTAGAAAGGAAAGGTTTAGAGAGATATGGGCCAAATGTTGCCAGTGGGAATAGATTTATATAGGATATCTGGTTGGCATGGATGAGTTGGATGAATGGTCTGTTTCTGTGCTGTACAATTGTATGACTGTAATTGATAAACTATTAACTTGTCAATCGTAGAGTCATAGAATCATAGAGATGTACAGTCTGGAAACAGACCCTTCAGTCCAACTTGTCCATGATGACCAGATATCCCAACCCAATCTAGTCCCACCTGCCAGCACCTGGCCCATATCCCGCCAAACCCTTCCTATTCATTTACCCATCCAAATGCCTTTTTAAATGTTGCAATTATACTAGCCTCCACCACTTCCTCTGGTAGCTCATTCCATACACGTACCACCCTCTGTGTGAAAAAGTTGCCCCTTGGATCTCTTTTATATCTTTTACCTCTCACCCTAAACCTATGCCCTCTAGTTCTGGACTCCCTGACCCCAGGGAAAAAATTTTGTCTATTTATCCTATCCATACCCCTCATGATTTTATAAACCTCTATGAAGTCTCCCCTTAGCCTCCGACGCTCCAGGGAAAACAGCCCTAGCCTATTCAACCTCTCTCAATAACTCAAATCCTCCAACCTTGGCAATATCCTTGTAAATCTTTTCTCAACCCTTTCAAGTTTCACAACATCTTTCCGATAGGAAGGAGACCAGAATTGCACGCAATATTCCAACAGTGGCCTAACCAATGTCCTGTACAGCTGCAACATGACCTCCCAACTCCTGTACTCAATACTCTGACCAATAAAGGAAAGCATACCAAACACCTTCTTCACTATCCTATCTACCTGCGACTCCACTTTCCAGGAGCTATGAACCTGTACTCCAAGGTCTCTACAGCAACACTCCCTAGGACCTTACCATTAAGTGTATAAGTCCTGCTAAGATTTGCTTTCCCAAAATGCAGCATCTCGCATTTATCTGAATTAAACTCCATCTGCCACTTCTCAGCCTATTGGCCCATCTGGTCAAGATCCCATTGTAATCTGAGGCAACCTTCTTTTGCTGTCCACTACATCTCCAATGTTGGTGTCATCTGCAACCTTACGAACTGTACCTCTTATGGTCACATCCAAATCATTTATATAAATGACGCAAAGTAGTGGACCCATCTTTGTGGCACTCCACTGGTCACAGGCCTCCAATCTGAAAAACAACCCTCCACCAACATCCTCTGTCCTCTAGCTTTGAACCAGTTCTAAACCAAATGGTGAGTTCTCCCTGTATTCATCAAGTTATTTTGTAAATACTCTGTAGCCTTCTATATGCTTTCCTGTTGTTTTGCTCGAGGAATCCAGATGTCAATCTGATTAATAAAACCTGCTGGTCACGACCTTGTGCAGCTCTGTGAATTTCAACTTCCTGAGGTCTCAGAACACACCTGCCACTTTGTGACTAGTTTGGACTACAGTTCGAGAACGAATTGCCTAAAGGGTTTACATATGACAATTACTGCTGTGGGAGGGTTTGGGGACTTCAACTTTATACTGGTGCCAAACTTATATTCAGCATTTGGAATATACAACATTAATGTGTTAAAATCCCAGACCAGAACAGACCGCCAAATGTATATGATTTGGCAAGGGATCAGTAATTTTCATTTTTTTAACTGAATAAAGTGTGAAATCAAGGGGCCTTGGAGAAACTCACAGGATTCCATGGTTTTGAACAAACAAAAAACTTTATTATACAATGTTGGACGAGTAATACAATGCACAATACATGTGGAACTTATGTCTAACACCCAGAATTAACATGTAGTAAATATCAGCAATAGATTGTAATTGAACAGAGTACAAGATACATCAAATAGCAAATATGATTAAGGCAGATCCCACGGATATTTTATCAATGACCAGCCTCCCCTCTGCCCACATGTTAGTGCATGTGGGTCGGCAAATCTCATTCAACTTCCCAAGGGATCATGACTCTTCGCTGACCTGGCAACAGGAAAGCATAAAGAAGACTACAGAGTATCTATAAAATAACTTGATGAATACAGGGAGAACTCGCCATTTGGATACAGAACTGGCTGAAAGATAGAAGACAGAGGGTGGTGGTGGAGGGTTGTTTTTCAGATTGGAGGCCTGTGACCAGTGGAGTGCCACAAGGATCGGTGCTGGGTCCACTACTTTTCATCATTTATATAAATGATTTGGATGTGCGTATAAGAGATATAGTTAGTGAGCTTGCAGATGACACCAAAATTGGAGATGTAGTCGACAGCGAAGAAAGTTACCTCAGATTACAATGGGTTCTTGAAGCACCCTGTCATGGACTACTCCATTGACAACTACCTCAATGGCAGCTCCTGTTCTAGTCTTTCCTGGTTTTAAGCTTCCCTGTACTCCAGAAAACATTCTCCCTCACAGGCACAACTCTAGTTTTTCATAAACACCAACCTAGTATTAATCTTGGATATTTTTCTGAGCTCCATGCCTGCTTAAACATTGCTTGCAGAATTTTCAACACTCACTCTCAATTTTACTGATCTGTTAGCGGCACTTCCTCTGCTCTCCCACAGCTCCCAGGACTCCCCTGAACCCTCACTTCCCATAGCCGACCCAACTCAATTACCTCCCAACAATACAGCAGAAAGCAGCACTGCCTAACACCCAATCTATATTGATCTTTCTCTGTCTCTTTCTCCCATTCTCTGTGTACTCTGAGCTCCTTTTAGTGACCCCAGAGTTCCCCTTAGTGTTCTATTGAAAACTTTGTAATGCCCTCTGACTGAGCAGTATTGAATGTAGCCTCCTCAACAACTCTTGGGACTGAGCATGTTCTGAATTATACAATTCACAGATTACTGTCTTTTGGCACAAATTATATACAGGCAGAAGTGGGTACTGCAGATGCTGGAGATTAAAGCCAAGATTAGAGAGATGCTGCCAGGCAGCATCAAAGGAGCAGGAAAATTGACGTTTCGGGCAAAAGCCCTTCATCAGGAATTACATACAGTTCATTGCTACAGATTCCATCACAAATATTTCAGTGCTGAATGTTTGGTCCATGAGTGTTTATTGTGTTTATTTTACTCTTTCATGGGGTTTGGCATTCCAAAACCACTTTACTTGTTCCTGAACTGTGTGGTATACATTGCCTTAAAGTATGGTGATGGCAGGTTCAAGTTAAACATTTAAGTGGGCTTTACATGAATGGATGAATGATTTTATTGTCACCTGTGTATTTTAGATTAAGAATACAACAAAATACAGTGAAAGCTTTCATTTGTCACCACGATTTGGCTCCATTTTGAATAAGTTAAGAATGGTGGGGGGGGGGGGGGGGGGGGGGGGGACGTTAAAAAGGGGCTTAAAGAGAGTCCATCAGTCCTGAGCCATCACAGATGCTTGTGCCACCATCCCTCCACCAGGGCATCACTGCTGCCCGTGCCAGATCTAACCAACATCGTCTCTGCTGATTCCAATGCCAGATCCTGAGCTCGCTGCAGAAAAGTTAAGTAAAGGCTAACTTAAAGTCTGTGCTGGGCTCAGTAATCTCCGCACTGGGCCCGCTCAAGGTCCACGTCCTGGGCATGATCTCCTCCGCACACTGGGTCCACTCGAGGTCCGTGCGCTGAGCTCGCTCGAGATCCGTGTGCAAGGTCTGCTCGAGGACTATGTGCAGGATCTGCTCGATATCATTGCTGGGTTCTCCCTGCTGCCAATACCATCCGAGCTCAGGATAAGAGGTAAGCAATGATATAGAGAAATAAAAGCAAGAAAAGAGAGAGAGACACACACACAAAAAAGAAAAGAAAAGCAATCAGAGGGTATGAGCTTTGGCTCAGGAGTTCTACTCCAACATTATCTTGTTAAAAAGGAAAGGGCATGGGATTGGCAAGAAGTCAAAATCTTCAGAGAGCCAGTGTAGACATGATAGGCTGAATGGCCTCCTTCTGCAGGCTATTCAGCCCAACTACACCATGCTACTCCTCCATCCCGCCTCATATCAATATGGATAATTTTAATCAACTCATTCAGACATGCTGTAACATACGTCTGGAGCAGATAGTGCTTTGCACCTAGGCCTCTGTCCAAGAGGTAGGGGCACTACCACTGTGCCACAGAGCCCCATCCTATGAGTACAGTCTGTTCTGATATAATGCTATAGTTCCATTCCTGTGTGATTCTGCATTTTAAGAAAATCGCGTAACAGCAGCACTATCTAAACTAGTGGGACTGGAATCACATTATAGCCAATAAAGGTAAAGAAAGTTCACATTATACAAGTAATGGTCTAACTTCTTCAGTCGGCCAATTCACATTGAACAAATGAGCGTTATAGCAGAACCGACTGTATATACTAGTAGTGCCTCGGAATCCGCTTTAATTCATTCCAGGAGGCTGTTCTGATTGCGAAAAGTTCGGATTCAGAAACTATTTTCCCCATAAGTAATAATTGAAAATGAATTAATCCATTTCTGGAGCCAAAAAAAAAATTTCAAGACACTTTTAACTGCAAATACACATGGTTAAGGTAAAATAAGATGAGTAAATGACCTAAATATCAAGTAATAATAATAAAAACAAGAAATAAATGTACTAACATGAAAATAACTTCATTTACCTTAGTGAGGAGTGCTAATGGTGCATGTGGAAGCTGGAGAGGAGGAGGGAGAGAGAGGGTTTACTGCTTGGAAGGTGAGTCACTTTCCATAATAACATCAGGTAACTGTGCTTCTGCTGTTTGCTCTCTTTGTCTCTTCATTGCCGTAACACTAACACCACTTGTAGAGGGCTGGGGTTCACTGGACTGACTTTCTTTAGAGAACTTCCTTTCCAAAATTTTCTGGTGTTGGCGACTTTTCTGAATTTTTCTGAAGTGGTCAATCACATTGTCATTGAACATGTTTATGCTCCTGTTGACCACTGCCTTGTTAGGATGCCACTTTTCAACAATGGCCTGTGTCTTAGACCACAGGAAGCACAGTTCCTTGATTTTAACGCTGGAAATGTTCCCACTAGCTCCCTCTTCCTCCTCTGAAGAAATTTCCTCTGCCACTTCTTCTTGCTGCGTCTTGTGGAGGTCCTGAAGTTCTTCTGTGGTAAGTTCATTCTTGTGATCCTCCACTAACTCCTCCACATCCTCTTCACTCACCTCCAAGCCCATGGACTTGCCCAGAGACACAATAACAGGCACAACAGGTGGTTCTTCGAAGTCTTCAAAGTCTCTCCCTGCAACACATTCAGGCCAGAGTTTCTTCCAAGAAGAGTTCATTGTCCTCAGAGACACTTCCCTCCATGCTTTGTCTATGATTCTTAAGCAATGGAGGATATTATAATGATCTTTCCAAAACTCTCTGAGGGTCAGTTCAGTCTCATTTGTCACCTCAAAGCATCTCTGGAATATAGTCTTGGTGTACAGTTTTTTTAAATTTGAGATAACTTGCTGGTCCATGGGCTGGATGAGAAGAGTGGTATTGGGGAGCATGAACTTCACTTTGATGAAGCTATATTCATGCACTAAATCTTCTTCAAAGCCTGGAGGATGAGCAGGAATGTTGTCCATCACAAGAAGAGCCTTTGGGGTAGATTCTTTTCCTCAAGATAAGCCTTCACAGAAGGGGCAAACTCCTCGTGAATCCACTCAGTGAAGAACTGCCTGGTAACTCATGCTTTCATGTTTGCCCTCCATATAACATTAAGCTTGCTCTTCATAATATTGTTCTTTTTGAACACACGTGGACTCTCTGAGTGGTACACAAGCAAAGGCTTTATCTTGCAGTCTCCACTCACATTACAACACAACAAGAGAGTAAGCCTGTCTTTCATTGGCTTGTGGCCTGGTAAAGACTTCTCTTCCTGAGTTATATAGGTCCTCCTTGGCATCTTTTTCCAGAAGAGGCCTGTCTCATCACAATTGAGCACCTGTTGTGCCACATACCCCTCAGTGTTCACAAACTCACTAAATTTCTTCACAAACTTTGCTGCTGCATCCACATTCGAACTAGCAGCCTCTCCATGCATAACAACACTGTGGATCCCAGTTCTTTTCTTAAAGTTTTCAAACTACCCCCTACGAGCCTTAAACTCATCACTATCAGCACTACTTCCAGGCACATCCTTTTTTAGGTCGGCATAGAGGAGCCTGGCTTGCTCACAAATTATGCCCTCCAAGATGGGAACACCAACCAACTGTTTTTCGTTTATCCACACTAAGAGGAGTTTTTCCACCTCCTCTATAAACTTTGATCTCTTCGAGGTCAGAGTCGTAACACCTTTTGCCACATCAGCTGCTTTTATCACTTTTTTATTTTTCAGAATCGTACACACGGTCGATTTCGGCACCTCAAACATGGCAGCGAGATCAGACGCACGCGTACTGCTCTCATGCTTAGCGATAAGTTCTTTCTTCAACTCAATTGTCGTTCTCATGGACTTCCTCTTACTCTTATTTGCTTCACTGCTCTTCTTGGGTGTCATGGTGAATGCACAAGGGTGATAATTTAAAAAAAACCCAGCACAAATCAAGGTGAAAACACGAGGTAAACTAGTCATGGACATACGAGAGATGCTTTCATGACTACTTCCCAGGACGAACTGAACAAACAATGTGCGACCTGAACGGTATGTGGTGTTCGGATTCTGAAAATGTGTTCGGATTTTGGAGCAAACGTTTCTTGAAATAATTGTTCAGATTCCAATATGTTCGAACCATAGGGTATTTGGATTCCGGGGTCAGCACTGTACTTATATGCCTTTCTCCCTCATGTGTTTTGTTTTCATCTGTCTGACATTTATGGCCCCACTTTTATTCTCCAGCACATGCAGAAACATTTTCACGACATGTTCATTGGTTTCACAAGTTCTACAAAAAAACGTTACAGGGCAGGATAGCATATAAAATACTTATTACAACTGTGCTTTCAATTATTGAAAGTTTGAGACAGAGCGACTTTATACTGCTACAATGATTAGGGTGAATATATTTCCCATTAACTATGTGCCTCTATGAAAGGGCTGTGTTGAAGATGGAAGTTAGTGAATGTACAGGAGATCAATCACAGCTGCACACCATAGATGTCTTGCCTCGCAGAGCGAAGGGCAGCTTCTGTTTTGAGACGAGGTCACATCCTCAAACCAGATGAGACATGAAAGGCCTTTCTGTTTGACCTAGCAGTTGTATGCAGTTTTAAACCGCACGCGTGCTGCAGTTCCAAACGTTTACTTCTGTTTGACCCTATTGTTTGGAAAAGGGATTATTCCCATTCTCTTAAAAGCCTTCTACAATCTGGATAAATCACTTGTGGGTAAGTGATCTATATCAGCACTGAGAGTTAGTCATTTAATTTGCAGTGAAGTGAGGAGCATTGTAGATTTGACTCCATTGAAGGTGCGAATTCATTCCTGTGAATTATTGCACAGTCTGTGTTATTTAAATGGTACTCTCCCCGTTCCTGCTGATCAGATTGCTGACGGGGTTAAATTAGATTAGATGGGATTCCCTACAGTGTGGAAACAGGCCCTTCTGCCCAATAAATCCACACCGACACTCCAAAGAGTAACCCACCCAGACCCATTTCCCTCTGACTAATGCATCTAACACTATGGGCAATTTAGCATGGCCAATTCACCTGGCCTGCACATCTTTGGACTGTGGGAGAAAATGTGAGACAAAAAAAACTGCAGATGCTGGAATCCAAAGTAGATAGGCAGGAGGCTGGAAGAACACAGCAAACCAAGCAGCATCAGGGCATGCAGAATTCGACATTTTAGGTGTAACCCTTCTTCTTCCTTAAATGGAAGTAATCTGTACATGTGGGACAATTACTTAGATGGTTTTGGAGACTTCCACCCTCTACACAGTCCCCATGGTAATGCCCCGACCAATCAGAGTGTGCTTGCCTGATCTAAGTTTAATCAGCTAACTAAGATTGACAGTTAAAACAATTCCTCATGAATCTCCATGGCAACTATGGTCCAATCAATTAGCACCCTCTTCTCTTGCTATGGTAATTGGTATTCCTTTTCTAAGTTTGGTTTCTTACATCCCTGTCCTAATAAGTACAACATGAAAAGTTCTCACTTTGTGTCTCTTTTTAATAATTGAGGAAGTCAGATACGTGGCTTCCTTGATCAAGCCTGAGCCACTTTAGGCACAGGGGAAGGTTGTTCAACCATTTTAGACTGTTGTCTCCAAAATGGAGGTGATCATTCAGATGTTGTTTGAAGGATTTCAAAACACAAATTCCAGTTACTTTCCAACATAACTTGCTCAAAATCTGGAGAAACTTTCCTTCCCTATCAACTCTGTGAGTTTAAATTAACTGCTTCTTCTCAGTTCCTATCCATGAAGCCTTTATCAACACTATCAGGGACAAATGCATTTGGAGCAAGCAGCTCGAGAATGTTTTTTCCTCTTCTTGGTTCCCTCACTACCTGTTGGAGACCAGTGTAGCAGATGTGTCCTTCAGGACTCAACCAACACTGTTGAGTCACTTTTAGGAATGGAGATTGAAATCCACCCCTACTCCCTTTCAGTACATTCTGCTCTCTTGCTGTCCTCAGTAATTCCTTGAAGAGCTGCTCAACATGAAAGATTACTGACTCATCAGTCAAGAGAGGGATATATATGGTAATCAGCAGGACATGGGGTGGCATGGTGGCTCAGTGGTTAGCACTGCTCCTCACAGCACCAGGGATCCACATTTGATCCCAGCCTTGGCTGACTGTCTGTGTGGAGTTTGTACATTCTCCCCATGTCTGCCTGGGTTTCCTCCCACAATCCAAAGATGTGTTTACCAAGTGAATTGGCTATGCTAAATTGTCCATTGTGTTAGTCAGGGGTAAATATAGGGTAATGGAATGGATCTGAGTGGGTTACTGTTCGGATGGTCAGCGTGGACTTGTTGGGCCGAAGGGACTGTTTCCACCCTGTAGGGAATGTAATCTAATCTAATAGGACATTTGTTTGACCATATACACGAGGTGATGTCTGAGACTTTGTTTGCAAAATATGATTCCATGAGCATGACTGTGGCAGGTTGTTACCTGGCTAGTCTGTGAGACAGCTCCCCCAGTTTGACACCAAGTGGAGATTTTGATAAGGAGGATTTTTCGGGGTCGACAGGGGTGAGTTTGATATTCTCAGTCCCAGTGCCTAGATCAAAGGCAGGTGATCCAACAGGTTTCCTTCCTTCTTTGTAGGTTTTTTTTTTGCAATTTGATACAACCTGTTGAGCCATTTCAGAAAGCAATTAAGAGTCAAACACATTGCTGTGTGTCTGGAGTCACAAGTAAGCTAGACCAGGCAAGGATAGTAGTTTCCATCTATAAAGGGCATGAGTGAAACAGATGAGTTTTTAACAAAAAAAATAATAACGGTTTCATGGAACTCATTAAACTTTAAATTTAATTTCCACCATCTGCAATTGAGGGATTGATATCTGAGTCTCTAGAGAATTGCCTGGACCTCTGGATTATTAGATCAATACCACAAGGTTATCACTTCGCCATTCCTGTCTTTCTAAATTTGATACTGGATTAGTGGTGCTGGAAGAGCACAGCAGTTCAGGCAGCATCCAAGGAGCAGCGAAATTGACGTTTCGGGCAAAAGCCCTTCATCAGGAATAAAGGCCTCTTTCTAAATTTGATCCCTTGTCTCCACTACTTAGTTTACTGTTTGTTGGAGCTTGCAATGAATGATTAGATTAGATTAGATTCTCTACAGTTTGGAAACAGGCTCTTCGGTCCAACAAATCCACACTGCCCCTCCGAAGAGAAACCCACTCTCCTACCCTATATTTACCCCTGACTAACGCACCTAACACTGTGGGCAATTTAGCATGGCCAATTCACCTGACCTGCATATCTTTGGATTGTGGGAGGAAACCGGAGCACCTGGAGGAAATTCACGCAGACACGGGGAGAATATGCAAACTCCACACAGACAGGTGGGAATCGAACCCAGGACCCTGGCGCTGTGAGGCAGCAATGCTAACCACTGAGCCACCGTGCCGCCCAAATGCAACAAACTGGATGCAAAAGAAAAAAATTGACTCCATCTCATAAATACTTCATTGGATATAAAGCACATTAAGACTTCCAAAACTTGTAAATTGTACTACAGAGTTGTCAGTTCTTTTTGTTTTGTGAGGCTGATTTTCAAATCAAGTACTTGCTTTATTGTAGACATGTCAAGGTTCTGCTAGCAAGCGGGAAGAACAGGCAATAACGTAGAAGAATTAATTTTCAATAGACCTAAGACAGTCAGCATGATAAGAAGAATCCTTGAAAGGACGTTGTTCACAATCCAATTTTCTCTCATGAAAGACTCATAGGCAGTTAAAGTACAGAGAAGCAATTTTGATTTAAAAAAAAATCAATGGTTATAATTTTCTAAGAGAGCTCTTTGCAACTGAACAACAGCTATCACAATGACATATGGGTTTGTGTGCTGCTACTGTTTGTTTGAAAGAGAAAACAATGTGAGCAAAAGTTGCTGAAAATTCTTGTAAGTAATGTATGGTTATGGAAAGGTTACGGTCGAACAAGGGATGGAGAATGTCTGTCAGTGGGAGGATTGCAGTCTGTAAACCTCAACTTGTCTTAACTCTGCAGCATGCATTCCAACTCATTCCAGGACCCATTCAGCCATCAGCTCTTGTATCCTCTGGGTTACCTTACCTCCTGGTCCAGAAGTATCTCAAACTTAAAATCCTTCTTTTAATGTCTCTCCATGGTGTTGTACCTCCTTATGTCTGTACTCTGCTTCAAGACCAGAACTCTTTGAGATCTTTGTATTTCTCAATTTCTAGCTCTTGAACATCCTCAAATGCATCACTCCATCACTGGTGACCTTTAACTGTCTAGTTTGTAAGCTCTGAAGCGTTCTACCTAAACCTCTCTGTTTCACGGTCCCTGTCTCCTCCTTTAAGGTGTTGCTAAAAGCTCACATTTTTGACTAAACATTGGTCATCTGTTTGAATATCTCCTTGTATCGCTTGGTGTCATATTTTGGTCAGATGGTGATCCTGCGTAGAACCTTAACATTTGAAAACAACGTCAAGGAAGCTTTGATAATGATTAAGTCATTGTCCGATGGGACATCTATCATACTGACATTCGATGTGGCTCCATCACTCATGTAAGGTTTGCTGTTCGGTGAATGTGAAAATGCCTGATGAATGACATTATTCACATGCATGCAAGGTCAGATGAGTGAAATGACCTGAAGTAATTTGTTGGGACAATACTTTAGCAAGAGAACTGATATTGCCATTGAATATGGTTAACTTTTCTCTTGATGAGTTATAGGAAGTATCAATCATTTTGGCACAAGATTATTGATAGCATCAGGATCTGAGCTAGAGGACCGGGATAAATGGTGTTTACAGATGTTGGGGTAGGATTAGAGTTTGGTACCTCAGTCAACAACTTGGAAGAGTTGTGAATCAAAAATCTACAGTTATATAAGAACATAAAGTAGCAGCAGAAGGAGGCCATTCATCCTCTTTATTCTGCTTCTCCATTCAATAAGATCATGTCTGATCTGCTATCTATGTTTCGGCACTATATGCATATCCCTTAATGTCCAAAATCTATTGATCATTGTCTTGAATATGTTCAACAATTGTATATATGAAGGTTACATCAAGTTTATAGCCCCTTGAATGAAGGAACCTTTCCTCATCTAAGTCCTAAGTGACTGAATCTTTATCCTGAGACTGTGCTGTAATGTTCTAAATTCCCTAATTGGAAATATCATCTCAGCATCTAATCCTTTATAAATTTCACATGTTATAATTTTTCTTCTCTTTCTAATCTGAAGGAAAGTAGAATCGCAGATTTGTTCCAGTACTCAAGGAAGACATTAGACTCATTGATCTATATATGTTGGTTCAATTCTTCTTGCCCATGTTCTGCTTTATCCCCATACTCTTGCCCAATATTTTTATCCAAATAATCATCTAACACCCTTTTGAATGCTTCAATTGAACCTGCCTTCACCCTACTTTCAGGCAGTGCATTCCGTATCCTAACTATTCACTGAGTGAAAACATTTTACTTGACTGGACTCTTGCGTCTTTTGCAGATAATTTTAAATCTCTGTCCTTTTACAAGCAGGAACAGTTTCACCCTGTCCACTCTCTCCAGCATCTCCATGATTTTGAAAATCTGTATCAGATCTCCTCTTAGCCTTTTTCTCTCCAAGGAGAACAGTCCCAACTTCTTCAATCTATCCTCAAAACTGAAGCTCCTCATCCCTAGAACCATTCTTGTAAATTGCTTCCTTCTCTCACATCCTTTCTTTGATGCCCAGAACTGTGCACATACTCCAGCTGAGGTCTGACAAGTGTCTTATGCAAGTTTAACATCATCTCCTTACTCTTGTATTCTATGCCCATTTTAATAAGGGAGACTGTTTACTTCCTGCTCTCTCCACCTGTCCAGCATGCTCAATGATCTGAACACACATAGACCCAGCTCTCTGTTCCTGCACGCCCCTCCTTAGAATTGTACTCCCTATTTTCTGTTGTCATCCAATGTTCTTCCTACCAAAATGCATCACCTCACATTTGTCTGCATTGAACCTCAACTGACACCTATCCATCTGTTCCACCTATTTGTCAGTATCATAGCCATAGAGTAATAGTCATCCTTTTAACATTCCGGTGTCCTCCTCATAGTTTCAAGTCTTCCAAGTTCTGTGTCATCTGCAAATTGTCCCCTGCACACTAAGATCTGGATCATATAAACATAGAACATAGGACAGTACAGCACAGAACAGGCCCTTCAGTCCACAATGTTGTACCGACCATTGATCCTCATGTATGCACCCTCAAATTTCTGTGACCATATGTATGTCCAGCAGTGTCTTAAATGTCCCCAATGACCTTGCTTCCACAACTGCTGCTGGCAATGCATTCCATGCTCTCACAACTCTGTGTAAAGAACCCGCCTCTGACATCCCCTCTCTACTTTCCTCCAATCAGCTTAAAACTATGACCCCTCGTGTTAGTCATTTCTGCCCTGGGAAATAGTCTCTGGCTATCGACTCTATCTATGCCTCTCATTATCTTGTATACCTCAATTAGGTCCCTTCTCCTCCTCTTTTTCTCCAATGAAAAAAGTCCGAGCTTAGTCAGCCTGTCTTCATAAGATAAGCCCTCCAGCCTCCAGGCAGCATCCTAGTAAACCTCCTCTGAACCCTCTCCAAAGCATCCACATTTTTCCTATAATAGGATGACCAGAACTGGACGCAATATTCCAAGTGCAGTCTAACCAAAGTTTTATAGAGCTGCAACAATATATATGTGCATATATTTCCTACCACTCAACTAATTTTTATCCCTGCCAAGTTAACACATTATCTCCTAATAGGGCAATCCTCAAATCCCAGGAGACAGTTTATAAGCACCCATGCTGAATGTTATTTCTTTGGTCAGCATACCCGCACTCTCTGTGTGGTACTTCAAGTGTGGCATCACTGTGACCATAGTAAATTTGAATGTATTCATGGGGGAAAAAGAAATATTTGATGGACGGTAGTATTGGATTTTAAAAGCTATCTCCAAACCAGACCATTAAGAATTAATTGTTAATTGGATGTGACAATGGGCAATTGAAAGAAAGTAGAGAAATACATGAGAAAAGGCCAGGTGTTAAAGAATCTCTTTTTGGCAGGGAGGTAGCTGCATAATTTTGATTGTAGTGGGAACCGTTCTTTAATGTAGTTAACACGGAGCCACCTGGAGATGTTTTCAATTTATCTTCTGCACAATAGGACGTCTGGATAAGTACTGAAAGTATTACAAGATGGAAATTCAGCACGTAACCGCAGATTCCAAATAATATTAATATCAGGGACTTTCCCTCTGAGACCGGGTTCATGAGGTCGGGGCCATAGACTTTCACCATCAGACTGAGGTTCGTGAGACAGGAATCATGTAATCTGTGATAGAGCTCCAAGAACCAGCCATCCAAAGCATGAAGACAAGGCATTGACAATAGTTTGCACATGTATAAACAAGTTTAATAGATTTGCTCATTAGTTTGCATATATATTCAGTAGATTAAGCCAGTAAATTTGTTATGCATTGAAGAGCACGAGTCTTGTAATCATTTTGATCAGACCTCAAAGAACTAGTTAAGTACTTTCAGTCTGACAATACAAGTATGTTCCAGGAGCTTGTGATCTTCTTTTGATTTCTGCACTGTAGAAGTGATTTGGACAGAACACACAGAAGGAAATATACAGCACGTTTGATGATACTGGTAAATCACAGCATATGGCAAAGTTTGTGGAAATCTGGAAGAGATTGCAGAAAAAGATGGATGGATTGATGGAGTGAGAAACTGATAGATGAATGAATTTACAATGCAAAGATTCATGAAGTGGAATGTTTTGGAGAAAATAATGTGATGTGAAGATATTGATTATAAATGGTAACAAAGTGTTGGAGCAGAGACAGCTGTAGCAGTGAATTCTTGAAGAATTTGAAAAATAGAAAATGCTGGAAAAGGCATTTGAGATTTTGCAAGTGTAACAGATGATATAGTGATGGTGATTTCCTGTCATATTCCATATATCCCCCGCCCAGATCATGTTGATAATGGCCTTGGCAGCTGGAAGGAAGTTGACTCCCTGGTCTTTTTTAGTTTGTTTTAATTTACTGACAGAAACAAACAGTAATAAGGAAGAGAAATAAGTTAAATATTCTGGAATAAGTACAACACAGAAAGAGGACATGAAAATCCATTGGCTTCGTAGGCCTTGTTTTCCATTTTCATGAATGCTTTCTCTTCATCATATTTAGGAACGTAAGCTCTCCCTGTTTGATTATGCCACTTTTCAACGTTGATTATTTTAGCAACATCTGATCAAATAAAGTTTTTTTTTCATTAGTTTTTGCCCATTTTCTTTTGGAGAACAAATCTTTAAAGCAGTGCTAAATATGCAGTATTGTTGGTCAGTGCCATTCATTGATATTATACCCAGAGCTATTTCACACTGACAAAAATAATCAAAGGGAATATAGGAAAAAGAAAGATTTGCACTTCCTTAATTCATTCCAAAGCCTTTCACAGTGAATGAAGTCCCTTTGAAGTGCAAGTCTTGTAATAAAGGAAATGAGGCAGTCAATTTATGCACAGCAATCACCAATAAACAGCAAAGTGATAATGACCAGGTAATCTACTTTTGTGCTGTTGAGTGAGGGATAATATTGGCCAGGTCACTAGGGAGATTTCTTCTTTAATTCTTTGGAAATATTCCCAAAGTATGCTTTTCATTCACCTCAAGGGACAGACTTTTGTTTCATTCATTCATTCAGAATGAGGGCATTGCTGTATGGGCCAACATGTATTGCCCAAGTAAGGATAGCAGTTTCCTCCCCTCATGGATATTAGTGAACCAAATGGGGTTTTCCCCAGAAATGAACATTAGATTTTTAATTTTAAATTTTTAATGAATTCAAGTTCCACCTTCTGCCATAGTGGGCTTCAAACACAGGTTCCCCAGACATTACCTGGGTTTCTGGATGAATAGCCCATTGATAATCCCACTAGGTCATCACCTCCTCAATGAGCCTTGGTTCAATGCCTCTTTCAAATGGTAGCACCTCTGTGAGTGCGGCATGCACCCTCAGTGCAGTCTGGATTATGTGCCCAAGTCTGTGCGTCGCACACTTCTTGTGTTGAGAATGTTACCCACTGGTGGCAATTCTGTGACTGTGTAATTTTAGCTTTTCACACAAGAGATGTGAGCACCACTGGCTGACCAGCATTTATTGCCCATTTCAGAGAGCAGTTGACAGTCAGCCAACATTGCTGTGACTCTGGAGTCACATGTAGGACCCGACCAAGTAAGATTTTGTGGTAGTTGTACATGAGTTGTAGTCCATTTTCTAATGAAGAATGACCGGACTCTTGAAGTTTGTTAAAATTCTCTACTTGCTGTTGATAGCGTAATCAAGGTTTGTGCTATTTGTAAACTTTCAAGTTATTTTCTGTATACTCAAGTGCAAGAAATTAACGTATCTGAAAAAAATACAGTGGATTCAACTCCTGGGAACATTACTGTATACCTCCTTCCAGCCTGCAAAACAACCCTTCTCCAGGACATACTCTCTACTTTCAGCCCCTTAACCAATTCTGTAGCCGTGCTATCACTGCCTTTATAATCCCACAGATTTTAATTGGACTAATGGGACTATTATAGGTAATGGTTGAGGTTTGATTTATCCAGTGGTTATAATTCAGGATTACAGTGCATGTGTCTCAGAATCACTTTTCTAGTACAGAACACCTTTGATCAGCATTATTTCAATGTATAATTTACATGTAATTACATTTCATAAACTAAATGGACTGGAAGGCACAGTTATGCTTCTCACTCTAGGAATAGAAAAAAATATCAACAGCCATCGGATAGGAAATAGCCTCCAATTTTCATGAATGGTTCTCTTATTGCAAACAGACGTTGAGGTTTGTTGCTGCATCCTGTTTAATCTTTGAGTGTTGGCAGAGAATGGCATAAAGCTCTGCAGAGCTACTTTCTAATGCAAGCTGGTCATCAATGAGACAGCTGATCTGCTATTGCTCAAGAGGCATAATATTAGTAAGCACTTTGCAATCATTCTGCGTCTCAGTGAGCACTACTGACGCACATAAGTGTTTTCAGGCAGACTTGCTGACTGCTTTTTGTCTAAAGCAAGTCAGCTTGAAAATCTTAAATATGAATAAACCTGTGCTATTACAATGCATTGAAAAAGAAGTCCAGCAAATTAATTACTTTCTGGCAGAAGGCTCAAGTTCAAAGCCTATAAGCTTAATTGATTGCCAGTAACGTGTAGCCAAACATTATGTGGGAAAAAAGAATGACGTTTTCAGAATATGGGCATTTCTGGCTGGGCCAGCATTTATTGCCAATCCCTAATTGCCCTTGAGAAGGTGGTAGCAAGCTGCCTTCTTGAACTGCTGGAGTCCATGTGGTGATAGTACATCCACGTGCTGTTAAGGAGAAAGTTCCAGGATTTTGACCAAGTAACACAGTGATATATTTCCAAGTCTGCATGTGGCTTGGAGGAGAACTTGCATGTCATAGTGTTCCCATGTTGCTGCTGTCCTTCACTTTCTAGGTGGTGGCACTTGTGGGTTTGGAAGGTTCTGTTTTTGGAGCCTTGATGAATTCCTGCAGTGCATCTTCTGGATACTGCATACTGCTGCTATTGGGTGTCGATGGTGGAAGGACAGAACGATTGTGAAGGTATTAGTCAAGTGGGCTTCATTCTCCAAGATGGTGTTGAACTTCATCAGCGTTGTTAGAATTGCACTCATCCAGACAAGTGCTGAGTATTGCGTCACACTCCTGAGTTACACCTTGTAGATGGTGGACAGGCCGTCAGGAGTCAGGAGGTGAATTATATGCTGCAAATCTCTGACCTGCCCTGATAGCCACAGTACTATATGATAAATCCACTTGAGTTTCTGGTCAATGGTAACCCCCAAAATAGTTATTGTGGATGATTCTGTGATATTGATATTATTGAATTTAAAGGGCAATGATTAGATTCTCTCTTGTTGAAAATGGTCATTGCTGGCATTTGTGTGGCATGAATGTTCCTTGCTATTTATCAGCCCAAGCCTGGATATCTTCAAGATCTTGTTGCATTTGGATATGGATTGCTTCAGTATCTGAGGAATAGCAAATGGTGCTGAACATTGTGCAATCATGAATAAAAATGTTCATTTCTGAGCTTATGATGGAAGGAAGGTCATTGATGAAACAGCTGAAAATGGTTGGGCCTAGGACATAAGGGAATCCTGCAGAGATGTCCTGAAGCTGAGATGACTGACCTCCAACAACCATAACCATTCTTCTATGGGCCAGGAATGACTCCAACAAGTTTTCCTTTGGTTCTCACTGAATCTGGAATTCAGCTGTTTTGTTCATGTTTGGATCAATGTTGTAATGAGGCCAGGAGCTGAGTTGCCTGAGAGGAAATCAAATTGGGTGTCAGTGTGGAGGATGTTGTGAAGCGAGTGCTGCTTGATAGCACTGTTAATGACAGCTTCCATCACTTTACTGATGATTGAGAGTAATGGGGCATAATTGATTGAGTTGTCTTGGTTTTGAGTACAGGATATATTTGGGCAATTTTCTACATTGAATGGTTAATGCCCATGATGTAACTGTACTGAAACAGCTTGGCTAGGCATGCAGCAAGTTCTGAGGCACAAGTCTTCAGTACACTGTCAGAATGTTCAATATCTAGTTACTCCAACTATTCCTTAATATCACATGGAGGGAATCAAATTGGCTGAAGTCTGGACTCTTGATGCTAAGTCCTCTGGAGGAGGATGAGATGGATTATCCACTTGTCACTTTGGCCTGAAGAGTTTTGCAAATGCTTCAGCTTTACCTTTTGCTCTGATGTTTTCGGCTCCTCTGCTATTGTAGGTGGGAATATTTGAGGATCCTCCTCCTCCAGTAAGTTATTTAATTGTCCACCACTATTCATGACTGGGTGTGGTAAGACTGCAGAGCTTAGTTCTGATCCATTGGTTATGGAAATGTTTGGCTCTGTCTATCACTTTCTGCTTATGCTGTTTGACATGTACAGAACAACCTCGATTATCCGAACATCAATTATCTGAACTTCAGATTATCCGAACAAGATCTCAAGGTCCCTGTGATATAGATCCCGCCTGAAGAATTTCACTAATTCACAATGAGACAAGATTTCAATGGTGGGCTGACTGTAAAATATTCGGTCACACCCACAGGTTTCTGATGAAGTTCTTTTTTCAATGCCTGAAATTATTTCGATCCCCATCCCCTCACCCCACATTATCATTTTCAATTAGATCTGAAGATATTTGACTTTGTGTTTTTCAGAACTGTGGTTAAACAGATGGTGAATCATGGAAAGCGAAGTTTTGTTATCGTCATTTCTATGTCCGTTAAAACCATCTCTCGAATCTTTCAAATCCTCCCCCCCCCTCCCCTGTCCAAAAGCCGAGGAAAACAAAAACGTGTTATTTCTGGTAATGCAATTTCAATGAGTCCCCCTTTGTGGTTCAATTGCCACTTAGCTCTTTGGTGTTGCAATCGCTGCAAAGTGAGCCTATGCATTTACAGAGCAAATCGTAGTGCGTTAGCACATGTGAAAGTAAACAGGAGGAAAACCTGACAGGAGGAAGCACAAGGAAAGCATTACCCCACTTAAAAAAATTGATGAGAGGACGGAAAGTGAAGTCAGCAAAAAAAATCTTCCCCCTCTCTCTTCTTCCCCCTACATTTTGTGTGTGTCTCTCTCCCTCTCTCTCTCCCTCTCTTTCCCTCTCTCTCCCTCTCTCTTTCTCTCTCTCTCTCTCCCCCCCTAAGGGCTTGGCAGTGACTGAGGAGGGAGGGATAACACTTGGCTAGTCTGGATGGTGGGACTACACTGAACAGAGAGATTCCAGCTGCTGTCCAGGATCAGGATAAAACCAAGGAAAATGTCAGCGAAAAATTTCACAGACTTCAGTCAAACTCGAGCCAAAAAGTGATTTTATTTGCACAAATCATGAATTTTTAAGCAATATCCAGTGTTTGTACAAATTTTATCCATTGAATGAAATAAAAACTCTGTAAGCAAGCTTTTTTACGTAATCACGATCAGTATGGCTTCCCTTGTTTAAGATCAGATCACTTATCCAAACAATCAGTTTTCCAAACAAAATACTCCGTGCCCATCTCGTTCGGATAATCAAGGTTGTTCTGTAGTCCTGTTTTGTTAATTCACTGGGTTGATATCTCACTTTTTGATATGTCTGGTGCTACTCCTGGTAGTGAAAGTCTTAGTGAAAGTCTTCACTAAGCCCAAGGTTGATCCCTTGGCTTGATTGTAATGGTAGAGTAAGGGATATCTTGTGCTGTGAGGTTACAGTTTGTGTTCAACTACAATTCTGCTGCTGTTCATGGTTGCCCAGGCTTGAGCTGCTAAATCTGCTTGAAGACTGACCCATTTAGCATGGTGGTAGTACCACAACGGAATTATTCTCAATGTGAAACTGGGATTCTCCACAAGGACTGTGCAGTGGTCACTCTTACCGATACTGTCATGGACATTTGTATTTGCAGTCAATAGATTGGTGAGGATCAGGTCAAACATGTCTATCCCTCTTGTTGGTTCACTCACGATCTGCTGCAGGGATCCAGTCTTGCAGAAATGTCCTTCAGGACCTGACCAGCTCAATCACTAGTAGACATTGAAATCCCCTACCCAGAGTACATTCTGAGACTTTACTATGCTCAGTACTTATTGGCTGGGGTGGGGACAGTAGTACATGATATTCAGCTGGAGGTTTCCTTGCCTATGTCTGATCTGATGCTCTAAGACTTAATGAGGTCTGGAGTCAATATTGAGGACTCCCAGGGCAACTCCCTCCTGAATGTATACCTGCCATCTCTGCTAGGTCTGTCCCATCAGTGGGACAGGACATATCCAGAAATGGTGATGGTGGTGTCTGGGACATTGTAAGGTACTGTTCTGTGACTAGTCTGTGAGACAGCTCTCCTAATTTTGGCACTGGCCCCCAGATATTGATAAGGAGGACTTTACAGAGTTGACAGGGCTGTTTCTGCCATTGTGGTGCCTAGCTTGATGCCAGGTAGTCCATCTGGTTTCATTTCTTTGTTGAGACTTCATAGTGATTGGTTCAACTGAGTGACTTACGAGGCCATTCCAGGGGCAGTTGAGCCAAACACATTACTGTGGCTCTGGACTTACTTTGTAGGCCAAACTAGGACAATCGATGATTCATAGAGACCAGGATACTAGGGTTAACTGTGCTCCTTTTCAGAATAGTGTCATAAGATTTTTCAGGTCTACCTCAGAGGGCAGGCAGTGTGTAATTTAACATCTATGCTGAAAGAAGGCACCTCTGACAATGCAGCACTCCCTCAGTACCATACCAGAGAATTGAAATCCCCAGCTTTTGTGCTAAGTAGCAATAGTTTTACCCACTGAAGCACAGTTGGCATTGCTTCTTTGATGATAAAAAGAATGGTTCCAAAAACCAAACTTTACACAGTTTTCTCTTCAAAACAATTATAGTGCAGTGGGTGAGGAGGTTGTAGAATGTAAAATTGCAACCTATTTTAACAGTGATCTGTGTCGATTATGGCCTTTTGAGTGTACTGATTTTGAAGAGCACTTTTTATATTCAAATTTTTCAAAAATTGATTTTACATTTCCAAAAGCACCAGATTCTTAAACTGGGAGCACAGCATATTCTTATGGCTGTCATATATTCCATTGAATATAACATGCCACATCTTCTGGACTGCGTCATCTCCTGCATGTATATGCACATTGTTCTTTCTTTTGCACTATGTAACATTTCTTTGGCCCAAGTCCAGCTTTTTCTCATCATAATGTCAGATTCAAACTCCTGCTAGAGTCTGCTAAACAACTGAAATATTCCAGTAGTCTCATTAAGTAAGACAACTTGCAGTCCACCCAATGTTGAACATGAGCCAGGGGACAGCACCATTACGTCCAGTATGTTCCCTTTTCCTCTCTTCCCGAAAATGATGTTTTCGGGAAGAGAGGTGCCGTTGCCATTGATACTGCGTGGCCTGATAAATAGTTCTGCTGGTCTGTATGTTACAAAAACAGAAATTGCTGGGGAAATTCAACAGGTCTAGCAGCATCCAAGGAGAAATGACAGAGTTAACATTTTGAGTCCAGTGACCCTTCTTCAGAACTAGTACCATTTACAAAAAAGTGGTCTTCACCTTGATGACAAAATGCTGGGGTGGATGGGAGGGCAGGAAAAGGAGTGAGCTAGTAAGTGGAGCCCAGAGAGTATGAGAGAGAGAGAGAGAAAGTGAGACAGAGGAAGAATTTAAGGCAAATCAAGGGATTGTTGACAATAGGGTGATAATGGGGATATAATGAGTGGGTGAAAATGGGTTGGCTGTGCTGAAAGCAACCCAGTTCATGACAGGACCTGTGGGGGACAGGCACGGTGGCTCAGTCATTTGCACTGCTGCCTCACAGTGCCAGGGACCCAGTTTCAATTCCATCCTTGGGCGAATACCTTTGTAGAGTTTGCACATTTCCCCTGGGGGCTGCAGTTCCCTCCTGCAATCTAAAAATGTGCAGGTTGGGTGGATTGGCTATGGGGAATACAGGGATAGGGTTTTGCTTGGGTCTTGATGGTATGGTTTTTGGAGGATCGGTGTAGACCTGATGGGCCAAATGGCCTGCCTCCATGCTGTAGGGATTCTACGAGGACCTGAGGTGTGGAGGTGGGTAGAAGACTTGGAAGGGAATGTTCAGGCCCTAAAATTATGGAACTTGTCATTGAGTCATGAAGGTTGCAAGGTCCCCAAATAGAAAATCAGATGCTGTTCCTTCAGCATGCAACAGAATTGAGACCAAAATGTTGGCCAAGGAACATGGCGGTGTGTTGAAGTGGCAGACAACTGGAGAGACATTTTTGCAGACAAGATGTAGGTCTTCTGCAAAGTAGTCACTAAGTCTGCATTTCGATTCCCCCGTGTAGAGGAGACCCCCATTGTGAGCAGTGAATACAATAGACCAGACTGAGTGAATTGCAGGTCAATCTCTAATTCACCTGGGAGGTGTGTCTGGGGCCTTGGATGGTGAGGAGGGAGGAGGTAAACGGGAAGATGATACATTTTCTTCAATTGCATGGGAAGGTGCTATGGGATGTGGGGAGATGCTGGGAGTGGAGGAGGAGCGGATAAGGGTTTCCCAGATGGAATGGTCCTGCCAAAGTTTGAAGGGGAAGGGAATATGTGTCTGGTGGAAATAGTGGTTTATAATATTTTGAATGTGGGAGTGTTGGGGTAAAAGTGAGTACAAGGGGTCCCCAAGATTGTTGTGGGAGGGAAGAGAAGTGGTGAAGGCAGAAGTACAGGACATGGGTTAGACATGGCTAAGGGCCCACAGTGTTGGTGATTCCTCGGTTGAGGAAAAAGATGAACATTTCTGAGACTGCCTGCAGAAGGACATGTCATTGGAACAGATGTGATGTAGATGGAGAAATGGAGAGAATGGAATGGAGTTGTAACAGGAAGCAAGGTGCAAGGTTGTATCGTCAAGGGAGTCAGCTGGTTGGTAGTGGACAGTAACTTGCCTGTTCCCAGAAATGGAAACACAGGTGTTGAAGGGAAGGGAGGAATCAGAGATGGACCAGGTGAAGGTGAGTGCAGAGTGGAAATTGGAAGCAAAATTGATAAATTTTTCCAATTCCAAGTAAGAGAGGGAAGCAGCACATGTGAAGATGTTGATGTCTGCACTTTAGTCTGGGTATGTCCAATGTCCTATTATTTCATTGTTGGATGACCAGTCCCTATATGTTCTTCTATTCCAATTATACTGACAGAACGATGATAAAATAACAAACTATGTACCATTGTACAGAATGGGACTCTGAATGGAAAACAAATTTCAATACTGATAAGTTTGAGGTGGTGCAGTTTGATAAGAGGGAAAAGGAAGCTACAGAACTGCTTGGAAAATCTGTGACTAAGTAGATTGCTTTAATCTTGTGAAAGGAACAAAACAAAAGAGCAAACAAATCACTGGGATTTCTTTCTAGAAGATTCTTTCTAACTTGAAAAACTTAGATATTATTTGAATTTGCCAGACATCTTAACAGTTAGACAATACTTGGAGCACCCCAGAGAGTTCTAATTTCCACTTAAAGGCTTTAGAGGTATTGAGGAAGGTGCAGAAGGCATTTCAAAGTATGATCTCAGCACTGAGAGGTTCTAAGTATCAGAAAAGAGTGAATAGGCTCAGGCTCTTGTCTCCAGAAAAGAGGTCAAAAGATGACCTGTGGTGGTCCTTAAAGTTGCATTGGGATTCATGAAAGCACGCACGGGGAGGGCGTTCACTTGAGGGTGTGAGAAGACCAAAACTGTCATAGTGTCTCAGTGGTTAGCACTGCTGACTCACAGTGCCAGTGATTTGGGTTTGGGTTCGATTCCAGCAAACTCTCCCAGTGTCTATAATGGTTTCCTCTGGGTACTCCAGTTTCCTTCCACGGTCCAAAGATGTACAGGTTAGGTGAATTGGCCATTCTAAATTGCCCATAGTGCTTCAGTATATCCAGGTTAGGTGCATCAGTCATGGGAAATGTAAAATAATAGGGGTTTCGGTGGGATACTCTTCGGAGAGTTAGTGTGGATTTGTTGGGCCAAACGGCCTGTTTCCACAGTGTAGGGATTCTACTCTATAAATATAAGACAGTGACTAATAAATAAAATAGGAAAGTCAGAGGCACATTCTTAGAACATAGAACATAGAACAATACAGCACAGAACAGGCCCTTCGGCCCACGATGTTGTGCCGCACTTCTATCCTAGATTAAGCACCCATCCATGTACCTATCCAAATGCCACTTAAAGGTCGCCAATGATTCTGACTCTACCACTCCCTCGGGCAGCGCATTCCATGCTCCCACCACTCTCTGGGTAAAGAACCCACCCCTGACATCTCCCCTATACCTTCCACCCTTCACCTTAAATTTATGTCCCCTTGTAACACTCTGTTGTACCCGGGGAAAAAGTTTCTGACTGTCTACTCTATCTATTCCTCTGATCATCTTATAAACCTCTATCAAGTCACCCCTCATCCTTCGCCGTTCCAACGAGAAAAGGCCGAGAACTCTCAACTTATCCTCGTACGACCTACTCTCCATTCCAGGCAACATCCTGGTAAATCTTCTCTGCACCCTCTCCAAAGCTTCCACATCTTTCCTAAAGTGAGGCGACCAGAACTGCACACAGTACTCCAAATGTGGCCTAACCAAAGTCCTGTACAGTGCAACATCACCTCACGACTCTTGAATTCAATCCCTCTGCTAATGAACGATAATACTCCATAGGCCTTCTTACAAACTCTATCCACCTGAGTGGCAACCTTCAAAGATCTATGTACATAGACCCCAAGATCCCTCTGTTCCTCCACCTGACCAAGAACCCTACCATTAACCCTGTATTCCGCATTCTTATTTGTTCTTCCAAAATGGACAACCTCACACTTGGCAGGGTTGAACTCCATCTGCCACTCCTCAGCCCAGCTCTGCATCATATCTAAGTCCCTCTGCAGCCGACAACAGCCCTCCTCACTGTCCACAACTCCACCTATCTTTGTATCATCTGCAAATTTACTGACCCACCCTTCGACTCCCTCCTCTAAGTCATTAATAAAAATTACAAATAGCAGAGGACCCAGAACTGATCCCTGCGGAACTCCACTTGTAACTGGACTCCATGCTGAATATTTACCATCTACCACCACTCTCTGACTTCGACCGGTTAGCCAGTTTTCTATCCAATTGGCCAAATTTCCCTCTATCCCATGCCTCCTGACTTTCCGCATAAGCCTACCATGGGGAACCTTATCAAATGCCTTACTAAAATCCATGTACACTACATCCACTGCTCTACCCTCATCCACATGCTTGGTCACCTCCTCGAAGAATTCAATAAGACTTGTAAGGCAAGACCTACCCTTCACAAATCCGTGCTGGCTGTCCCTAATCAAGCAGTGTCTTTCCAGATACTCGTAAATCCTATCCCTCAGTACCCTTTCCATTACTTTGCCTACCACAGAAGTAAGACTAACTGGCCTGTAATTCCCGGGGTTATCCCTATTCCCTTTTTTGAACAGGGGCACAACATTCGCTACTCTCCAGTCCCCTGGTACCACCCCAGTTGCCAGTGAAGACGAGAAGATCATTGCCAACGGTACTGCAATTTCCTCTCTTGCTTCCCACATAATCCTAGGATATATCCCGTCAGGCCCGGGGGACTTGTCTATCCTCAAGTTGTTCAAAATGTCCAACACATCTTCCTTCCTAACAGGTATCTCTTCTAGCTTATCAGTCCGTTTCACACTCTCCTCTTCAACAATACGGTCCCTCTCGTTCGTAAATACTGAAGAGAAGTACTTGTTCAAGACCTCTCCTATCTCTTCCGACTCAATACACAGTCTCCCACCACTGTCCTTGATCGGACCTACCCTCGTTCTCGTCATTCTCAGGTTTCTCACATACGCATAGAATGCCTTGGGGTTATCCTTGATCCTATCCGCCAAGGATTTTTCATGCCCTCTCTTCGCCCAGAGAGTGGTTGAAGTTTCATTTCATTTAAGGGAAGTCTTTATAAACTCACAAGGAATTTGATTACTGATCGGGTGAGATGAACTGAGGTGACTGGGAGGCACAGTAGCTCAGTGGTTAGCACCGCTGCCTCACAGTGCCAGGCGCCTGGATTAGATTCCATCCTCTGGTGACTGTTTGTATGGAGTTTGCACATTCTCTCTATGTCTGTGTGGGTTTCCTCCGGGTGCTGCAGTTTTCTCTCACAGTCCAGAGATGTGTAGGTTAGGTGAATTAGCCATGCTAAATTGTCCACAGTGTCCATGGAAGTATAGGCCAGGTGGATTAGCCGGGAAATGCAGGGTTACAGGGATAAGGTGTTTGGGTGGATCTGGGTGGTGTGCTCTTTGGAGGGTTGGTATGAATTTGATGGGCTGAATGGCCAGCTTCCATACTATTGGGATTCTATGCCTGGAGACTCATGTGGAACATAAACACTGACATAGTCTAATGAAACAGTGGCTCAGTAGTTAGCACTGCTGCCTCACTGCACCAGAGACCCAGGTTCAATTCCCGCCTCAGGCAACTGTCTGTGTGGTGTTTGCACATTGTGCCTGTGTCTGCGTGGGTTTCCTCCGGGTGCTCCGGTTTCCTCCCACTGTCCAAAGATATGCAGTTTAGGTGAATTGGCCATGCTAAATTGCCCATAGTGATAGTGCATTAGTCAGGGGTAAATGTAGGGGAGTGGGTCTGGATGGGTTGCTCTTCGGTGGGTCAGTGTGGGCTTGTTGGGCCGAAGGGCCTGTTTCCACACTGTAGGGAATCTAATCTAAAAAAAATCAAATGATCTGCTTCAGTACTCTAAATTCTATATAGTGACTATACTGAAATCCTTTCTATTGTTTGCATCTTTAGTTCAAATTCTGCAGTTGTGTTCTTCATCTGCTCCTTGGCCATATCTATCTATTTTTTATTTTCAGCCAGAAGAAAATATTAGTTTTGGAAAAATCCACTTTTTTGGAGCCTAAGAGTTTTTCAATCAAGCTTAGTGAGCGGCACAGTGGCACAGTGGTTAGCACTGCTGCCTCACAGCGTCAGAGACCCGGGTTCAATTCCCGACTCAGGCGACTGACTGTGTGGAGTTTGCACATTCTCCCAGTGTCTGCGTGGGTTTCCTCCGGGTGCTCTGGTTTCCTCCCACAGTCCAAAGATGTGCAGGTCAGGTGAATTGGCCATGCTAAATTGCCCCGTAGTGTTAGGTAATAAGGGGTAAATGTATGGGTGGGTGGCGGGTCGGTGTGGACTTGTTGGGCCGAAGGGCCTGTTTCCACACTGTAAGTAATCTAATCTTAACATCCTCCCAATTCTATGAGAGCAACTTGTCTTGACATTGATTGGGAAAATGCATCCCATTATTTTCAACAGATTGACAACTAGATAGTGCCCATGGTCATAGAATTATAGATTAATACAGCACTGTCTGAGACCATTCAACCCATCATGTTTTTAGTGGCTCCTTGAGATAGCTTTCCAATTGATCCCACTCTGCTGCTCTTCTGTCACTCTGCTCACTCTGCTAAACTGTCAGAAGGGGTGGTTGAAGAAGATATAAAACTAAATTCCACATAGCTGAAGAGGTGACATTTCTGCAAAGCTGTGGGGAATTGCAGTATCCAGAGGGAAATACCAGTTGTACTGGACCAGTACAAGACCTGTGTATTCTGACATTTTCTACTGGCACTGAGAACATTGGTCATCCGTTATAAGGAGACAACATAGCAATGGGGTGTAGATCGCAAATCTGATGGAGTATGGTTCTCGGATATTTGGGAAAACAATATCAATACCAACGTGACTGGTTAATGATCTTTGCAAGTAGTAATACTAAAATGTATCATTCTGGTGGAACTGACCTTGACAAAAAGATGGGAAACCATGCCTTGGCAAGCTGCAGGAATCCCAACCACATTTTGTAGGGGCTAAACACTACCAGCTGTCATCATGTAATGTTCCTTTGGGAGACTGACACATGCCCTTTGCTGCTGGCCATTTGGCAGGCTGGGAGCTCAGTAATCTCAGCATTGTCACTGGGACCAAATGGCTTTCCATGACTATCTCTCCAACTCAAACAAAGCCTATCACTAGGGGTCAGTGTGATCCACCACCAGATATCAGGCTAGTTGAAAGTTACTTTTAGGGTAATTCAAGACGTGTTTAGTAATTTTTTTTATTGAAACTCAGAAAGCAGATCCAAGAGTCGAGCGCGTTAGCACAATCAGCCCATAGTGAACCTAAGGTTGAGGGAGTTGCCAGGTTATTTTGCTAAAAGTAGAGGTCCCCTCAGATTTGTGAATGAAGAATGTTTGGTTGAACATCTGGTAGTGGTACAGCTCAGATATCTTGAAGAGACCTTGTAAGGAGCACATGGGATTCCTATGACAGGACATGTACGAATAATGGAGACTCAAATATTGACAAACAGATATTTTCTGTGGCCTGGTCTTCACAAGGACATATTGCAATTTTGTAAAACATACCATGTATGCCAAAAAGTGGAAAAACTGCATTTACAATCAAACTGACACATTTAATACCAATACCCGCTTTTGAGAACTGTTTCAGTGGACTACTAGAGTCGATATCCTGTAGTTCTCAATCTTTCCACAAATGGGAACAGTTTCTCTCTATTTAGCATGTCCAGACCTCTCATGGTTTTTAATATCTCTATTTAATCTCTTTTCTGGGAGAATAGCCCTTGGCTTCTCCTACACATTCACATAACTGAAGATCGTCATCCCTGGACTCATTCTTGTAAATTTTAAAGTGTGAAAGGGTTCTTTCACATCTATTGCTTGGGCCTCATTGATGACTTTTGTGGTTCTAAGTAAAAGTGTTGTCTGCCCCAGATCATGATCCTGAGAGAAGGAGTGAGGGTAACCTCTAGAAAAGCTGCCCGCAAACTACTAAAGTGTCCAACTGGGTCATCAATACCTGTGAAAATGCTTTCTGGATAGGAACATCAGAACAGGAGTAGGCCATTCAGCCCCTTGATCCAATCTGTATCCTGACTCCATATACCTGCCTTTGGCCCTTAATCGCTTAACACCTTTGCTTAACAAAAATGTATCTCAGATTTAAAATTACCAATGGATCTAGCATCCACAGCCATTTGTAGAAGAGAGTTCCAAACACCCACCACACTTTCTAACATCTCTCCTGAATGGTCTGGCCTCAATCTATTCCCCCCTAGTTTCAGAATTCCAACTATTGGAAATTGTTTATCTTTATCTACCCTGTATTTTCCTGTTAATATTTTGAAGACTTCAATCAGATCACCCCATAGCTTTCTAAATTCTAGAGAAACCAGGTTTACTTTGTATAATCTCGCCTCATAACTTAGTCATAGAGACGTACAGCACAGAAACAGACCCCGTGGTCCAACCGGTCCATGCCGACCAGATATCCCAACCCAATCTAGTCCCACCTGCCAGCACCTGACCCATATCCCTCCAAACCCTTCCTATTCATATATCCATTCAGATGCCTTTTAAATGTTGCAATTGCACTAGCCTCCACCACTTCTTCTGGCAGCTCAATCCATACACATACCACCCTCTGAGTGATAAAGTTGCCCCTTAGATCTCTTTTATACCTTTCCCCTCTCGCCCTAAACTATGCCCGCTAGTTCTGGACTCTGCCACCCCTGGGAAAAGACCTTGTCTATTTATCCTACCCATGACCCTCATGATTTTATAAACCTCAATAAGGTCACCCCTCAGCCTCCGACGCTCCAGGGAAAACAGCCCCAGCCTATTCAAACTCTCCCTATAGCTCAAATCCTCCAACCCTGGCAACATTCTGGTAAACCTTTTCTGAACCCTTTCAAGTTTCACAACATCTTTCGATAGGAAGGTGACCAGAATTGCACGCAATATTCTAGCAGTGGCCTAACCAATGACCTGCACAGCTGCAACATGACCTCCCAACTCCTGTACTCAATACTCTGACCAATAAAAGAAAGCATACCAAACGCCTTCTTCACTATCCTATCTACCTACGACTCCACTTTCCAGGAGCTATGAACCTACACACCAAGGTCTCTTTGTTCAGCAACACTCCCTAGGACTTTACCATTAGGTGTATAAGTCCTGCTAAGATTTGATTAGATTAGATTACTTACAGTGTGGAAACAGGCCCTTCGGCCCAACAAGCCCACACTGCCCCGCCGAAGCGTAACCCACCCATACCCCTACATCTACATTTACCCCTTACCTAACACTATGGGCAATTTAGCATGGCCAATTCACCTGGCCTGCACATCTTTAGACTGTGGGAGGAAACCGGAGCACCCGGAGGAAACCCACGCAGACACGGGGAGAACGTGCAAACTCCACACAGTCAGTCGCCTGAGGCGGGAGTTGAACCCGGGTCTCTGGTGCTGTGAGGCAGCAGTGCTAACCACTGTGCCACCATGCCGTGCTTTCCAAAAATACAGCACCGTGCATTTGTCTAAATTAAATTCCATTTACCGCATCTCAGCCCATTGGCCCATCTGATCGAGATCCCATTGTACTCTGAGGTAACCTTCTTCGCTGTCCACTACACCTCCAATTTTGGTGTCATCTGCAAACTTACTAACTATACCTCTTATGCTCACATCCAAATCATTTATGTAAATTATGAAAAGTAGTGGACCCAGCACCGATCCTTGTGGCACTCCACTGGTCACAGGCCTCCAGTCTGAAAAACAACCCTCCATCACCACCCTCTGTCTTTTACCTTTGAGCCAGTTCTGTATCCAAATGGCTAGTTCTTCTTGTATTCCATGAGATCAAATCTTGCTAACCAGTCTCCATGGGGAACCCTGTTGAATACCTTATTGAAGTCCATACAGGTCACATCTACCCCTCTGCCTTCATCAATCCTCTTCATTACATATTCGAAATGCTCAATCAAGTTTGTGAGACATGATTTCCCAAGCACAAAGCCATGTTGACTATCCCTAATCAGTCCTTACCTTTTCAAATACATGTACATGCTTTCCCTCAGGATTCCCTCCAACAACCTGCCCACCACCAATGTTAGGCTCAATGGTCTATAGTTCCCTGGCTTGACCTTACCACCTTTCTTAAAGCGTGGCACCACATTAGCCAACCTCCAGTCTTCCGGCACCTCATCTGTGACTATTGATGATACAAATATCTCAGCAAGAGGCCCAGCAATCACTTCCTTAGCTTCACAGAGTTCTAGGGTACACCTGATCAGGTCCTGGGGACTTATCCACTTTTATACATTTCAAGACATCCAGCCCTTCCTCCTCTGTAATATTTTTCAAAATGTCACCATCTATGTTCCTACATTCTATATCTTGCATGTCCTTTTTTCACAGTAAACACTGATGCAAAACACTCATTGGCCCATCTGATTGAGATCCTGTTGTGATCTGTGATAACCTTCTTCACTGTCCACTGCAGCTCCAATTTTAGTGTCATCTGCAAACTTACTAACTATACCTCTTATGCTCACATCCCCATCTCCTGCAGCACCACACAAGGGCTGCCTTGCTGATCTTTGAGGAGCCCTATTCTCTCCCTAGTTACCCTTTTGTCCTTAATGTATTTGTAAATCCCCTTTGGATTCTCCTTAATTCTAATTGCCAAAGCTATCTCATGTTCCCTTTTTGCCCTCCTGATTAAGTATACTCCTACTACCTTTATACTCTTCTAAGGATTCACTCAATGTATCCTGTCTAAATCTGACAAATGCTTTCTTCTTTTCCTTAACCAAACCCTCAATTTCTTTAGTCATCCAGCATTCCCTATATCTACAAGTCTTTCCTTTCATCCTAACAGGAATATACCTTTCTCCGGACTCTAGTTATCTCATTTCCGATGGCTTCTCATTTTACAGCCGTCCCTTTACCTGCAAACATCTTCCCCAGTCAGCTTTTGAAAGTTCTTACCTAGTACTTTCAAAATTGGCCGTTCTCCAATTTAGAACTTCAACTTTTAGATCTGGTCTATCCTTTTCCATCACTATTTTAAAACTAAAAGGATTATGGTCGCTGGCCCCAAAATGCCTCCCCACTGACTCCTCAGTCACTGGGTAAAAACAAGGACTGCAGATGCTGGAAACTAGAATCTAGTTTAGAGTGGTGTTGGAAAAGCACAGCAGGTCAGGCAGCATCCGAGGAGCAGGAAAACCAACATTTCGGGCAAATGCCCTTCATCAGCAATAGAGGCAGGGTGCCTGTAGAGTGGAGAGATAAATGAGAGGGGGGTGGGGGTGGGGGTGGGGAGAAATGATCTTTTGGGGTACTCTCTTGATGGTATTAAGTTAAATACAATGGATGCCGAAAGAGACTTAAGGGTTCAAGTGCAAAAATCTTTAAAATATCACAAGCAGGTGCAGAAAATAATCAAGAAAGCTCATGGAATGCTGACAATTATATCAAGAAGACTACAATGTAAAGATGTTGAAGTTATGCTACAGTTATATAAAACTCTGTATAGACCCTATCTGGAGTACTGTGAGTAAACCTGAGCACCATATCATAGGAAGGCTATAATACCCTTGGACAGTGTACAACATAGGTGTGCAAGAATGATACCCAGACTTCAGGAGTTATTTCCCGATTCAATATGTCGATGTACCTACAAGAGAAGGTGCAAAACTTGACCTACTCTTGGGAAATAAGGCAGGGCACCTTACTTGTGCACTGTTATACACTGTCCAAGGCTGACATAGCCTTCCTATGATATGGTGCTCAGATTTACTCACAGTACTCCAGGTAGGGTCTAAACAGAGTTTTATATAACTGTAGCATAACTTCAACATCTTTACATTGTAGTCTTCTCAATATAATGGTCAGCATTCCATGAGCTTTCTTGATATTTTAAAGATTTTTGCACCTGAACCCTCAAGTCTCTTTGGGCATCCACTGTATTTAACTTCATACCATCTAGAGAGTACCCCGATCGATCATTTTTCATTCTAAAAGTGATAACATTACACTTATTTTCATTGAACTTCATCTGCCATAACTTTGCCCATTTACCTGGTCTATCACTATCCCTTTGTCATTTTAAGCTATCATCAGCAATGTCTACAAAGCCACCCAATGCTGTGCTATAATCAAATCTGCATATGTGTCTTTCCATGCCATTATCCAAGATGTTAATAAATAATGTGAATAACTGAAAACCTAACACAGATCCTTGTGGGACATCACTGGTTACATCCTGTCAACTTGAGAACCAACCCATTAAGCCAAATTTCGATCGCCTACCACTCAACTAATTTCCCAGCCATGTGAGCAATTTGCCACTTCTGTGGGCTTCTACCTTAGTTAACATATTATGTCGGATTTAATCAAATGCCTTCTGGAAGTCCATATTAGCAATATCCATAGACATTCCCCTATTAACTATCTTAGCCAACTCTTCAAAAATTTAAATGAATCTTGTCAGACATGAGCTACCTCCCATGAATCCATGTTGGCACTCCCTGATAAACTGAAAAAAAATTTTGAGGTGTTGACATATATTAAGACAGCGGATGAATATCGTGACTTTCCTTACTGTGGCACACCCTGGGAGATGGGTCTCAGTACTTGCTCATGGATATGACAACTATCAAACATTGTTTTTTTCAAAGCAGGGTTCTGGAAATCTGAACTCACTGACTTTTCAGCAAAGGGGAGCCTCATGCTTTATTTCACTTAGCTGTAGCTCTGTGTTTAACATTCTTAACTGTGTCAGAAGGTTCTGAATTCAATCCACATAGAGAGACTTGAGCGCAACATCTAGGGTGGCAGCTCCCAGTGCAGTGCAAAGAGTGCTGCATTATCATAGGGTACTGTCATTTGGATTAAATATGAAGACTATCCCCACCTCTGTTTTTTCAGGTGATTGTAAAGGACTAATTTTGCAGAAAAATAATAGAGCTCTCTGTCATGTCCCAAACAACATTTATCCGTCATTTCAAGCTACAACTAGTATTAAATTATTTTGTCAAAACCATGGCTATTGTTGAGAGCTTTCTATGCACAAATTAAATTCAGTGTTTCTTGCAGTGCAATGGTGACCACAGAGCAGAAAGGATCTGTACTAAATTAGCACTCACTTTTCTTGTTTCCTGACCAGAGAGCAATGCAATACTTTGTCTGTGGAATAAACATTACCAAGGTTTGAAATTCCAAGATTGTAAGTCAGCTTTTATGTTTACATTTTAATTTTCCAAGTTCAGGTTTCTCTCACCCAGTATAAAGTAGAAATTCTACTGATTATGCCCACTTGGGGATTGTTTGCAGTGGTTTCTGCACCTCCACCATAGAGGTGTATTTTTTCCATAAAGGGTATTTAAGCTCTTTGGCTTACTGTCTCGAAAGTTGAATATTCTCAGAAATATAAAATTAAGAGTAGAGCTCCCTTCATTGTAAAAGCAAATACTGAGAGGGGATCTTAACAGAAGCTTTGACTCAATGAACCTAATGCCTTTAATTCTGTATGATTCAACGAGACATGATTGTGATATAAGGTAATCATTCTGAAAGGTTAATGTTGGAGACTACTTTAAGCTTCATTCAATCTAATGATCTCATAGAGTTTTGGGTGGAGAAAAGAGGAATCTGCCTGAGGATTCTGATGAAGGCAGATGTGTCATCAGTATTTCCAGAGAGTCTTAGTTATTTTGTCAAAGTAGCCGATGTAACTCATTCACATTGCTATCATGCAATAAAGCACATTTTCTTCAGGAAAATGCCTCTTCTCATTAAGACTCATTCTCTACTACTGCTATTCAAATAGACCTGGTATAGCAAGGAGGATTCGTGGCAGTACTCTATCCCAATTATTAATGGTAATGGTTAGTTCTGCAGCACATACAACAACCAGATGTGCCCATAATTAGCCATAGTCCACTGGACTGTAAGCAACTTTTTTCTCAGTCTTTCATGGGCTTTGGGTATCATTGGTTGGCCAGCATTTACTACCCTTTGTATTTGCCTTTGAGAAGGTGATGGAAGGGGCTGGGAACAGGAGTTGCTTCAGAGCCCAATAACGGGCACCAACGGATCTAAAGAACATATTGTGCTTGACCAGAGGACAGGCGTACTGTGCTGGGGATGGGGCTGGTATGCTTGGCTATGGGGTGGCATTGCTACCCTCTGGTGAGGGGGTAGAGGCCTGGGTCATGAGTAGTCTGTGATTTCTGTTCCTGCCCCTGAATAGTGGTGAACCATTTTCTTGAACTGCTGCAGTTCGCATCGACAGCAATGTTAAGGAGTTCCTGGATTTTAATCCTGCAACAGAGAGGCACCAACGATATTGTTCGTAAGTCAGGATGGTGTGGCCTTCTAATTGGTAGAGGCTGTATGTTTGGAAGGTGTGGTTGAAGGACACTTGGTGAATTACTGTCATGCATCTTTAGATGGTACACACTGCCAATGTTCATTGGTGATAGAAGCATTGAATGCTTGAGGTGATGGATGGGGTTCCAACCAATAGCTGCTTTATTCTGAATGGTTTTGTGTGTTACTTGTGCTTTACCATCCAGACAACTCTTGTCATTGGCCATCACTCACTAATGAGTGTGTTTTTACACCTAAAAAAATACACGTTACTCGTTAGGAGTCCTCGCATGTCTGATGAGCCCCAATCCGAGAGCTGCATCTTGGAGCACACATTTGGTAAATGTTTCCAGGAGTTAGAATTGGTCCTTGTCATTGAGATCATTGACTTTCCTTTCTCTAGTTCCCTTTCTGTACTACTTCTTGCAGCTGGGTGTTCAAAGAAATGTTTCCCTTCATCCAGGACTTCTCCTAACCCAGTTTCTTCTGATAATGGATCTCCCATACGTTGGTGTCTATATTGACATCTACATTGGATTTCTTGAGGGCAGCTTTCAGGGAGTCTTTGAACCACTTTCTTTGTTCTCCTCCCATTTGATTGCTTTCCTGAGCAAGGCGAAGAAGATTTGCATGGCTGGCCCAGCAGTGTTGGTTTTGGATGATCACGGCCTCCCGATGCTGGTGCTGTTAGCTGTTTCAAGGACACTTGATCTCCCAGCTGATGCAGAGAATCCATCTCAAACAATGTTAATGGTAGGTACTTCTCAAGGGCTTTGAGGTGGCATCCATTTGTGGTCCAAGTTTCACAACCATATAGAAAGTCTGAAGGATGACTGTCTTGTTCGCCAAGGATTTTGGCATCTGCGCAGATGGCATGGTCATCGAAGCCACCCATCCTTCGGTGTCCGAAGATTGTGCTGGGCGATTGGGTGTGATGAAACTCCACATCGCAGTCAGCTTTAGATCAGAGGTAGATTCCCAGATAGTGGTAATGTTCCAGGTTTGAGAGGATTTCTCCGTTGATCTGAATGGAACTTGACCTGGGACATTTGGGTAAAGGAATTGAGTCATCTTGAGGTCATAATTAAGACTATTCTTTGGTATTCTTCTGTGAAGGGCATTAAGTGAGGCTTGCAGATTTTCTTCCAAGAGAGCAGAGATGACATTGTCATCTGTATATTGAAGTTTTACAAGTGAGCTGAGTGTCACTGGGCAGGCGGCCTTTCACAGGATCTTCCACAGCATTTCCTGACTGAGTGAGTCAATTGGTCAGGTCAATGAAAGTCATGTAGAGTGGTTGGTGTTGTTCCTGGCATTTCTATTAGAGTTGCTGAGCAGTGAAATCATATCCATGGTTCAATGCTAAAATAAAACAAAGAACCCATGACCTGAACTGAAACCAGAAACTGCTAGCGAGGCACAGCAGGTTTGGCAGCATCTGTGGGAAGAAAATAGAGTAAATGTTTCATATCCGGTGACTGTTCATCAGAACTGATGATGTTCTATTATCAGTTGCTGTATTGCCCTTTTATTTTTGTTGGATCTGGGGTCATGTTGATTTCCAAATATTGAAAGTGGGTCAGATTTGAAATAATTTTAGAAACATTAGTGTAGACAATGTTTCCCTTTGAGGGAGGGCCTAGAGCCAGGGGATGCAGAGTCAGAACAAGGGTCACTCATTCTTCATTCAGAAAGTCATGAATCCCTGGAATTTTCTCGTCCAGAGAGAAGTCAGGGCTGTGCCATTGGACATAGGGCTGAGGTAGAAGGTTCTTAAACTGCACAAGAGGCAAGCGCTCTGGGGCACTTGCTGGAAAATGAGTTGAGGCCAAGTTCAGTCAGTCATGATATTATTGAATTATGCAGCACTTGGCCTGCCCCTTCTCATGTTAATCTCTTTTCTTCTGATCAACTGGGTCTTGAAAGGTGAGCTATGTTTTTAAACAGAGGTGTCTAAGGGGTAGCCGAGTGCTGTTATAATCAGTCAATAATGCAGGTATCGGACTCAAATTCAAACATTGAAAGATGTTGGAGCAACAATTGACCTGGGAGTGGAATGATGACGATGCTATCACTATTTTCCCACAAAACTGTTGAACTTAGATGGGAATTGTGCTGCCTGCAATTTTCAGTGAGGAAACATTTAGCCTTATACATGTGTATTAAAATAAAAGTCAACTGGTAGTTTATTCTGTACTCAAAAGCTTGTGAAGTATGGACAAACAACAAGCTATGGTCTGAATGCTCTGTATGTAAGCGTGATGGAAGCAAATTCAATAGTAGCTTTCAAACTAAGTCAAATAAATATTAAGAAAATTGCAGGACCATGAGGAAAGTGCACGAGGAGTTGACTGGGCAGTTCTTTCATGAAACTAGTACAGACATGATGACCAGAATGGCCTTTCTGTCTTCTGGATCATATCCTTAAGGCTTAGAATGCAGTATAAGAATTGGGCGGGCTGCTGAACTGAATTATATTAAAATGGCCATTGGTGCTTGAAGCACAGAGTCAGGAAGGAAAACCACAAAGCTGATTTCTAAGTGAACCCCTTGGCAACAACAAACTCAAGATTTTCAGTCGGGCCTTTTATTTTTAACTGCTTCAAATAATGAAACGTAAATGTTCCCACAGACTGTGGAACCCAAAGGGAACAATGTACAGTGCCATAATTACAAAAAGTGTGCAGCTGAAAGCTTTCAAATATTCGGAGGACCGAGGGAGAAAGCTGCTCACCAACACTCTTTTATCAGTCTCAGTCAATGATGTCACAAAAGGCTATTCTGTGTTGCTAAGTGAATAAAACCAGCAGCACCACATTGCCAAGAACATGATATAATGCCAGCACAGTTTCCTAATTGGTCTTGACTACTGCATTGGTAATAGTATCAAAGCAAATTCAAGTTGCTCAGAGACAGGTTAAAGGTTAATTCTGACTGCTTGTGAAACCAGAATGATTAACTAAAATCTGAGGTTTCCTTTTTCTGCTTCTGTTAACAGTTTGTGGATTTGTTGGTCGTGAGCTAGTGCCATTGGTAGATATCTCACAGACATTATAACTAGATAGATGGATCTTGAAGTGCGGTGGTAGTTTCTCTATCTCTGAGCCAGGAGATCTGGGTTAAGTCCCACCTTATTCAGAGGCACGTGATAACATCTCTGAACAGGCTGATTAGAAGATGCCTATAACCAGGTGGATGAAGACAGCTTGATAGATTAAAACCAGATACAAATAATTTTTACAAAATCAGAATGTGTTTTTTTTATTCCCCAATGCTGTTCATATGAAAGGGGAAACATAAGTTTGCATTGTGCAGCATAGAAGGAGGCCATTCAGCCCATGACCCCTGTGCCAGCTCTTTGAAAGAGTTACCTCATCAGTCCTACCCCATTGCTCCTTTACCAAAAGTCTTCCATACATAGGTGATGGGCAGGACTGCTCGGTCCTTATAACACACACTTCAAAGTCATGATTTACAATATGAAAGGCCAAAGGAAGACTCAATTTGGGGGTTGGAAGTTGTGATGTGAAATCAGAATAATTTTTCTCCAACTCCCCACCTCCAGCACTCAAAACTAGTGATCCTAACTTTAATTGTGATTTATATTTCTGCAGTGTTCCACCAATGTTTATATGTGCCATAAGCCTTGGTTAGTGTTTCTGTCTCTGAAACAGAAGATTGTGAGTTAAAGTCCTAGAGATTTCCAAGCAGACAGTCCCGCTGCAGTACTGATGGAGTGCTCCTGTCAAAAGTGCCAACTTTTGAATGAGAATTAAAAACAGGTTCTCATTTGTTCTTTCAAGTGAATGTAAAAAGTCTCATGGCAATAATTTGGAGAGGACAGGGGAGTTATCCCCAGAGTCCTAACCAATATTTATCCTGCACTAACATCAAAAAATAACATTGACCATTGTCTCGTTAAGTTATGGGAGAAAGTGAGGACTGCAGATGCTGGATATCAGAGTCAAAAAATGTGGTACTGGAAAATCACAGCCAGCATCCGACGTTTCAAGCAAAAGCTCTTCATTAGGAATGTCTTGTTATGTGATAGCTGCTTTAATCAAGCTGTCCTGGCACACTTCTGAAGCAGGTGGGACTTTAACTCAGGCCTCCTGGCTCAGAGCTAGGGACATTACCAATGCACTACAAGCAATGTTAAGGTGTAAGAATGGAAATGCATGCCCTTTTCCCTTAAAGTATAAAGAGTTTCTTATTGTTGAGACTGGTAGTTCTTGGGAGACTAGAATTTTACAGGAGTGCTTCTAAATAGTTCTAAATCTTATATTTTAGTCTGCTGGTAGAAGCATTTGTTTCCTAGGGGTACTACATACTGACAGGGAAGCAGTGGCAATGCTGATCCATTATTAATGTGCATTACAACTGGAACTTTGCACTCAACACCCTTCCACTGTCCTTCCAAACATTATTCCCCACACTTCTCATCGACTAATTAAAATAGGTTGAAAAAGATTGGGCTGCACCTCACTTACTGTTCCACGATGATCTGCTCAATTCACTTCCTGCCCATCCACCTTACATCTCAGCAGACCATATGCAGCAACCCTCCTGGTAACACCAGTCACCCTTTGAATTAAGGAACAGCAGGCATTGCACCAGAAAAACAAGAATGGTCTTTGCTGAACAGATTCTGCACAATCAAGAGCCTTTGCTCAATCAATCTCCACTACTGGGGTCTCATTACAAGTCCATTATGTACTTGTGCAGAGTCATATGCTGCACATTTCTAAGGACTGTACCCTCTACCGCCCAAGTGGCAGGCAAATCTTCTTAAGATCAGCAAATGATGAGGCTATCACTTGGCTCTAGGAGTATGTGTTTGCAAAATGATAATGAAATTAATAACCTACTTGCTGTTTGTGAGAGCTTTCTCTGTGCAAATTGGCTGCTGCATTCCTGACAGTACAACAGTGGCTACATGTGTCGAGGTGTGTCAATGACTGTAAAGCACTTTGGGACGTCCTGATGTAGTGCTTTTGGGTATGATTCCGTATATTTTCAGCAGATTTCAATCATGTCTGTACCCTGTAAAATGTAAGAATATTTAATGTTAGTAATACCCGTGTACAAAACAACTCTCATCTATGTTGAACCATTTCCCTACGGCATCAGGATCGCACCAGTTATGAAATTGAATTCCTCGCATAGTTTCAGTCCTAAAAATATACCGTAACTTTGTAATGCATGTGCTAAAATTAGTTATTTTGTGAAATTGAAAATAGTAATTCTCTTCTTTTGCCAGTCAGGAATATGAAATTTCTTTTTCCACACCCAACTCCTGCTTATCCATCCAACAGCCACAAAGCTAACATTAATTTAATTGCCTAACTTCGTGCTAATGCAAAAAAAAACATTGTCATAATCTGCAGCCATCAAATAAACAATCATCAAATCTGAGTCAGCTGCCAGAGGTTGCACTGGAAAGTTTTCAACAGTTTCACACAACGATGAGATAATGTCTGGATTTGATCTGCGAAAGAGCTGCAAAAGCGACCCTTTGTGTGGACCACTGCATTGAATGGGAAGCCACAGAGTAAGAACAGTTTGTATGCACCAGATGCAGTGAATCTTGTGTTTACTGAGCATCAATTATTGCATACCCAGCTCAGTTATCTCTTCATTCCTTGCCACTGTTCAATTTTTTTGGTGTTGTTTTATGTCCACTAGATTATATTTGTCTGAATATAAGCCTTTAATTTGCTGACATTTTTCAAATTAATGTTGTATGTACATCAGCCCATTTCCATTCGGGGTACCTTAAGTCTCTGCAAGATCAATGATTTCTTTGCCTTCTAATTGTTAATTCAATGTTATTTCTTGCTTGCTCACACTTTCTGAGAGGTTCTATCTGTATTTAACACATATTTCTGTTAGGAATCTGAGAAATGAAACATGCCTCCTGTGTATAAACAGTCTGGAATGAAATATACAGTATTGTGGTTGGACAATTTTATAAAAAAAACACATACATTCTGGACAGCTTCAAGAGTGTGATCTCACACAAAAACCTTTCTATGAACATTATGTAGTAACTGACTCGAGAACGTAAGGACTGCAGGCCTTGATTTTGGCCCCTGCTGCAACTTAAAAGAGCAGAGACTTGAATTTATTTGGTATGTTGCATGAACTCCAGATGTCCTGCAGCAAGTGGCAGCCACTGAAATACTGTCAAGTGTAGTCAAAGTGTGATTTTGTGCAGTATGAAGGTAAATAGCAGCCAATTTGCACTCTGCAAGCTCCCACAAACAGCAATGTGACCATAATGACCAGATGATCTGTCTTTGTGATTTGGTTGAGGGATAAATATTATTTGACTTGACTTATTATTGTCACATGTACCAATATACAGTGAAAAGTATTGTTTTATGTGCAAACCAGATAAATCATATCTCACAAAATTACATCAGGGTAACAGAACAGATTGCAGAATATAGTATTACAGCTACAGAGAAGGTGCAGAGAAAGATCAACTCTAACATATAAGAGGTCCATTCACAAGTCTGATAACAGGAAAGCAGCTGCTCTTAAATCTCTTGGTATGTGTTTCAAACTTTTGTATCTTCTGCCTGATAGGAAGAGGGTGGGAAAGAGTATAACTGAGTAGGAGGGCTCCTTGATGATGTTGGCTGCTTTCCCGAGGCAATGGGAGTATAGACGGAGTCAATGGAACGACGGTTGGTTTACATGATGGACTGGGCTGTGTTCACAACTCTCTATAATTTCTTGCAGGGTGGGGCAGAGCATTTGCCATACCAAGCTGTGATACTATCAGGTAGATGCTTTCTGTGGTGCATCTATAAAAATTGGTAATCGTCTTTGTGGACATATTGAATTTCCTTAGCCTTCTGATGTGATAGAGGCATTGGTGTGCTTTCTTGACTGTAACAACAATGGTGGATGGATCAGGATGGGTGGATGGGTGATATTTACTCCTAGGAACTTGAAGCTCTTGACTGTCTCCACATCAGCACCATGGAAACAGGGGTGTGGCCTCCACTCCACTTCATGTAGTCAATGACCATCTCCTTCATTTTGCTGACATTGAGGAAGAGATTGTTGTCTTTACAATTTGCAACTAATTTGCCAATCTCTTTCCTGTACTCTATCTCTTCATTGTTTGAGACCAAACCAATACAGTGGTGTCATCAGCAAACTTGTAAGTGGAGTCAGAGCTGAATTTGGCCATACAGTCATGAGTGATAAGGAGTATAGTAAATGGCTGAGTACACAGCCTTGAGGGGCACCCATGTTGAGGATTAGTCAGAACACCAGGGAGGACTACATCGCATTTCTTCAAATTGATATTGGATTATCCACCCACCTGGGACCAGGCCTGATCCTGGAATTGACCTGGAATAAGAAATAATTGATAGGTCATCTATTTTAACATGCAGCCCCTGTATTACTGGTGAAATGATACAACTGTCAGCCACATTACAGATTCTTATCATTACCTACTAAAAGCTCACATGGTCGACAATTATCACATAGCCCTAAGCAAAGGAAATTCTGTTTCTAATATAGACAGCACATTTGAGGACTGCAGTGCCAAAGGAACAATGGCCTGATAGCAAGTGCACAAACAAACTCACTGCATCGGACCAAGAGACCATTCAAAGCATTGTTACCCACTGTTATTAAAATCTACTCATGCTGATGAAACAACAGAACTTTATTGTCCTTATATTGAAAGCTGAGCTCACTGCCCAGTTCAGAGGCAGTGTTGCTGAATGGCAAAGGAAGGACTAGTATTGAGAGGTTCATGCCAGGACTGTGAATATCAGCACTAAATACTGGGAAATATTGAGCGTTTTCCAGTGGAAGTGGATGTGTAAATTTGGAAACTGGACAAAGTTGAATCACTCCACTCACTGGCATACATTTGAATCTTGTAAGGATGTGATCTATGCTTCAGTTTGCAAACCTTTTATATGTTGACAAAAGTATGACTCTGCTGATGCATGCCCAGTTGCAAGGGAAGAGGACATTCAGCCCTTCGAGCCTATTCCACCACTGAATTGGATCTTGGCTGACCTCTATCTAAAGTCCATTCCCTATCTTGATTCCATAACTCTTAGTACTCTTACCTAATGAAAGCCTGCAGGTCGTTCCACTTTTATAAGCATTTCATTAACGTGAATTCACTATAATGTGATTGATGAATTGGAGACACTGTTTCTAAAGCGCAAACTTTTAAAATGTGTGTTGGCTGTAATGCGATTACATCGCTAACACTTTAAGCGCTGTTTCTAAAGCATGATTTTTCTATAACATGGGGTTGCACAAGAATGCAACCATTGTGTTATGGAAGAACTACCTGCACTACCAAACCCGAGCTAAATCCATAAGAAATGTCAGCATTAATGTGTAAGCTTTTCTCTTTCTCAGGATGGCCCGTGATATGCTGAGAGATCTGTGTTTCCAGGGAAAAGACTGCTGTCCCTTCATTGGTAGTCTTAAGTTGATGTCATTTGTGGTCTTTCTGTGACATCATTGATGATCCTCCAATTGGGATGTCACAATGGACATTGATTATCCGCCAGTCTTTTCCGTGCCACCTCTTGGAAATGAATTCCCCTGCCCTGCTATTTCCTACTTAGCTTTGCAATTGCCCCATTCCATTATTTATCCAATTCCCTTTTGAAAGTTACTATGGACTCCTCCTCCACCAGTAGCATACTCTAGATCAAAAACTTGCTGCAATAAAACAACAAATGTGTCTTGAAAGTGGAGTCACAGGTAGACAGGATAGTCACAGGATAGTGAAGAAGACATTTGGTATGCTTGCCTTTGTTGGTCAGTGCATTCAGTATAGGAGTTGGGAGGTCACGTTGCAGCTATACAGTACATTGGTTAGGTTACTTTTGGAATTCTGCTCTCCCTGCTATAGGAAGGATATTGTGAAACTTGAAAAGATTCAAAAAAGATTGGAGTGTTTGAACTATAAGGAGAGGCTGAATATGAATAGGCTGGGACTGTTGTCCCTGGAGTGTCGGAGCCTGAGCAATTGCCCCATAGAAGTTTATAAAATCATGAGGGGCATTCTTAGGATAAATAGACAAGGTCTTTTCCCTAGGGTGGGGGAGTCCAAAACTAGAGAGTGTAAGTTTAAGGTGAGAGGGGAACGATTTAAAAGGGACCTAAGGGGCACCTTTTATACTCAGAGGGTGGTACATTTTTGGAATGAACTGCCAGAGGAAGTGGTGGAGGCTAGTACAATTAAAACACTTAAAAGGCACCTGAATGGGTACATTGATAGGAAGGGTTTAGAGGGATATGGGCCAAGTACTGTCAAATGGGACTAGATTAGTTTGGATATCTGGCCGACATGGACGAGTTGGACTGATGGGTCTGTTTCTGCGCTGTACATCTCTGTGACTATCTCCCATCTGGATCCTTTGCCAATTGCCTGAAAAATGATCTCTGGTTACTGTTTTTCTTGTCATTAGGAATAGTTTGTCCTTAGTTATTCTCTTAAAACCTATACATTTGTTTCTTTTTGTGACAGTAATATAGTAAATACTGATTTCGAAGGCAACATTTGTGTGTGGAAACTGGTTGTTTGGAGTGTCCTCAGAATGCCTGGCCTCAGACAGGGCACTGCTGGGGTAAGAACAGTCTGAGTCTTTTCATACTGCACTTTTGTCCAGCTCTTATTTTCTTCTGGGATTTGTTTCTTCGGAGATGCCAACTGCCTTATTCTTGGTGTCTAGTGGCAGGTGGCCTGTTTCTATAGAGTGAACAAATTAACTGTTTGTTCTTGTATGAATAAATTGCTTTTATTTGCAATGTATCTATGCTCAGCCTGAACTTGTGAGAAAAGCATTTCAGGATAAAAGCGCTGTTTCTCTGCAGTTACACACGGCTATGAGTAGACTAGTGATCAGAGAATCACAGAAGTGTTATGGTGCAGAAGAAGGGCCTTTTTCAAATGAGCATCATTAATTACCTAGTGCCAATCCCTGCACTTTTCCCCATACCCTCGCACATTATTTCTATCTGAATAACATTAAATACCCTCTTGAATGCCTCTATTGATCATGTCTGCACCATAATTCCTGACTGTGCACTTTACATCCTAACCAAATATTGTGTGAAAAAGTTTTTTCTCAACTTGCATTTTCTTCTTGTACAAATAACTTTAAATCTGGTGTGTGTTCCTTTTATGAGCAGAAACGGTTTTTTCGTGTCATGATTTCGAAAACCTCGATTAGATTTTCCCTTTACATCGACTCTACACCCACTCAAACTCATGTAAAGTAACCTATAACCATCAGACTGTGCTAAATCATCAACATGGAGCCAACATGGATATCTTTTGATCATTTAGACTGTAACTTCCTTTGAATTGTCAACAACTGCTAACCATGTAACCTGTGGTTCAGTGGTTAACACACTCACTCAGAGCCAGAAAGGTATATATTCATATTCGAGAACAAGGTTGTATCATTAGCCAATGCTCCTCTCTCTCTCTTCCCCATGGCATCAATCCACCCCATAGCCATGATGTTTCCTGTGATAAAATGAAGCTTCTCTACTGGATGAACAGGAGATTTTACAACATCCATCGTCTCCAGCACTGAACTAGGGCCATTCCAACCTCTGCCATTGATCTGCAGTAAACAGATTGCTCTCGCATGTGGGCACAGTCAGAGGCTGAGCCTAAACCATTGTCAACATATTTCCAGAGGCATATCAGAGCATGTGCCTCAGGCTAAAGCAACCAGCCTGCTTCCAACAGGAGAAAACAGAAATAAGGAGGAATTTCTTCTCTCAGATGGGTATTGAATCTATAGAATTATTTACCACAGAGGCTATTTGGGGCTGGATCAGTAAGAATATTCAAGGTTGAGATAGATTTTTAATCAAAATGAATCAAGGGTTAAAGGGCAAAGTGGAGTTGATGGTTATCAGTTCAGCTATGATCTTACTGAATGATGGAGCAAAACATGATGGGCTGAATGGCCTACTTCTGCTCTGATGCCTTATGATCTTATGGCTTGTGCTCAGGTGGTGATGGATAGCATGATGTGTAAAGTGGTCGAAGGCATCCATGTCGTGGATTGCATCTTGGTTGAGGAGATCCATGAAACACTCCTTCCAACAAGCTCTGACTGCCTGTCTGACCTTAATGAGTGTCACTGTGCTGCCAGATTCCAGTAAACTAGGCTCTTGGATACTTGAGCTGTACCTGAGATTGAAGAATCCATGCAAGACTTATGCATGAGTGAGTTGCTGTATTTTCTGCGCTCTTTCCAACCCTCATCTGTTCTTTAGGTCTAAGTGAGATCATCAACCTGGATAGGAGTAGGGCAGAGGAAGAGAGGACTTAGCAGTGGGATAGAGTGAGGTGTGTCTGATTGAATGACGCAGTGGACTCAATGGGCCGAATGGCCTTACTTCCACTCCTATGTCTTATGGTCTTATGGTCTGAATGTAAGTGTGTCTGCGTATGAGACTGTGTATATCTGGGGTGGAGGGGGGGCGGTGTATGTGTCATGAACAACCACAGCAGTGATGGACCTGAATGTTACACCGCTATCATAGCCCACAATTCCAACACCATGACATTAACATCTTTGTCCTTGATGTGGCACAGTGGGCAGGAGAAGATCAGCTCAAATGACAAGGTCAGGGGTAAACCTGAGAAAGAACACTGGTTTTATGAGGTTGGTTTTGCTACAGGAAACGAACAAGTTGACCATCTCAGCAAGCCCTACTGTGTGATAAACAAATGTCTCAGGACTGCTCGGCTCACCCCACACCCAGTAGGAGTACACCATAGTCACCAGCATGTTCCCCCTGTTGTGTAATGCTCTGCAGCAAACATTTGACATGTCTTTAAGGGACATGTTCATGATATTATGACTATCATGGGCATGTGACCGAATGGTCTCAAGCTCTCACTCACCATATTGCAGCATGACATGCTGAGGGGAGGGTGCAGCAGTACATCCTGAATTGTTTAGCTTGAGTGCAGACACCCAAGTATCTTTGATTGCAGTGTACATGTGTAGATACCAGATGCTGAAATAAAAGTTAATTGCATCCTTCAGTAATATGTGACCCACATCTTGTCCTTATGTTACAGGAGCTAACATAAATATCATAGCATGTCATGGTGATGTATCACATCAGCCCCAAACCAAATGTAACAGATAAAACCAAAGAGGAATTCTATTTCAGCCTGGGTCAGTTGTTGTCACATTTCCCAAAGGAAGATGAGCTGGCTCTTTTTGATGATTTCAATACTGGAATTAGGAGGGTCATAAATGATTGGTGAAAAGGTTTTAGGGAAGGTAAAAATGAACATAGTCCTCTTTCTGCCAAAAATGCTCAGAATGCAGCCTAGCTTTATCAAAGAGACCAATGCAAGCCTCATGATGACACCTGGCTCCTGGAATTGACACATGATTGACACTAAAATGGATAACTTCACACTTCACGGGGGAGTTCTCTCCAGTGTCCCTGTGCAATATTTACCCCTCACTCAACAACTTGGGGAAAAGAGCGAGTGACCTGTTTGAGAATTTCATTGAAAGACACACTTTATCACTCATATATGGGTAGAAAGCAGCATTTTCACACTCACTGATCCCCCTCATCCCAGGACATCTTTCAATGTACAACGTTGCTAATAAGACAGCAAAATGGAGTGTAAATGTAGATATTTGCAAAAAATTATTTTGGGAAGTCTTGCTCCACTAAATCATTTGCCCTTAATCCAGTGGTAGAACATTTAGTTGCCCTTCCCCCACCCCTCTTCTGTAAAAGCAGCACTATGTTCTCAGTCTTCCGGGGACCCCTGGAGTCTTTATCAAATTAGTGCCAAATTACTGGCAGTTGTGTGCTGTGAATTTGTGCCAACTCCAAGCTCAGTTGGGGCTGTCCGAATCTATTTCATGTCAGACAATTAGAACTGTCAGAAAGAAAGGAGAACTTTCATCTGCCGTCAATCGCAGGATTAAGTTTCTTCCTCTACCACCTCTGTCTCCCCTTCAATGCCGCTTCTGCTATTCATTAGTGGGGAATGGAAATCTACCGCGATTTCCCTGTGGTCCTGTGTAACAGAATGACTGACTACTCCTGCCTCTTCCAGTGCTCTGAGCTGCTTAACAGGATCAAGTCCAATTGGCCTCAGTGAAAACGTTTCTCATCTGAGACATGTGACTGCCAAAGTAGGACAGGTACATGGCTGACCCATTTCCCTCAAACCCCCCAGTGCTCCCCTGGTGAAATCTTCTGAAGCTGGACATAATTATATGAGACTTGTGAGTTTCACCTTCGTGCAGTTTTCTACTTAATGGGGAGTTCATGGCTTCAACAGCAGGGTGTCTGACATTGTAGTAGTGAATGAGGTGAGTTTAGAGAAAGGCCACATCAACTCTGAGCTAAAAGAAAATTCAGTTTTGTTTGCCAACAAATATTTTGGTGGAGCACGAGCAAAGCCAGTTTGTTGAAGGCGCTGTAAAATGAATGAATTGCATTTATATAGTGCCTTTCATGACATCAAGACATGCCAAAACACTTTACAGTCAATGAAGTACTTTTTGAAGTTAGTAATTGTTGAAATATGGTAATCAATTAACACACAAGATCCCACAGCAGCTATGGAATAATGTGCGGGTTATGAATTTTTGATATTGTCTGGTCCTCCTTGATAAAGTGTTTTGGAATCCTTTTGCATCCACTGAAGATGCCAATAGAGTCTAAGTTTAAAGTCCTGCTTAAAATATAACACCTGCAGCAGCATCGTGCTCCCTTAGTACTGCACCGAAAGTGACAGCAGAGACATAGCTTGCCCATGGTGTGTTTGCATTTGAGTTTTATTTTTGCTCAATGGTTTGGGAATTATACTTACAACTTTCTGATTCAGAGAATCCAGTCAGTTGTGATATAAAGCAATGGTCCTATTCTCATGTAATCTTGTGTTACAAGAAAATCACACAACGGCCATACCACTTAAACTAATGGGGCTGGAATTGTATATAGCCAGTACAGGTAAGGAAAGTTCATGTTCTACAAATAACAATCTAAATTCTTCAATCGCGTTAATGTCAATTCACATTGAAGAAAAACACGCAGGAGAACCAACTGGAGAATAGTCATTTACTCTCACTTGTTACTTTTTTACAAAAAAAAAAGAAAAGTCTTTAAGTCGCCATATTCTGGTTCTTTTTAATAACAGAAGTTATATATATATAAAAGGAAAAGAATTAAGATATAGTCCATCTTAGTTCAAGCTAAACCAATGGGTGATTGAAGCTGAACCTAAGCTAGTGCAGCTATGTAGTGCAGGTCAGTGAAATTATTGAAAATGAGAAATTGCATCTAAATAAAGGAAACTGCAATGGTAAGAAGCAGGAGTTGGCTATGATAAATTGGGTTTGTTACTTAAAGGCACAATGGTGAATAGGCAATGGTAAACATATATAGAGTGCATGGAGGAACCATAGCAATTGTTCCTTCCTGTCTGGCACAAAAATCAAATGGAAAGGAGGCTCGACCATGGCAAACAAGGGAATTTAGGGATAGCATTACCTCAAAGGAAGGGCCACTGAAATTAGCCAAAAAATGGAGCAGACCTAAGAATTGAGAGCAGTTTAGATTTCAACAAAGGAAAGGGAGAGGAAGAGTACGAGACTGAGCTTGCAGAGAACATTCAAAGTGATTGCAAAAGCTTCTATAACTATGTGAAGAGAAAAAGACAGGTGAAAGCAGGAGAAGTTATAATGGGGAACAAAAAGATAGCACACCAATTAAATATATACTTCAGTTCTGACTTAGTAATGGAGGACAGCTACCTGACAAAGGAACAGCGCTCCGAAAGCTTGTATTTCCGAACAAACCTGTCAGACTATAACTTGGTGTTGTGTGACTTTTAACTAAAGGTTTTGAGGAACACAGGGCCCAGTGAGAGGGAGGAACTGAAGGAAATCAGTGTGAGTAGGGAAATGATGTTAAGGAAATTAATGGGATTAAATGACAATAAATCCTTAAGGTCTGAACATTACATCACAGAGTACTTAAGGAAGCGGCCTTAGAAATAGTAGATGCATTAGTGGCCAACTTTCAAGATTTTATGGACTCTGAAACAGTTTCTGTGGATTGGAGGATAGCTCATATTTAAGAGAGGAGGTAGAGAGAAAACAAGGAATTGTAGACTGCTTGGCCTGATGTCTGTGGTGGCGAAAGTACTGAGTCCTTTATAAAAGATTTATAGCAGATTAATAGCACTTAGCAAACAGTGACAGAATCGGACAGAGCATGGATTTATGAAAGGGAAATAGAGCTTGACAAATCTACTGGCGTCTTTTGCGGATGTAACTAGTAGAGTAGATAAGAGGAAGCCAGTGAATGTGGTTTACTTGAACTTTCAGAAGGCTTTCAATAAGGTCCCACATTAGAATATGTATGTATGTAAAATTAAAGAGCATGGGATTGGGAGTGCATGGAAAACTGTTTGGCAGACAGGAAACAAAGAGTAGAATAATTGTGTCATTTTCTCAGTAGCAGTCATTGACTAGTGCTTTGACCTCAGCTATTAACAATATATTTTAGTGATTTAGATGAAGGAACTAAATATAATATTTCCAAGCATGTCGACAACCCAAAGCGGGGTGTGAGGATGAACTGTGAAGAGGATGCAAAGATGCTTCAGTATGATTTGGGCTAGTTGAGTGCTAAGGAAAATGCATGGCAGCTGAAGAATAATGTTAGATAAAGGTGTGGTTATCCACTTTGGTAGCAAAAACAGAAAGATGGATTATTATCTGAATGGAGATAGGTTGGGAAAGCAGAATGCGCAATGAGACCTGGGTGCCATTATACACCAGTCACTGAAAGTAAGCATACAGGTGCAACAAATGATGAAGAGAGCAAATGATACCTTGGCTTTCATAGCAAGAGCATTTGAGTACAGAAACAGGGATGACTTGCTACAACTGTACTGGGCCTTGATGAGTCTATACCTGGAGGATTAGGTGCGGTTTTGATCTCCTTACTTGAGGAAGAACATTCTGGCTATTGTGAAGAGAGAATGTATGAGTTAGGACTATGTTCACAGGTGTTTAGAACAATGAAGAGTGGATCTCATAGAGACCTATAAATTCGAACAGAACTACACAGGTAGATGTAGGAAGGAAGTTTCTAATGACTGAGGAGTCCAGAACCAGGTATCACAGTTTAAGGTTATGGGTTAGGCCATTTAGGACTGAAGTGAGGAGAAATTTCTTCATGCAGAGAATGATGAGTTTGTGAAATTCTCTGCCACAGAAATTGAGATTAAAAAACTGGAATATTTTCAATAAGGAGTTAGATGTATTAATTTGGGCTAAAAGGATGTGGGGAGAAAGTGGGAACAGGGTCCTGAGTTGGATGATCAGCCATGATCATATTGAATGGCAGAGTAGGATCAAAGGGCCTGAATGGCCTACACCTGCTCCTATTTTCTATGATACAATGAAATAATCTTTCCCTTATTTCAACCTTTTTGAGGTGTATTTCTGTCAGGGCGTATGATTTTTATTTAATGTGATTGTAACTTGTGTTGAGTTAATTCGTTCGTAACATAATGGGTGCTGTAGAAAACCAGATGCTATTCTTTTTTACTTAGGGGTAGCCTTATTTATACAAATTTAGCACTACAAATGTGAAAGACCGATCAGGTGCATTAAGTAGTGCAGTGGTGTAAATCACCTGGGGATTTCACATCTCCTCATTCCCTAAACTTGCTGGTCAAGGTTTACACAAACAACAATGTGCATCATTAACACACATTGTCATTTTGCCAGGTAGGTTTAACCTAAATTAAACTACATCTGTAACTCAGTAGATTCCAATCTTATTTCTGAGTCAGAAATTAATTGGTTCAACTTCTACACGAAACACAGAAATCACAGCTGATGTTCCCAGTGCATCATTGAGGGAGTGCTGCACTGTTGACGGTGCTTTCTTTCAGATAAGATGCTAAGCCCTTGTCTGCTGTAGGAGATTCCATGGCATTATTGTGTAGGAGGGCTGGGGGGGTGGGGGGGGGATTTTCCCCACACAGTCCAGCCAATTATTTGTGGTTCAACCAATATCAAAAAAAGCAGATTATCTAAATATGATGTAATTGTTGTTTGGGGTATGTGTGCTATGTGCAAATGCAACACGTAGAGTCGTACAGTCGTAGAGATGTGCAGCATGGAAACAGATCCTTCCGTCCAACTCATCCATGCCGAACAGATGTCCTAAGTTAATCTAGTTCCATTTGCCACGATTTGGCCCTTCCTATTCATATACCCATCCAGATGCCTTTTAAATGTTGCAATTGTACCAGCTTCCACCACTTCCTCTGGCAGCTCATTCCATACACGCGCCACCATCTGCATGAAAAAAATTGCCCCTTACGTTCCTTTTATATCTTTCCTCTCTCACCCTAAACCTATGCCCTTTAGTTCCGGACTCACCCAACTCAGGGAAAAGACTTTGTCTATTTATCCTATCCATGCCCCTCATGATTTTATAAACCTCTATAAGGTCACCCCTCAGCCTTCAATGCTACAGAGAAAACAACCACAGCCTATTCAGCCTCTCCCTACAGCTCAAATCATCCAACCCTGGCAACATCCTTGTAAATCTTTTCTGAACCCTTTCAAGTGTCACAACGGAGGCCAGAATTGCACGCAATATTTAAAAATGACCTAACCAACATCCTGTACCGCCCAACTCCTGTACTCAATGCTCTGACCAATAAAGGAAAGCATAACAAATGCCGCCTTCACTATCCTATCTAACTGCCACTCTACTTTCAAGGAGCTATGAACCTGCACTCCAAGGTCTCTTTGTTCAGCAACACTCCCTAGGACCTTACCATTAAGTGTATAAATCCTGCTAAGATTTGCTTTCCCAAAATGCAGCACCTCGCATTTATTACAACACTTCAGAAGTACTTTATTGGCTGTGAACCACTTTGGGACATCTTGGGGTTATGAAAGGTATTTTACAAATATAAGCTTTTTTCTTATTGGAAACTGAACCATAAGATCACATGTGCAAATGTAATTTCAAGTTATGTTCACAATCACTATTTGGTTCCATCTGTTCATTAACGTTTTGTTTTAATCCAAGGTAAAAATCTCAAAGTGCTCTCTACCTTCCCTGGGATTACAACCAAAACAAAATTTCCACCAAAGATTCCTGGGAGGACAGCAGATTGGGGGAGGTGAGAAAGGATAGAACTTTTGTCTCTTTTACTTTGCCCAAGTTTCTTTTTAATGTGAGAGAAGTCTTTTCCTTCTAAATCGACATATACATAAATAAAACCCTCACTGTTCCCCGACATGAGGTCATGGTTCATTGCCAATTGGGAGAAGTACGATTTGAAATGAACCAGATTTTGCAATGCTCTCACAGGGAGCAATCCTCCCCACACTTAAAGCAGCCCCACCACCCCAAATAGCATGATTCAAAATGACCTGTCCATTGCAATTTCCCATTATTAAAAGGGAGGATTGCTATGAAAAGTTTGATCATCCATTTGCATTGTAAATTACGCACTGTGCACATCACAAGTCTTTTTTTTGCCACTAAGCCTTATCAGGACAACTGAGATATGAATAATGACCTCATTACCCATTTATAATTTGGTCACTGGATGATGGCATTCCAACGGGCAACTTTGATCCTGTATCTGTTTTTTTTCCACTGTGACATATCTGAGCAATTAGAAAATTCATTTGGTATTAGTCTAAATCATTAAAATTGCAGCCAGACCACTCCAGGGAGTGAGGTCTTGAAGGGCCTCCACACTAAGGGGATTTGAAATTTGGAACCCTCTCAGAAAAAAATTGTTGTCGATACAGTTGAAATGAAAATTTTCAAGCAATGTTTGCCAGATAGAGGAATAGTATCACACTTTTCAACGATAGCCTTGTGGACTTAATCGCAGATTCAACCAAGTCAGAACACGTTGGTGATGATTATATTCCTCCCATTTCCATCTTCTCTCAGCCCATCCTTTGTCTTTTTAATTGTTCCATTCCATCTCTTTTTTGCCTTGCAACATTGTCCTCTTTGTCATTTAATTGCCCCTGCCCTCTATCCTATCATCGACTTTCAGTTTTGTTCTTTCCTCTTCTTATTTTTTTTCTGCCTCTGCATTTGTTTTTAATCTGTCACATCTCTCAATCTTTCCCAGTTTTGGTGAAAAGTCAAAAGAGAAGAAAAGCCAGAAGCTGAAACAACTTTTTCAAATTGGCACCATGACATCTAAGAGATTAGTGGGCCCTGAGCCTACCTTTAACTGGCAGTGGGATCTGCTCAGTAACTTTACTGCAGGTAGGCTCTAATTAGCTGCCTTCATGCTCACTGTCCAATTAGGGATGATGGGTGGACTTCCAATGGTGCAGCAAGCCCAATCAGCAGGCTCATAGCTCTGAAGCCTCAGCAGACGATCAGGAGAGAGGTACCTGTGGGGCCTCAAAGGCATTTCAAGATGGTGGTTGCCTCTTGAAGTTGAGAAGGCAGAGTAAATTCAGGGTGGCCAAGGCCAAAGCCCATGCCGATTGGAGATCAAATCCCTCAGGGCATATTCAGGATTTATAAGTGGTATTTTTCCTCTGTTTGGGCCCATCCATGATGCATGGGGAATCTGGATCAAATAGCTTCCCAGGCTGTCACAGTGATGTCAGTAGGTTTCTTTTAGAGAGAGAAGTAGGTTACTCAGATACAGAAACAGATTTCAAAGCTGCAGTGCAGTTTATAATATGGTTACAAGGAGATAAAAACTGGGAACTTAACACTCAGGAATGTTTGACCTTTCAGAAAAACAGGGTGAATGGGAAAGGCAGTGAGGTAGCACTGTTAATAAGAAATGAAATGTGAGAGATGATCAAGGCTTGTATGTTGTACAGTTAATAAAAACAGCAAGGGAAAGAAGGCATTGGTAAGTATAGTGTACAGACCCTCAGACAGCAGCTACACTGTGAGAAAAGTTATAAAACAACAAATAATAAGTGTTTGTTAAAAGAACAGAGCAATAATTATGAGTGACTTTAATCTTCTTGTTGACTTGGTTAATCAAATTGGAAAGAGTAACTATGGCAACAAATTCATAGAGTGCATTAGGGATAGTTATTGTGAGGAATGTGCTTTTTGCCAATCAGGCAGCAGACTATTTTGGGTCTTACCTGCATTATTTAGTTCAAATCTCTATCCACAGCTCCAGTTGTGCAATTTGCAAGGACACTGATCCCAACATAATTCAGGTGGATCCTGACCTCCTTCCCCTGTCCTGGTGCTAAAATTCCATATTCAATATTGTTTCTCCCACACCAATCTTTGAGCCACATGTTTGTCTCTTTAATCTTGTTGATCCTGTGCCAATTAGGTGTGGCTCAGATAATAATCTGAAGATTATTACTTTTTGGTTCTGTTTTCTAATTTAGCCCCTAGCTGCACACATTCCCTCTGCAGAATCTCCTTCCTCTTTTTACCTATATCATTGGTACCTATGTGGACCACGACAAATGGATCTTTCCCCTCCTATTCCAAGTTCCTCTGCAGCCCAGATGAGGCATCCTGAACTTGGGCATCAGGCAGGCAACACAACCTTCAAGACTCTCGATCCAGATCGCAGACAACAGTGTCTATTCCCCAGATTTTACTATCTTTATTATAACCACATTTCTCTTTTCTCCCCCCTCTTGAATGGCTCTCTATACCATGGTGCTATAGTCAACTTGCTCATCCTCCCTTCAACTCTCGTTCACGTAGGGAACAAGAATCTCAAACTTTGAGACTAGCTCAAGGTCTGAGGCCTATTCAGCATTACCTTCTGGATCCCCCTACTTGCCTCACTCATAGTCACACCCTTTTCTCCTTGACCCTTGACCGAATTCAAGGTAGTTAGTCTAAAGGGCGTGACTGCTTCCTGCAACACAGCATCTAGGTTACTGTCTCCATTCCTGAGTGTTCAAAGCTCAGATCCAAGCTGAGCCAAAGTTCCTCAAGCAACCAACTCTTGGTACAGATGTGGTCATGATGAAACATAGTGGGGTCCACCAGATCCCCATCATGCAGATGCAGCAAACCACCTGGCTCTGCATCTCTTTTATTTACTTAGTTCGGAATTCTTCACCCTTTTGTTTTTTTGCCTCAATGTCTTCTTAATTGTTTCTGTAACAGATTTTGTGAAATAACCCTTATGGGAAGCATCTTGGAATGTTTGACTGTATTTGAAGTTACTATATGAGTATAAATCCAAGCTGTTGTTTTATCTGACTTAGTGTCATTGTCAACCCTGACTTCTGATCTGGAGTATGTTTACCATAACAGGGAAAAAGAGATTGTGCATGGGCTTGTTTGCAGCTACAGTCAGTTCTGATATAACACGATAGTTCCATTCCTGTGCAACCCTGCAAGAAAGTCACGTAATAGCCATACCATTTAAACTAATAGAGCTGGAATCATGTTATAGCCAATACAGGTAAGGAAAGTTTGCGTTCTACAAATAATGGTCTACATTCTTCAATAGTGTTCTCGCCAATTTGTGTTAAAGAAATTTAAGTTATAGCAGAACCGACTGTATACCTCTATGGTTATGCATTTCTACAGACTTTCAGTGAGAATCATTCCCTATTTGTCGACCATCGACCATGAGTTTGGGATTGTCACACACGTACACACACAGTTTGAGGAATTGGAAAATCCAGCAGTAGAGCATCTTCTGGAAGGCAACAATTTGTGAAGGCAACCAATGTGTTTGGTCAAAATGGATCCAGTAGTGATATCTGGATAACCTGGCTCCCTTCCAAGGTGCTGAAGAACTGCAGAAGCCAGTGTAGCACAACCATCCTCTAAGCTGCAGTGAAGATGGTTGAGAGGTGATTTCATAGAATTCTGGAAGAGTTCAGTGGGGTAGACACCGAGAAATTGTTTCTGCTGGCGAGGGAATTTAAACCAAGGGGGCATAGTCTCTGGCTGAGAGGCCGATCATTTAGAATTGGAGTGAGGAGCAATGACCTCGCTCAAAGGGTTGTGGATCTTTAGAATTCTCTACTCCTCATGGTTATAGGTAAGTCTTTGTTGGAAACCTTTAAAGTTGGGATAGATAGACTTTTGGTTTCTCCATGAATAAAAAGAAATGGGAAGTCAATGGGCAAGTGGAGTTCAAGTCCAAGACAAGCTAAGATTGTGTTAATTGGTGGACCCATACGGTCTTCTCCTGCTTCTATTTCACACGTACTTGGTTGCTGACTGGGTTCATGTAGTCCACCCAGATACCCAAAAGTGACATCAGAATGAATGTTCAGATATGTGTACTTATCAATGACATGGTCTGAAGACCATCAAATGTGCCACAGACTCAAAGATGGGAACTCCCCCACTCTCCAGCACACCATGACCTTTCTTCCATTATGTGAAAGTTGACTCTTGATCTTCTCTTGCAGTTGACAGTTGTTGAAAAATGTGGTGCTGGAAAAACACAGCAGGCCAGGCAGCATCCGAAGAGCAGGAGAATCAACGTTTCGGGCATAAGCCCTTCTTCAGGAAGTCCTTCATTCTCTAGAATCCTTTAATCGAAGGCAGAGAACAGCACTCAGTAGGTGGGGAATTGTCGAGGCTGTGGGGGAGGGGGAAGAAGACTTTCCAAAGTTTCATCTTTGCAACTTGTCTCCAGGGATTGCTCCTTGCTTCTGGTAATTGGTCTGAAACCAGATGTGAGGTGTTCTTGCCGCGTCTTGCAAAATGTAGTTTGAGCTATGAGCAAAGTCTCGCAAGGAAAACAGGAAGGAGCCAGGAATAAATGCCCCACTCTGCCACAGCCCGTTCCTGTCACATCTCTCAATCTTTCCCAGTTTTGGTGAAAAGTCAAAAGAGAAGAAAAGCCAGAAGCTGAAACAACTTTTTCAAATTGGCACCATGACATCTAAGAGATTGGTGGGCCCTGAGACTACCTTTAGCTGGCAGTGGGACCTGCTCAGCAACTTTACTGCAGGTAGGCTCTAATTAGCTGCCTTCATGCTCACTGTCCAATTAGGGACGATGGGTGGGCTTTCGATGGTGCAGCAAGTCCAATCAGCAGGCTCATAGATCTCAAGCAATTGTCAGCAGGGTATACAAGTCTAAGCTTCTGATGAAAGCATTCCAGCAATGGATACAGAGACTCCAAAGAGTCATTTCTTCCTTGATGTTGGCCTTTCCCTAACTGCAGCACTACGATTGTGTCCCACTTACTGATGGCATTATCGTCACTGACTGGCTGATGGTGTTCGATGGGAATAATGATGGAATTATGACCAGGTGCTTATAGACACTTGCTTTGTAGGTATGGTCAGGAGGTACACATGAGAAACATTGAGGTGACCGTCGAATGGAAAGTAGAATGGTCCAGTGTGGACACCTGTGTCTTGCTCATTGTAAAGGTAAAATTAGTCCCAGTCAGAGCAGACAACCTCCTGTTAAGCAATTCTCTCTGATGTACAATTCCATTGATTTCTAACAAAGAGGTAGATTTAACAGGGATCACGCTGATAATATAATTTTTGCTCTTATGCATTAAGTCAAAATTGTTGTCCCTAAAAGTGGGCACTGACATTGAGCCATAAACCCCAGCCATCAGGCTACCATTTGTGTACATGTTTTAAGTCAAGTGTGTTGTCTATACCTGAAGGTTTCAGTAGCGGTAATGTGAATTTACTCTTAAATTGAGCATATTATTTCATAAGAGACAATCATGTGTCTCTGACATAATGTAACTAGGCAATGGCCTTGTGGTATTATTGCTGGCTAAACAATTCCAGGTTCTGGGTTCAAATCCCACCATGGTAGATGGTGAAATTTGAATTCAATAAAAATCTGAAAGTAAGAGTCTTATGATGACCATCAATCAATTGTCAGGGGGGAGAATAATCTGGTTCACTAATGCCCATTAGGGAAGGAACCTACAGTCCTTACATGGTTTGACCTACATGTTATGCCAGACCCACAGCAATGTGGTTAACTCTTCACTGCCCTCTGGGCAATTAGGGATGAGCAATAAAAGCTGGCCAAGCCAGTGAAACCCTCATCTTGTGAATGAATTTTTTTTAAAACTAGTCATTAAACACCATATAATAACATTTCATTGTTTAACAAAGTTAAGCCAACCTTCTGTGGGATTTCCAAGAAGTACTAATACCAAGAAGAAGGATTTGTGGCAGTGAATCAACTACAGGCATCCTAGAGTACACAACCACATAATATTTTAAGAAAATTGACCTTCTCTCCAAAATTTCTCTGTGACATATGCTATCCTTGTGAGCCTGACTGCAACTGAAAGAAAGATATTGAATGTTTGCTGCGCTATGCAGAACTGAGGGTGTAGTGAACTGTTAAAGGTAAACCAAGGCCCCAACAGTCCACCTAGGTGGACATAGAAGATCCCTTAGCTATTGTTTTGAAGAAGAACAAGGGAGATCTACTTGGTCAATATTTATCTACTAACCAACATCAATAAGAAAAATGCTCAGATAATCATTGCTTTAATGTTTGTGGGATCTTGCTGTACTTGAGATTGGCTGTTGTGTCTCTTACATTGAAACAGTGAATACATTTTAACAGTATTACATTGACTGCAAAGTACAGTGAGACATCCCGAAATCAGAAAAGGTGCTATAGAAATGCAGGCCTCGCTTTCTTCCCTCCTTAAAGGTTAGAAGCAAGTATCACACTTCAGCAAAGAGCAACTCAGTTCAACTCTTGCATATAAATCACCGACTTCCTCTGTTCCCTTCTAGCCTAATGATTAATGATGGCACTAAGTTCATGCCAGATTGGCTCTCCATTGGCTTGACACTGCTTTTCTGCTCAGTAAGTGGCCAACAAGCAGTTTCATGACAATGAATCCACCACAGGATATCCTAGAGAACACAACCACACAGTATTCTAATAAAAAAAACCTACTCTCCAATATTTCAATGTGACATGTACTATCCTTGTGTGAAGAAAATAATCTTCCTCTGCCACAGCCTCTCCATGTCCCTACATTGAAAAAGTCAAGGGTTTTCATAATTTGCTTTTGCTTGAGAAGATGGGGTCAGGAAGGACCTTGCAACAATTAGGAAGTAAAATGCCTTCCTTTCTCTAGAATCTTTTAATCGAAGGCAGAGAACAGCACTCAGCAGGTGGGGAATTGTCGAGGCTGTGGGGGAGGGGGAAGAAGACTTTCCAAAGTTTCATCTTTGCAACTTGTCTCCAGGGATTGCTCCTTGCTTCTGGTAATTGGTCTGAAACCAGATGTGAGGTGTTCTTGCCGCGTCTTGCAAAATGTAGTTTGAGCTATGAGCAAAGTCTCGCAAGGAAAACAGGAAGGAGCCAGGAATAAATGCCCCACTCTGCCACAGCCCGTTCCTGTTAAGTGAATAGTTCACTACAGTATTTTGTTCACTTATCAAGAGTATTACTTACAGGAATTTGGAGCTATTCAGTGATATTATCAAACCCTTTTTGCTGGAGACTTTTCATGTTAGATTAGCTGCTTGTTGCTATCTAAATATCCCTGTATCCTGCTACTACAACTGTGCTGCCACTACTAATTTATTACAGAGTTGTGAGCTTGGTTTGTCATGTAAAGGATACTGTGATACAACCAATTGCTTATGTACCCCTTCACTTAAGACCAATAGTACAATCCTAGCTGTCAGATTTAACTAATGCTAAGCTGCTGTTCAAATGTCTTTCTCTGTATGTCAGTTATCCTGTCTATATTTTTCTTTCTTTCTGTATCTAATTGTCTCTCTTTCTCTGCTCCTACAACATCTCTCTGCTTCTCTCTCTTTCTGTCTCTAAATCTCTCTGTCTGTGTGCCTTTGCATCTGCTTAGAGAAATGAAATTGTATCTGGCTGACTTGCTGTAGTCATGTAATCTGTACCTCTGCTATAAGTGCCTTTATACGCAGTTGATGGGAGCCATTAATCATACATTACTCATAATAGTGTCAGAGTAGTGTGCTTGAGCATATGGATGTACTGAGGTGTAAGTAAGCCAGTTACGAAAAGAAACAAGAAGGAAAAGCTGCTTTTTAAAAAACTGGTAATATCAAAATGGTTGTGCATTTTCCACTCCCTGCTACTGTGGAAAATTAAGAGTTTTGAGACAGAATTGAACTTTTTCCCACTCTTTGTGGCAAACCTATGAAATGGCAACAAAACTGTTGAACAAACCTGAGCAAATATATATTGTAACCCTACGACTAGTGCTGGGGAAAGTATGCTACATGCTGTGTTGCAGCCTAGACTTTGTTCAAGAGCATTAAATCTGGACAAGAGAGATTTTGTAGGCTACGAAGACATACTTCGAACCCCATATTATATTAGTTTAGAACAGTAGTTTGTTCAGTATCAGAACTCAAAGGAAGATTGAGAAAGACTGTTAATCAGTATATGACTGCACTGATGCATCTAGCTAAATTATGAGAGTTTGGGTAACAGAAAGATAAGCTCATCAGAGATAGAATTCTTTTAGGCATACATGATCCTATTGTGAGAGTGTGTCTGTTGAGAGAGGAGAAATGTATTCTTAAGACAGATATCAACACATGCTGTGGGAGAATAGACAAAAAGTTACATGATGCTGAGAGACATTCCAGGCTGAATGAGAATGACAGATTGGGGAAAGGGTAGAAATATTTGCAGATAGGCCAGCAGAAAGACCAAGACCAATTCCTCCACTTAGTTCACATTCCACAGTTGCCTTCCTCATGGAACTGCCTGCAGCACAGGCAGCATCCATTACTAAACTCTTGGTGCTGTTGGAACTGCTGGAGCTGCTGGCTCATCAGATTCACTGGCCGACATTTCTCTGGCAGCCATCTTTATAGGTTTGTTTTGCTTCTTTCTAGCTAAGCACATGTGCAACATGTAAATATTTTGGAGGACGTCACATAGAAGAAAGTATGACCAATGTGAAGAAAACTGCCCTAAGTGCAAGCTGGTAAGTTACTTGGCACACAGTGCTTAGCTAGAAAGAAGCAAAACAAACCTATAAAGATGGCTGCCAGAGAAATGTCGGCCAGTGAATCTGATCAGCCAGTGGCTCCAGCAGTTCCAACAGCACCAAGAGTTTAGTATTGGGTGCTGCCTGTGCTGCTGGCAGTTCCATGAGGAAGGCAACTGTGGAATGTGAACCAAGTGGAGGATATTGGGCAAGGAGGGCTTGACCAGCTTATGAAGGGAATCAAGATGGTTGGGAGTGGGGGCTTTAGGTTTTGGAGAGCAGATGAAAAGGAAGAAATAGGCTTATTATCCCTAGTGCAATGCCCCTATATCCCCTCAAGATAGTGGCGTCCTTCCCCAACAGGGCATTCTCTCTGTTTTACATGACTCCTCCCCGATGCCACCCTGCTGAAAACACTCCTGACAGGTACTTGCAAATTCCAGCCATGTTTGTATCTACTTCTGAGCAAGCTGCATGGATAAGTTGGTGATTAACAAGTTTAGATCACATGGAATACAGGGAGAACTAGCGATTTGGATACAGAACTGGCTAGAAGGTAGAAGACAGAGGACAGTGGTGGAGTATTGCTTTTCAGAATGAAGGCCTGTGACCAGAGGTGTGCCACAAGAAACAATGTTGGTGCTGGGTCCACTGCATTTTGTCATTTCTATAAATGATTTGGATGTGAACATGTGAGGTATACTTAGGAAATTTGCAGACGACACACAAAATTGGAGGTGTAGTGGACAGTGATAAAGGTAACCTCAGAGTACAATGGGATCTTGATCAGATGGGCCATTGGGCTGAGGATTGGCAGATGGAGTTTGATTTAGTTAAATGTGAGGTGCTGCATTTCGGAAAGGCAAATCAGGGCAAGACTTAGACCATTAATGGTAAGGTCCTGGGGAGTGTTGCTGAACAAAGATACCTTGGAGTTCAGGTTCATAGTTCCTTGAAAGTGGAGTCTCAGGTAGATGGAATAGTGAAGAAGGCGTTTGGTATGCTTTCTTTGTCAGGGCATTGAGTATAGGAGTGAGAGGTCATATTGCAGCTGTACACTGCATTGATTAGGCCACTTTTGGAATATCGTGTGCACTTCTGGTCTCCCACCTACAGAAAGGATGTTATGAAACTGGAAAGGGTTCATAAAGGATTTACAAAGATGTTGCTAGAGTTGGAGGGTATGAGCTATACAGAGAGGCTGCATAGTTTTGGGCTGTTTTCCCTGGAGATTGAAGGCTGAGGGGTGACCTCATAGAGGTTTATAAAATCATGAATGGCATCAATAGGGTAAATAGACAAGGTCTTTTCCCCGGGGTGGGGGAGCCCAGAACTAGAGGGCATAGGTTTAGGGTGAGAGGTGAAAGATTTAAAAGAGACCTAAGGAGTTACTTTTTCATGCAGAAGGTGGTGCATGAGTGGAATGAGCTACCAGAGGGAGTGGTGGAAGCTGGTACAATTACAACATTTAAAAAGCAGCTGGATGAGTATATGAATAGGAAGGGCTTAGGGGGATATGGGCCAAGGGCTGGCAAACGCGACTAGATTAGGTTAGGATATCTTATCGGCATGGATGAGTTTGACCGAAGGGTCTGTTTCTGTGCAATACATCTCTATGACTCTGTGACTCTATGGTGCATTGATACAGTGCAGGTTTTGTACATACATCAGGTCTGTGGTGGATCATTTGGTGAAGATCACTCCTTGCATGTTGTTTTGCAGGGAACACACATGACTTTCTGTGAGCAGCCAAACACGAGGAGGATTTCCAATTGGAAGTCAGACTCTAGCAGTTTGGCTATGTCCTTGCTCACAAACTGTCTGTTTGGTATTAAAGAGAATATGCGTCACTCAAGAAAATATGACTTGATTGATAATTCTTGCATAACAACAAGAGCTTGCATTTACATAACGTTGTGAGAAAAATAAAGTCCATCAATGCATTTCACCATGACATTATCAAATAAAATTGACAGTGAATGACCTAAATTGAGTTTAGGGATAGATGGTGAAACACTTGGTCCCAGTGCTAAGATTTTAAGGAGGGGTTTTAAGGAGGAGCAAGCAATGGTGGAGAGTATCAAGAAACTTCTAGAGCCTTGGCACCCAGCAACCGAAGGCAGGGTCACCACTGTTGGAGCACAGGAAGGGAGGATGTGGAGGAAGCCAGAAATGAAGGAGCAGAGAGAACTTGAAAGGGTGTAGAAATGGAGGATATAACAAAGATGAGGAGAAGTGGAGGCTTGAAGTAGATTAAAGGGATTTCAGAGGATTGTGGGGTTAGAGGTAGTTACACAGATTTGAAAATGGTGTATTGATAATGTCACTGACCTAGAAATCCAGGAGCCCAGGCTAACTAACCCTCTGGGGACAGGAGTTGTTATTGTAACACAGCAACCAGTGGAAAAGCAATTCAACTAATAAATCTAGAATTGAAAGCTAGACTTGACTAGGAAGGGCAACTGTGAAACCATTGTCAATTGTCATAAAAACTCATCTGATTCACTAACGTGTTTGTGGAAAGGAAATTTGCAGCTCTTATCTGGTCTGGCTTACATACGATGCCAGATCCACGTGGTTAACTCTCACCTCCTCATTTGAAATAGAATCATAGAACCCCTACACTGTGGAAGTAGGCCATTTGGCCCAACAAGTACACACTGACCCTCTAACAAATAATCCACCCAATCCATTGCCCTACCCTATTATTTTACACTTCCCCTAAATAATGCACCTAACCTGCACATCCCTGAACACTATGGGCAGTTTAGCATGGCCAATTCACCTAACCTACACACCTTTGGACTGCAGGAGGAAATCGGAGCTCCCTGAGGAAACCCACGCAGAAATAGGGAGAATGTGCAAGCTACACACAGTGTGGACCCTGGTAAGTCACTCAGTTCAAGGGTAATTTGGGACGGGCAACATATACTGACTTTGCAAATGATGTTCAAACCTCATATAAAAGAAGTTTTAGAAAGAGCTGCAGGAGGTTACAGATATTACAGAAGGTTGGAGGAGGCTATTTCACAATATGTTTCATAATCATTTTGGCTTGGACTAGCTGGGTACACAGCAAATGATGATTGCCACATGTAGTGGTTGAAGCCCAAAGCACTGATGTGTTTAAGTGGATGCTAGAAACTTATATGAAAGAAAAATAATTATGGTGGGAGGAGGCTCATGTGGAATTGAACATCACTGTAGGCCATTTGAGCCAAAACTCAGTGTCTATGCTGCAGGCTCTATGCAGTTTGGTATGGGGTCTGTTATACACTGTCAAAATGACCCCTTACATATCATTTGGTGGTGGGGTGGCTGTGGGTGAGATTTTCAACTAAAGAATGGGTAACCAAAGATTGTGAATTAAAAGGAGGGGTCCCTTGCTTATTTTCAGATGGTTCTCTGCTTGGGAGAAGTTCTGATCGCTGGTACCAATGAAGGAGGATGCAGGGGAGGGTGTGTTGGTTCTCGAACATGAAAAAGAAAATGAAAATTTCAATGTTCACAGGGCCGGGAGAGTTGTTAATTCCTGGAGAGTCCAGGAGTGTTGTCAATCCCCCTGTGAATGTTCTATATCTTTCCAATTTCTCCTGCTTTCTTCTGGTCGGGACAGGACTGTCCCAGCCCCTGCTGTAAGTGTAAAACCTTTGGGCAAATGTAGGGTCCAATCCTATCAGCAACTGACTCAAAACTGTTCTGAACATGTTGGAATGATTTTGAGTGATTTAAAATAATGGGAGAAACGGTTTGTTCATCTGGCAATGCATTTAAAGACAGCTGACTCACCAACTGACCTCTGTTCTCAATAAAGTTTGGCCAGTAGGATGCAAACTAGCTGCAGCAGAAGGCAGGAAGATGCATGGGGTCTTACGGGCTCCCCTGTCCGGTATTGATAATACTTACCACATTTCTCTCTCAACGGATAGTTTTTATAAGGCGACTGGATCTAATAAAACACAGACAAATTCATCCAGATTTGAGTTTTTGAACTTCAGGCTAATTCTCTGAGTCAGACTTTAACAACTCTTTGATGATAGTTTATGCATCCTGTTCTCTGAGTAAGTATTGTTCATTGCAGCATGGAATGAGGCTATTTGGTCCATTGAGTCCATGCCAAGCCCTCTGCAGAGCAATATAGTTTGTCCCATTCCCTCATTCTCTCCCCATGTCCCTGTTTATCTCTCTCAAGTGACTATCACTTGTTTGTTGTTAAATCATCGATTGCCTGTTTTACTGGATCCCCTGACAAACAACCCATGTTAAAATTGTCCCCATCTTAAAGAAGCTTGTAGCCATCCACTTCCAGTACCTTTTCCACCCAGAATGACTCCAATTTTTGGTGTCTTCACACAGGCACGGTTTGAAGCCATTTGCTGATTCACTCTCCCATTATGTTTGTGCTACCACAGTGAAGAAGAGAGAGATTTGCATTTATATAGCACCTTTGCCGATTACAAGAAGTCTCAATGTGCTTCACTGCCAATGACGTTCACTTTGAAGTATGGTCACTGTTGTACCTCAGGAAGCACAGCAACAGGTTTGCTCCCAGCTCCCACAAGCAGATATCAGCCAGATGTTCAGTCAATAAAGAGGATCACGTTAACTCCGTTATGTGATTTTATGTGCTACAGTGGATAGAAACTGCTCCACCTGTCTCTTCTGCCTTCTCTTCTCTCCCAAATAATCGGAGATTTTGCTGAGGACTGATTAGAGACGGAAGTAATTGAGATCTAAAATATTTACCTCACTGCTACATTGATGTTTGGACATTATCTCATTTGGTCATAAGCATCGTAACCAAAGCTGACTTACTCCCCACAGAAATGACACGTACTGGGAGAAGAAAAATCAGAGTTAAATGAAGGAAAAAAAAATTGAAAAATTCGTCCCTGATAGTCACCCATTTAATTCAACCTGGTGAATTCAATCAATCCAGGAGATCACAATAGACCAATTCGTGTTTAGAAATTGATGCTGATTCCTGCTCCAAATACACTGATTCTTGCTGATACAAAACACTTTGTGTGTGGGTGACAGGCTGGGACAGAAGCTGGCTTTACTAAAACGACTGCCTGCCAACATAATGCATCCAATATCGAATAATGATTTAAAACAGCCCAAAGTATATTCCTATCACTGAACTATAATACAATTGTCCATTGTGTGCATATGGTCTTGATATTACAGTTGGTCACACAAGAGACGCACAATTAATCCATCCACGTGCCATTTTAAAACTGTTGTCAAACTGTTCTTCTTGAATTTGTTAACACCGTTGCCAAAATAGTAGATATCATTTGAACTTAGCTCAGCATGTGGGTATTGTTGGCAAGACCAGCACTTAGGGTCCATGCTTATGTGAATCTTGGGGAGGTGGATGGTGGCCTTCTTGAATCACTACAAAACTTAGGACCAATTTGACCCCACAGTGCTATTAGGTAAATGAGGAACAAGGGGAGCGGTTTATGCCATCGATTCTCTTTGAATTCCAGGAGTTTGTTCCAGTGACAATGCTAAGTTTTTATTATAATGCTGGCATTTGTAACACAAGTTACTTCAGTTACATGGATGGGACTGTTCTCAGTAAAGATGAGCAGGCTGAAAGGAGATTTGTTAGAGATGTTCAAAATCATGATTTGGCCAGACCACTGATGGAAGGACGAAGAACTAAAGGACACCAAAAGAACAAAATATGAAATGGAGAAACACCTTTCTATCCAGTGCATGGTTAGGATCTAGGAGGTAATGCCTGAAAATGTGGTGGATGCAGGTTCAGTTGTAGCTTTCAAGAGGGAACTGGTTACAAATTCACAGTATTATAGGGGAATGGATGGGAGATGGGACTACAGAAAGTGGCCTTAGAGCCAGCATGACCTGAATGTCCTCCTTTGTGCAATAATCATTTTATGATTCAAGCAACAATTTTAGTTTTCAGAAGATCCTTTCACAATATTCTAATAGCTTGTAAGTTTGTCGAATGTCACCAGTAGATGGAGCAATATGTCAATGTATTACATACATTCTGCCAATGTAGGGAACCGAATTTTGTTTCGGATCTATGTTGTGGAACATAATGTAACTAAATAACTGGCCTGTGAAAGCACTTTGTGATCCAGTGCTACTAGCTTATGTGTGAAGCTCTCTCCTTTTTATATAAGACACTGACTGTCGCCAACTCTTTTTGGGTTGAACACCAATCCTTGTCAGGTGGTCCTTGAGAATTCCATGAAGCTCTGTCAAAGCACATAGCTTCAGGATGAAGAAGCAAAAAGCCCCTTTCATTGCCTAGTACAGCTGCAGTCAGACGCTAACAAGGCTGTCTGTTTTAAACCTGAGGAGATATATTAAGGTCAAATGTAAAGAGGATGGAGAGAAGAAAAAAGCAAAGGCTATCACATTGCCAGCTGAAGAAATTCTGACTAAACGATTTATAATGTTTTCAGTTGGAATTCGGGCCAAGAAGGAAATGTGGATACTCACACACCAGCAACTTATCTTTAATTCAGTATTATCCATCTATCACTGATTCATAACAAGGCAAAAGCATGAAAAAAGGCCATTTGGCCTATCCCATCCATGTTGGCTGTCTGCAACTGCAATCAGTTACTCCCACTCCCTTCTCCTCTCCCCTTAGCCCTGCATTATGTCCTTTGTTCAGGAGCACATCAAATTCCTTTGAAAGTCGTGACGAAATCTGTGCTCACTGCACTTTCAGGCTGTATGTTCCAGATATTACATACTTATTGAGTAAAGAACTGTTTCCCTCAAATCGGTGTCTTTTGGTTCTTGACCAAAGTGAACAACTACTCTGTCCAGACTCTCATACTTTTGAATATTTGATCAAATTTCTTCTCAACCATCTCTGTCCTAAGGAAAGCAACCCCAGCTTCTCCCATCTATCTACAAGTTCCTCACCCTTGGAACCACAAGTCTTTACTGTACCCTCTCTAAAGCTTTTCGAAAGTGTAGTGCCCAGGATTGGGCACAATAGTTCAGTTGGGATCAACCCAGTGTTTTACACAAGTAGATGATCACCTCCTTAAGCTTTTGTACTTAATGCTTCCATTTACAAAAATGGAGGCATCCCTTCTACTATTGTCTCAGCCTGCCCTAATGATATAACTCCCCCAGTCTCTCTGTTCTTGTGCCCTATTTTGCTGCTTTACCATATATAAAATTGCATAGGGAAAAGCATCTTAAAGGATTTATTTAAAGACTGTTAAGTCCGGCCCAATGATATTGCCTCCTCTGTAACCTCCCCACCCAATTCCCAAACAATCCCAGTTCAACAGTCCACATTTGTTTGAAGAAGGAATTAGTCGAGTCCCTAGTTCTGTCAGTCTGACAGGAGTGTGAAACAGGATATGATCTGTAACAATTACCTGGGCTTTCTTCTGTTACAGTGCAAATGCATATTTAAGAAACACACACAGTGAAGACAATTTGACTGCTCTATTTTGAAATCATGCGAAATGCGTGGTGAGGAAGAGCTTCAAGGACTAACTTATTATAAAAGCCTAAGGCCTGCTAATTTTACATTCGAATTTTATGTTGCAGCAAACTCCCACTGAGATGTTAAATTCAGTGCTATTTTAAACTCTCCGATACTGAGGGAATGCTGCAATGTCAGGGGTACTACCTTCCCACTTGAGGTGTTAAACTGAAGCTTCATCTGCTGTTTCAGCTGAATGTAAAGTATGCAATGGCACTCTTTCAAAGAACATAGACTTCCTCCTTGGTGTCACAGCCAATATTTGCCTCTCAATCAACATCTCTAAAATAAGTTTATCTGGTGGTTACTGTATTGCTATTTGTGGGATTTAGCTGTGCACAAATTGGTCCTCTCCTAATTTCTCCATACCACATGCTTTCCTCTCCACTTGCTGGTAAGAATCTCTGATTTTCAAATTCAATAAACAGTATGATGAGGAAAAAGAATATTTGAGGTGATTTCCTGTCGCCTTCTTAATGTGCTCTTTCAACCCTCTTCCTGAAGTTCATCAACCATTACAAACAAAAAAAATCATTGTTCTACTACCAACCTTTGCTTTTAATCCTGAGCATAGGATCCTTACCAATGAGAACAGATTAATTCAAGCTGTATTCCCTCTTGATTGATGGATATAGGGGTACTGCGGGCAAGCAGAGTTGAGGTAGAACATGATTTTATTAGATTAAATGGTGTAAGTTGTTATGGACCAGGCCAGACTTCCTCAAAATATTTCAAGAAGGTAGCCCAGACCCAAACTTTTCTAGTTGTTTTAAGCAGGTATAAAGTGGATATTCCAGTAGTGACACAGCTGGCCCAACTACTCAATCTTTAACAAAACAGAACCTATTTACAGACCACTGAATGAAACATGAACAAAAGAAGACCCAGTTTAGAATGACTTAACCTATCTGAAAACCCAATTGATCCTACCCTAATTTAGTGATGGTGATCCAAAAACTTGCAACATCCCGATAAACACCCCCGTTGGCAAATAAAAGGTAAAATCAAACACAGATTCTTACAGGAGAGATGTCAGAGAGAGAGAGAGGATCAGCATAGAACTGCTCCTTCAGGTCCCCAGCAGCTTCTCTGGGTTCCCAGCTAAAACTTGAGGCACAGCTGCAACAAAACAGCTTGCTAAAACCAAACCAAACCAAACCCTGAACTAAGAGAACTGGCCACTCCCCTTTCATTGTACAGTGTTTAAATAAAACACTTTTTAAAAGCTTTTCCAAGTAGATATTTCCAGGACATTCCAGAACATTTGCCGCTATGACCTCTCTGAAAAAAAAAACCAAGGACACAATAACCTTGTTAAAGGAGCAGTATCGTCACAAACAGCATCGAGGAGTTGTGCAGCCTCCCTGCTTCTGCTCTGTCTTATGTGAAGGGTGAATGTGGATACCTCTTCTTCCCAAATGGTTGAGTGCCATGTTCTTGTTCCATGACAATTGGCCGAGCTGAGGGAGGAAAGAACTCCCTACAGCTATTTACCTCCGTCCCACACTCCAATGTGCAAGGCAACATACCCATCCAAACAAAGAAAAACAGAACTTTTTGGGACATTCAACATCATCATGGAGAGAAAGCAGAGTTAATGATTCAAGTAAAGTGACCCCGCTTTAGAACTGTTCAGAAGTACTGAGCTTCTCCAGCAATTTCTATTTTTGTTTCAGCATCCGATCTTTGTTTTATTTTCCTGCAGAAAGAAAAAATGTCCACTCTGCCTGGACTCACTGTGACAGAACATCTCACATCCCACCCATCTTCAACACTTGTTCCTGATCAAAGATCCTTTCTTCCCAATTTCTGCTACTTTTATCAAGGATAAATAGAATTCTGTCAAAACATGAGTAAAACATACAATGATATTTGATTTCCTCTGTGAAATGGCTGTAGGGTTGCTTGCAGCAAATGGATTCAAATGTAATTCCTGGAATCTTCAGGGCAATCCTGGAGGGTTGGGAACTGGTACAAAGTCTCTTGGACATTCATTTTCAAACACAGCGTCTTTCACAACACGCTCTGCACAGTTTTCTACATTTGGTCTCCCTCACCTGCAATAAATCTGCAGCTTGAGTTTTTAGAATGCCTTTATTGTATACAGCAAGATCCTTCACAGAAGCGATTATTAAACAATTTCTGACACCAGGCCACATCTTGGGACAGGCAACCAAAATCTCGGTCCAAGAGATCACTTTTAAGAAGTAGCTGGAAGGAAAGAGAAGCAGAGAGACTTGCGGAAGGTATTTCAGAACCGCAGACTCAGGCAGTGAAAAGCCTGCCTGCATGCTCCCTATACACAGATGTACCCATTTCGATATACATGTATGGAGACAAAGAGATATAAAAACACAGATAGACACACACGCAAATAAGTAGATACACAGTACAAGTAAGCAACTAAGATGTCTTAGCAATATTCCACTGTTTTAATTTCAGAAGGTGTGTTAACTGAAGTAAATACATGGATTGTAGAAATTATTCTTCGATTTTAGCCTCTTTAAAAGCCATTTTCCCCTTTATATCACCGATATTCTCACCAGCCCTTCTGCCCATTGATGCAAATTATTCCCACCCCAACCTCACCAGCATTACTGGCCCCAGTGTACCTCCCAAAGTGAAGCCCATTCTGTGAGAATAGGAGGACAAATGGAGTAATACAGAATGGGATAAAGAATGCTACACAGCTACCAGCATTCGCATATTCCCTCAACCCCTTCTTATTATTCTCCAATATCTTTCTTGCCCCTCCATCCTCCTCCATTCATAAATAATAGCCTCTTCTGTACCAGTCATCACATCACCTAAACGTTTTTCATGCCCCATGCTCCACTTCCATATCTGATCTCATAGAGTCAGAGAGTCATAGAGATGTACAACACGGAAATGACCTTTCGGTCCAACCTGTCCATGCCGACCAGATGTCCCAACCCAATCTAGTCCCACCTGCCAACACCTGGCCAATATCCCTCCAAACCCTTCCTATTCATATACACATCCAGATGCCTTTTAAATGTTGCAATTCTACCAGCTTCCACAACTTCCTCTGGCAGTACCACCCTCTGTGTGAAAAAGTTGCCCCTTAGATCTCTTTTATATCTTTTCCCTCACACCCTAAACCTATGCCCTCTAGTTCTGGACTCCCTCACCCCAAGGAAGAGACTTTGTCTATTTATCCTATCCATGATCCTCATGATTTTATAAACCTCTATAAGGTCACCCCTCAGCCTCCGACACTCCAGGGAAAACAGCCCCAGATTATTCAGCCTTCCCCTATAGCTCAAATCCTTCAACCCTGGCAACATCCTTGTAACTCTTTTCTTAACTTTTTCAAGTTTCAAAACATCCTTCTGATAGGAAGGAGACAAGAATTGCATGCAACATTCCAACAGTGGCCTAACCAATGTCCTGTACAGCTGCAGCATGACCTCCCAACTCCTGTACTCAATACTCTGACCAATAAAAGAAAGCATACCAAACACCTTCTTCATTATCCTACCTACCTTCAACTCCATTTCAAGGAGCTATGAACCTGCACTCCAAGGTCTCTTTGTTCAGCAACACTCCCTAGGACCTTACCATTAAGTGTATAAGTCCTGCTAAGATATGCTTTCCCAAAATGCAGCACCTCACATTTATCTAAATTAATCTCCATCTGCCACTCCTCAGCCCATTGGCCCATCTGATCAAGATCCCGTTGTACTCTGAGGTAACCTTCTTCGCTGTCCACTACACCTCCAATTTTGGTGTCATCTGCAAACTTATTAACTGTACCTCTTCTGATCACATCCATATCATTTATATAAATGATGAAAAGTAGAGGACCCAGCACCGATCCTTGTGGCACTCCACTGGTCATAGGCATCCAGTCTGAAAAACAACCCTCCACCATCACCCTCTGTCTTCCACTTTTGAACCAGTTCTGTATCCAAATGGCTAGTTCTCCCTGTATTCCATGAGAGCTAAGCAGTCTCCCATGGGGAACCTTGTCGAAAGCCTTACTGAAGTCTACATACATCCATTGCTCCGCCCTCTTTGTTACTTTTTCAAAAACACACTCAAGTTTGTGAGACATGATTTCCCAAGCACAAAGCCATGTTGACTATCCCTAATCAGTCCTTGTCTTTACAAATACATATACATCCTGTCCCTCAGGATTCCTTCCAACAACTTGCCCACCACTGACGTCAGGGCTGACTGGTCTATAGTTCGCTGGCTTGGTCTTACCAACTTTCTTAAATTATGGTGCAATGTTAGCCAACCTCCAGTCATCTGGCACCTCACCTGTGACCATCGATGATACAAATATATCAGCATGGGGTCGAGCAATCACTTCTCTAGCTTCCACAGGGTATACCTGAATCTCTCCTCTTTTTCTGTCTTCCATCACCTCCTGATTTGTCTAATTAAATGTTTTGGAAAGATGTCATAAAGATAGTTAGTCTAATATCGAATTTTCCAAAACTTGACACAGAAACACACACACACACACACACACACATACAAACAAAGATGAATACATGCATAGATATACACATAAACACAAACATACACATTTAGCATGCATACTCACAGACGTACGGACACATTCGCACATGTGCATGTGCAGAAACAAACATATAGTTAAATACATCTAAAGCCACCTAACACATGCTCTGTCATACATATTACAGGTAAGGAACTGAAAAGTGTAAAACTGCAAAGTCCTTGTTATTACAGCAATATTCCACCGAACATTTTAATGATTGAAGATATGGAAAAAGAAAGTTCACAATGTTTAACATGACATCAGCTTGCCAGCCAGACAGCTGTTTCTTCCTCTTCCTGTCTGCAAACACTTCTGGCATCACTCCACCCTCCTGTTCTGTGTCTGTGATCTCCCCTCACCCCGAGTATACCCAACAGAACACCCGTCATATACAATTACCACTGAACTAGGCACGGGACAAGAGTGAGGGAAAATATTCTGCATTGAGTTTTAATTTGCATCATGATGGCATGACATTGCACAATAGAGGGACAAAGTTTACAGAAAACAGTCCAACTGATGTGTATGTTCCCAGATGAGCCTCTCCTACTCCTCTTCATTTCACTCAACCAACATAACTTTCTATTCATTTCTTCCTGATGTACCTACCCAGCTTCCCCTTAAATATATTTATACTATTCACCTCAATCACTTCCTGTGGTAGCAGATTCCATATTTTCACCACCCTGGTTAGAGAAATTTCTCATGAATTTCCTTTTGGATTTATTTGTGATTATGTTCTATTTATGGTTGCTAACTGTGGTTTATCTCTCCAAGTAGAAATTAACCATAACCAATTTCCACACTGTCATCTCTTTGACTTTAATTTGTTTCTGATCGAGCATCTTTCATTGTGGTTCCATCCATTCCCAGACTCTGAAATCATTTCTACTCAAGGCTGGAGAGTGTTGGGTCCAATTCCACTTTCACAACAGTCCTTCATTCTACTTTGTTAAGCATCTTTTGCTTGTGATTGCTGCCATTTCTTCTCCCTCACATCTTTTTCAATATCCTCTGTCTTCTTTTCAGAGATTTGCTCATCGCTTTCCAATAACGTCAGTCGATATCTTTGTCACGTTTCTGTCATCTGTCCAATGACTTGAGGTCTCCACATTTCAGTTTACTATGTGCATTCTGCAACATGTGTTACCCGGCTGTGGGTATGATTGAGGGAATGGATGAGACAGGAGGAACTGATGAGCTGAAGTGCAGCACTGTTACGAAGGTGGATCTAGTTAAATCCTATATCTGGGGGTTGAGAGAGCAGCTTGGTGGTGAACCTATGAATGTGCAAATAGTTGAGCTCAGAATGTAGAAACATTGGAACAACAAAACACAGAAAATAGGTTCAGAGTAGGCCATTTGGCCTTTTGACTCTGCACCACCATTCAATATGATTAGTATTCCACTCTCGCTTTCTCTCCATACCCCTTAATCCCTTTCGTTGCAAAGGCCACTTCTAGCTGCCTCTTGAATATATCTAATGAACTGGCCCCAACAGCTTTCTATGGTACAGAATTCCACAGGTTCACAACTCTCTGAGTGAAGAAGTTCTTCCACATCTCAGTCATGAATGCCTTTCCATTTATTCTTAGACTGGGACCCTGAATTTTAGACTCCCTAACATCGGGAACATGCTTCCCACATCTAGCCTGTCCAGTCCCATCGGGATTTTATATGTTTCTATGAGATCCCCACTCATTCTTCTAAATTCCAGTGAGTACAAGGCCAGTCGATTCAGACTTTCTTCAGATGTCAGTCCTGCCACTCAGGGAATCAGTCTGGTGAATCTTCACTGGACTCCCTCGGTAGCAAGAATGTCCTTCCTCACTCTGTGATGTGCAGGTTTCAGTGCTGAACTGGGGTGGACAAAGTTAAAAATCACACAACACCAGGTTATGGTCCAACAGGTTCATTTGGAAGTACAAGCTTTTTGAGCACTTTTCCTTCATCAGGTAGCTGGTGGGGCAGGATCATAGGACACAGAATTTATAGATAAAAGATCAAAGTTTCATACAACTGATGCAATGTATTTAACAACCCGAGATTGCTGTTAAATCTTTAATCACTTAGAATGAGGATGCGGGTTTCAATTGATTAACATGTAAATCCTGGATCTTCTTTCAAGTCATATTCCTGAGATAACTTAAGGTTTTATCAGTGTAAAAAAAAGTGACATCTCAGTTCAGACAATGCATAAAAGGTGTGAGGTCAGAGTCAGTCTTTATCGCAACCTGGATTCAGATTGGTTCTATTTCCAAAGTAGGAATTTATAATATGTCACATGGACTGACTGTCTACAGATTGTGTGCACTGACCCTCCAAAGAGTAACCCATCCAGATCCATTTCCCTCTGACTAATGCACCTAACATTATGGGCAACTTAGCATGGTCAATTCACCTAACCTGCGCATCTTTGGGTTGTGGGAGGAAACCGGAGCACCCAGAGGAAACCCATGTGTGCTTTTTAACTTTCTCGGACTAGGAGACCAAAATTGCACACAATTCTCAAGTTGTGGTCTCACCAAGGCCTTGTATAACTCCAAGATGTTGTGAGAGTGGAGGGTTTGAACTACAGGGAGAGGCTGAATAGTCTGGGACTGTTTTCCCTGGAGCGTCAGATGCTGAGGGGTGACTTTATAGAGGTTTATAAATCATGAGGGCCATGGATAGGATAAGTAGACAAAGTCTTTTCTCCAGGGTGGGGAAGCCCAAAACTAGAGGGCCTAATTTAAGGTGAGAGAGGAAAGAGTTAAAGGGACCTAAGGGGCAACTTTTCCTTACAGAGAGTGGTGCGTGTATGGACCGAGCTGCCAGGGGAAGTGGAGGAGGCTGGTACAATTACAATATTTAAAAGGCACTGGATGGGTATATGAATAGGAAGGGTTTAGAGGGATATGGGCCAAGAGCTGGCAAATGGGACTTGATTAGGTTAAGATATCTGGTCGGCAGAGACGAGTTTGACCGAAGGCTCTGATTCCGTGTTGTATGCCTGTATGAGTCTTTGACTCTATAACTGTCGGTCCTGACCTTATGTCCGGAGTTGTTGTGGAGAGGGTGCTTACACAGAGTACAGAAAAAGGAAAGACAGCAAACTTCAAGATGCATTGCAACCAACCATGCCAGGAATAAACCGTGTCCGACAAATTCCGAAGTAACAACAAACCCGACAGACTCTACAAGTCATCAGGCAAAGCTGAGCTCTCCAACCAAACTGAAGGACAAAATGACCAAGTAAGCACCTGGCAAAATCCAACATGCATCTAACTCAACTCAACTCAAGACATGGGGATGCTCAGCAAGAAGTCTCCTACCATGTTCAGAGTATGGCAAGCCAGAACATGTATCTGGCAAACCTTGGATTGGTGAGCATAATCCTGAGACCCCAAAGTCCCAATTTAGTTAGTGGCAGGAGGCAGGTGGCATTGGTGCATTATAGGTCTGCATAGTGGTGTATTGTTGTGTCACTTTTGCTTATATCAAAAGATACAGAGATTCTTTTGCCCTCAAACATCTGTCTGCTGCCTTTTTATTGCAACCTGATAAGTAAGTCTAGTGCCTAGAACCAGGGCTGGGAGCGACTTAGAGCAAAACTGACAGAAAACCAAAATCCTTACAAATCCTTTCTCATTTCTCTAAAGTCCAGTGGGCCCAGGCCCAACCTGTTCAACTTTTCCTCACAATACAACCACCTCATCCCAGGACTCAACCCAGTGAACCTTCTCTGAACTACTTCCAATTCCAAGTATGATTCTCCTGATAGTAAGGAGGCCAACATGGTACACAGTTAGCTAGGTATGGTCTCAGCAATGCCCTTTAATGTGACAGTCACTGGCACAGGCAGGAAAATCAATGGCAAAGGGAGTGGCTGTTTTGGTGGGGACTCAAAATGAAAATTGAGAAATATTCTGTCATGGAAAGCAAAATATGGGCTAGTACTTCAATCCTTGATGAAATTAACTAACTCAATACAGATCAGGAACTGAACCTGTGACCTTTCAGCTTCGAGCAAAAGATTCCACAATGGATGTTAAGGTTTGAGGTACTGTTGAAATATTGTTTATTTTACTCAAGTGACAGGAAGTATTATGTCCTCTATCAGTCTCCAGTGTTGAAATCCATTATGAGCTAAAATCTTTTTCGGTTTATGTGGGTAAATGAAGCTTCAAACTGTAGCGTACAGAATAAGCCATCTCTCCCGTTTGTCAGCTTAATATCTCTATACATAAACAAACAATTTCAAAGGAGTAAAATAATGGTAAAATGAGGAGCTTTGCTGTAGACTGCTGAAGATATACATTACTTTAGTCAACAAAAATCCTGAGAAGGTCAAAATTAAAACAGAGCTCTTTAAAATTTATCTCAGAACATCTGCTTCCAATTATAATGTATATGGATATAAAACTACTCTTTTAAGTTATGATTTTCTGTCAGCCTTTTTTGTTGTCTATGCCCAGCTGAAAATGAAATCGACATGTGTGATGGAGAACAAAGCATGATACTGAGTTTCTCTCTCAAATCTGTTATTGTTAGTGATTTTCTTAATGTATACAGGATGAGTAATGTAGAACAATAGAAATATACAGCAGCCAAGGAGACCATTGGGCCCATTGTGTCTGTGCTAGTCCCACCTTCCTGCTCTTCTCAATTGACAGTTTTCTCACTTTTAACTATATGTTCATTTTGAAAATTAGACTCTGTTACTAATGCCCTTTCAGACATTCCATGTCATAACAACTCACTGCATTAAAAAAATTCCACATCAGTTCTGAAAGAAATAAATATGTGTATTTATATAGTGCATCCCATGACCACCCACCATCCAAAATACTTGACAGCCAATGAAATACTTTTGAAGTGTAGTTGCTCTTGTCATGTAGGCAATATGACAACCAAGTTGCACACAGCAAGAGGCACCAGACAGCAATGGGATAATGGCCAGATAATTTATTTTTTGTAATGCTGATTGAGGGATTAGCCAGGATTCTGGGGAACACTCCTTTGCTCTTCTTCACAGTGGTGTCACTGGATCTTTTACACCCACCTGAAAAAAACAGACAGCACGGGTTTAGCATGTCATCTGAATTCAGCTCCTTTAGTAGTACAGATGACATGCTCACTAGGTAGCATTGTCACTTCTGACTTTGAACACTGTGAATTCACAACCTGCAGTAAGACATGCGCACCAACATTCAGGGTTTTAATCTGAAATGTTGGTGCTCATGTCTTATTGCAGGTCGTGAACTCACAGCCTTCGAAGTCAGAAGTGACAATGCTACCCAGTTAGCCACAGGTGACCAATAATTTTGGGAATGATTTAACTTTGTGTCCTCTGGCTACTGATTCTCCTCTGTATCTACTGTTCATAACTTTGACCATGTCCACAAAATCTCCCTGAACTTTCTCTGCTTTAAGGAGAAGATCAGGATGTCTCTAGTCCCACGACATAAACACCATTTCAACTCCTCTTAGATGCTCCTTAAAGCCTAATCTTTCATTAACCATTCTGTCACCTATCCTGATGTCCTGTCATTGAGTAAATGTCATATGTTTGGTCTTATGATGGTTCACTGCTTACTGTTCATTGTAATACTGTATCCCTAGTATCTTTGTCTTTAACTATATTCCTTGCCTTCTATCACACTTGTAGTCGTGAGACAATAGACAATAGACAATAGATGCAGGAGTAGGCCATTCTGCCCTTCGAGCCTGCACCGCCATTCAATATGATCATGGCTGATCATTCCTAATCAGTATCCTGTTCCAGCCTTATCTCCATACCCCCTGACTCCACTATCTTTAAGAGCTCTATCCAATTCTTTCTTAAAAGAATCCAGAGACTGGGCCTCCACTGCCCTCTGGGGCAGAGCATTCCACACAGCCACCACTCTCTGGGTGAAGTAGTTTCTCCTCATCTCTGTCCTAAATGGTTTACCCCGTATTTTTAAGTTGTGTCCTCTGGTTCGGCACTCCCCCATCAACGGAAATATGTTCCCTCCTGCCAGAGTGTCCAGTCCTTTCATAAGCCTATACGTTTCAATCAGATCCCCTCTCAGTCTTCTAAACTCAAGGGTATACAAGCCCAGTCGCTTCAGTCTTTCCGTGTAAGGCAATCCTGCCATTCCAGGAATTGACCTCGTGAACCTACGCTGCACTCCCTCAATAGCCAGAATGTCTTTCCTCAAATTTGGAGACCAGAACTGTACACAGTACTCCAGGTGTGGTCTCACCAGGGCCCTGTACAGCTGCAGAAGCACCTCTTTGCTTCTATACTCAATCCCTCTTGTTATGAAGGCCAGCATGCTATTAGCCTTCTTCACGACCTGCTGTACCTGCATGCTTGCCTTCATTGACTGGTGGACAAGAACACCCAGATCTCTCTGAACAGCCCCTTTACCTAATTTGATACCATTGAGGTAGTAATCTGCCTTCCTGTTCTTGCCACCAAAGTGGATAACCAGACATTTATCCACATTAAACTGCATCACTGTTCCTCTCACCATACAAAGAGACCTTCAAGTAATAATAATTGTTAATATATTAGGGGCCTGGTGGCTAGGTCAAAATACACCAAACACATCACAATGGAACATTTAATGTTAGTGAAAATAATAAAAGCGATCAGTTCCTTAAAATCAATCTCAGTGTATCCGTGACTCTGCACCATGATGATGTAAATTAAAACTCAATGCAGAATATTTTCCCTCACTCTTATCCCAGTGGATAGTTCAGTGGTAATTGTATATGATGGATGTTCTGTTGGGTATACTAGGGGTGAGGGGAGATCACAGACACAGAACAGGAGGGTAGAGTGATGCCAGAAGTGTTTGCAGACAGGAAGAGGAAGAAACAGCTGTCTGGCTGGCAAGCTGATGTCATGTTAAACATTGTGAACTTTCTTTTTCCATATCTTCAATCATTAAAATGTTCGGTGGAATATTGCTGTAATAACAAGGACTTTGCAGTTTTACACTTTTCAGTTCCTTACCTGTAATATGTATAACAGTGCATGTGTCTGTGTGGTTATATATTACTATGTATTTGTTTCTGTGTGTGTGTACATGTGTGAATGTGTGTGTACATCTGTGTGTGTAATAGTCTGCATGCATTTGCATTTTAAGTGTGAGTGTGCGCGTGTTTATGTATACGTCTGTGTATATGGATACATCTGTATTTGTGTCTGTGACTCTGAGTACATGTGCGTGTCTGTATGTTCCTGTGTGTTTGTATAAAACTGTGTATGTGTTTCTGTGACTGCATCAAGTATTTGGAAAAGTTCATATAACAGATATCTTTATGGCATCTTTCCTTAACATTTAACAGGACAAAAACCAGAGGTAATGGGAGAGAGTAAAAGAGGAGAGAGAGAAGTGTCAGTGGAGACTGGGACATTGAAAGATGTTCAGGAGATATGGTGACCAGTGCAGCAGAAGCCTGTACTTATGGAGTGGAGAGAATGGACAGAAGAGAGAGAAAGGGGAGAATAATGGGAAAGCATTGAGGGAGTATACCAGTGCAGGTAGCTGTGAGGTATCCATCATCCCATCTGTACTGCTCCATTGTCCCCCTATTCTCACAGAATGGGCTTCACTTTGGGAGGTACATCAGGTCCAGTAGTGCTCATGGGGTTTGGGTAGGAATAATTTGCATCAAATTGGCAGAACGGCTGATGAGAATATCAGTGAAATAAAGGGGAAAATAGTTTTTAAAGTGGCTAAAATCAACCGGTGTTATAAGGATGTAGGAACATGAAGGCCTTATGCCTGAAACGTCAGTTCTCCTGCTCCTCAGATGCTGCCTGATCTATTGCGCTTTTCCAGCGTTACACTTTTCAACTCTGACTCGCCAGCATCTGCTGTCCTTACTTTCTCCTCATTGTCATTAGGATGCATCCTTTCTACAATCCATGTATTTACTTCAGTTAACACCTGCAGACAGCCAATTTATTTTTGCTTAAGACTTCTGGTGAAGCTGAGGTATTTCCATAACTGCTTCACCTCAATTAAAAATTCTCTGTGTATAAATGGTGTGAATTTCATCTGTTATTTCAGGATTATTAACATTTAAAATGTATGCGCTCAATCCTGTACATAGACAGTCCAAAGAGTGTTCTTGAGTCTTAGCTTTTCTTTAAACAGTGGCATTCTGATAAAGTTACCAAATTTAAACCAATTCTCAACAAGTAGCTATGACACAAACATTGACAGGCAGAATCAATAGTACAAAGAGAGGCATGACATTTTATATGTAACACATACAAAACTTAAATGGAGGACGCTATTGAGTCCAAAATACACACTTAATAGGAAACAGGTTCCAAAAGATAAATGGAACCAGGTCACAATAAGAACATTCGTCACTCAAGAAATCTAATTAGATGAAGTTGACAGGGAGTTTCATTGTCCCAAAATGATTTAATTTTCCTGAAAGAGAGATAATCAAATCTGCTTATCATAAACTATTATAAACAGAAATCACCACCTTTTTGTACAAGTAACCAGCTCTCTGCATGATTGAATAAGTTAACCTGTTCATATTCATGTTGCAAATTGTAGGCCTGAAAAACTACCTGCTTCTCTTCCAACTTAGTTTATTGCATCAAGTGCTCCTGATGTGGTGGTCTCCTCTACATCGGGGAGACCAAACGTAAGCTTTGGCAATGGTTCGCTTAACATCACAGCCGGGCCCACAGGGGCCAATCGGACCTCCCAGTCACCGCCCATTTTAATTCCCCTTCCCATTCCGACATGACCATCCTTAGCCTCCTCCATTGCCACAATGAACCGCACTACAAACTGGAGGAACAGCACTTCATTTTCCACCGGGGCAGCCAACAGCTCACAGGACTCAACATTGAGTTCTCCAATTTCAAATAACCTCCCTTCCCAACCCCCGACTCCCTTCCCAGCCCGTCCCCACCTTTCCACCCCTCCCGGCTACCTACCAGATTCATTCCTCCCATTGACCGACCAAGTTGTACCCTTTGCCTGTCTTCACCACCCTTCCCCTGCCACCCCATTTATCTGCAGCTCCTCCTACACCCATCCCCAGTCCTGAAGAAGGGTTGCACCCGAGACGTTGACTTCTCCACCTGCTGATGCTGCCTGGCTTGCTGTGTTCTTCCAGCCTCCTGCCTGTCTACTGAAAAATTACAGGGGAGGAATTCAGTTATGGCAGTGTACAATATGGGTGATAGTAGATAAGGCACCTGTTTTGTACCTGCCTGATATTACTTTCCACTGAAGTTGAAAGTCAAACCTGTCAGTTGATCCATTGGTGACGAGTGATTCCTGAGCTGACACATCAATTGCAAACTTCTCAAATATCATAATTCTCAGAAAAAAGTTCTTTGGATTTGTCCCTTCTTGGATCCATTTGTCATCACCACTAAACAGGTAGGGCTTTTGCATGCAATCCTCATTCCCAGGGTTCCTGTGAGTACACTTTTTCAGGAATGAGCTGGAAATCACCTGATACCGCATTAGCACTGCTACCACCTGATTGTTTTGTCTTGAATGGATCTGAGCTGGCACATGAATTTGAGGAAGCAAGAGCAAATTATGTAGTACTTTTCACAATGTCAGGGTATTGCAAATATAGGAAATATTTCATAAGTTTCATCACTGCTGTAATGGAGAAAACAAAACAACTAATTTTGCACTGAAAGCTCCCATCAAACAGCATGTCATGCTGATCAAATAATTGTTTTATGGGCATTGATTGGGGTCACAACATTAAGAGGAACTCTCTTTCCTTTCTTGGCAAACAAAGATTGACAGGAGAATGGTTTGCATCCACCTGGGATGGCAGTAAACACATCAGTTAATACCTTATCAGCAAGGTGGCTCTTTTGGTAGTGGAGAACTTTGACAGTGCTCCATTGGAGAATCAGATAGGATAGTGTCCTGAATCTCTGGAGTAGGGCTTGAACTCAGTATCTTCTGTCTCAGAAGTATCAGTGCTACAGACTGAACCACATGGGATGCAAGTGCTTGGTTTGGGGCAGAGAAATACTATTGTAACAATGTGCATCTGAAGACTGGTGTGTGGGTTGGTCCTCACCATTCACTTTGGCAACTTCATTGTTGTCATCAGTGTCTACTCCCATAGCCGTAGGAGGTTCTGAAATGTCAGGAGAACACAATGGTCTGAGAGAGAGAGAGAAGTTTTATGTTCATGAGGAAGCCATAGAACAAGCAGTTATTTTGCTTTATATTGTAACCCTCACCAAGTTCTGATTTGGAGATGCCGGTTTTGGACTTGGGGTGCACAAAGTTAAAAATCACACAACACCAGGTTATAGTCCAACAGGTTTAATTGGAAGCACTAGCTTTCGGAGCGACGCTCCTTCATCAGGTGGTTGTGGATGACACAATTGTAAGACACAGAATGTATTGCAAACGTTTGCAGTGTGATGTAACTGAAATTATACATTCAAAAATACCTTGATTGTCTGTTCAATCAAGGTATTTTTCAAAGTATAATTTCAGTTACATCACACTGTAAACTTTTGCTATAAATTCTGTGTCTTACAATTGTGTCCTCCACAACCACATGATGAAGGAGCGTCGCTCCGAAAGCTAGTGTGCTTCCAATTAAACCTGTTGGACATAACCTGGTGTTGTGTGATTTTTAACTTTTCTCACCAAGCTCTATTCATCTAATTCACAACTTTGCTGACTGACCCATATTGACTCTGGAATACCTTGATTTTAAAATTCTTATCCAGGTTTTCAAATCACTTCATGAGCTCCTCAGTCCCTTCTCTGGAACCTTGTCCTGCTCCCTGGCTGTCCAGATGTTTGAGCATGAAATTCTGAAATTCCCTCTCTAAACATCTCAATGTCTCTCTCCACTATCAAAATTGCTTGAAACCTATTTGTTGGTGAAGCCTTTGGTCACTTTTCCTAATATCTCATGTGATTTGGTGTCAAATTTTGTTTGATGATGTCCCCGGAGCACCTTGTGAAATCTTACTCTGTTAAAGACAGTATATAAATGCAAGTTATTGTGGGGTTGTACATTGTTAGCATCTCCTGATTTGGTTTACTAATCTCAAGTCTTCTTCACTGTTTAATGAAAGCTCAAAAGGAAAGTTTTTTTTTCAAAAAGTCATCTGACAAAATGTATTTCTTTCTTTCATTTTATTTTGTCACTTCCAATTTTGTAATAATCCATCATGAGCACTTTGTGTCATAGTGTCCCAGCTAAAATTAGATCCAATCCCCTTCTGAAAATGTGTAATAAAGTGTACTCTTTGAAAGTCAATAAATTTCAAGCTAGTATTACATCAAAGGCTTGCAGCTATGGCAGCACAGTAAAGCCTTGTACTCCCATTCTTACAGAGATCACATTCAGTTAGTGGGACAGTGTTCAGAGATTTGTGTTAGTATATCAGCAATTAGGCTATTCATGTTTGTTGGGATGGAAGCAATTTGATCAGGTTGTGATTCCATTAAGAAAACTCTATCTATAACAATACTGTTTCCTCAGTCATGTATCATCAATTTGTTTAATACAGGAGCTTATTAACTAATGATTGCTATTTGGCCCTTTACTCGGGGATACGTGCTTTGTCACAATGCGGAAGTATTTAACTCTTCAAATGGATTTTCTTGGTGGAGAGACTGGAGAAAGTGGGATGTTTCTGTTTAAAATGCAAAAGGTCGAGGGGCAGTTTAGTCGGGGTGTTCAAAATTACATAGGGTTCTTACAGAGTCAATCCTGTCTCTACTGGCGAAAGAGTCAAGAACTAGATTGAAAGTACAAGGACCAGATGGGCGATGGAGATAATTTTTCTTATATAACTGCTGTGATCTAGAATGTGCTGCCTGGAAAAATAGTGGAAACAGATTCAATAGTAACTTGCAAAAAGGAATCGGTTTAGCATTAAAAGAGGAAAAAATATTGAAGGTTATTAGGAATGATTAATGCAGAGTGTGGGACACCTTGAATAAACTTTTTAAAGAGCTGGCGGGCTCAATGGACAGAATGGTCTCTCTATCTGTGCAGCGCTACCTTGTAAGAAACTATTATCTTGTGAAAACATTGTGAGCCAATTTACTACATGTAGTCTTTAACCCTGTCAAGCTATATCCGGTTAATGCAAGAAAGAGCCATTTAGCAGTGATAAAGGTTGTTCTGGCAGTTTACAGACAAGAATATAACTGCAATAAAGGATTCAGTACAAAATCCTTCAGCAAACAAAGGCCTTGACCGCTGTAGAACACAATTGTTTAATGATGACATTTCATCTGAGGAAGATCCTCATATTTCTACAGATCAAATAAAGGTGCATGATAATTGGTTGTTGTGTAATTTGACTTGTTTTGATTCAGGATCTGAGGACTTTCATGCAGGGAAAATCTTGCAGATCAAAAGATCCAGCTGTGTTAACACAGCAATCTGAAACAGATGGTTGTCTGATAGGACACCCCTCAAACTACATCAGCAAAACTATCAATTAGCACCTCCACCAGTGATTAAAGACCCTTAGAAGTGGAATCATGGCACAAATAATTAGAAGGTTGAACTACAAAATAGGTCATAAAAAATAAAATTAAATATAGTGAATCCAAATCAAGCCAAGTAGCAGCCTTGGTCAAATGTCACCCTGTCACCAGCCCTGAAACATTACCACCAACAGTTTGTGATTGGAATTACCGAGTGGATTGGCTTGCTATTGTGCTGCAGTAGTTTGTTACAAGCACAAGAGCACAGACACTGACCGCTTTAGTTGCGACGTAAATGCTAACTTGAGTGGCAGATTATCAAAAATATTTCCATTGCAAATGTCGGTTCATTTCAGACTTTCAGTGGGATGGTTGTTGCAAAATGTACAACACTAAACGAGCTCTCGCTCCTACATACTCGCATGCACCAAACACTTGCTTTTCACATGGAATGATGTGGATATTTAACAGAGAAGAAGGCAATTGGGTTCAAGCAGTTCATGCTGGTGTTTATGTTCCACTTGGGCAACTTTGCATCTCTTCAAATACAATTTTCATCAACATAATACATTCCCTTCTCCGTGAGAGGTGGATGTATCTTCTCCACTCGCCTCAACCACTCCCCACAGTATGAAGCTTGACATTCACATCATTGAGTTTTTGTAATCAATCCGTGGATGTAGGCATCACTGGTAGAGTTACCACTATTCCATCTCTAATTGTCCTGGAGAAAGTGGTGGTGACCTGGCTTCTTGAACTGCTGCAGTCTCTGGGAATTAGGCACATGTATAGCCTTTTAGAAACACAGAGTCGTAGAGTTGTACAGCACGAAAACAGACCCTTCAGTCCAACTGGTCCATGCCAACCAGATATCCTAATTAATCTAGTCCCATTAGCCAGCAGTTCATCCATACCCCTCTAAATCCTGTTGCAAAATTGTACCAACCTCCATCAATTTCATTCCATACACGCACCACCTCCTGCATGAAAAAGTTGCCCCTTAGGTCCTTTTTATATCTTTCTCCTCTCACCTTAAATCTATGTCTGATAGTTTTGGACTTCCTTACCCTGAGAAAAAATTCTTGGCTATTCACCCTATCCATGTCCCTCATGATTTTATGAACCTCTGTAAAGTCACCCCTCAGCCTCCAAGGGAGTTCAGAATTTTGACCCAATAACAATGACAAAATGACAATATAAATCCAAGCCAGAATGGCATGTAGTATGGGAGCTTGAAAGTAGGCATCCCATGCATCAGCTGCCATTGTCCTTTTAAGGGGTGGATGGAGGTCATGGATTTGGGAGGTGATTTTGAAGGAACCTGAATGAGTTATTGCAATCCATGCTCCCGGTGTGTATCAGAGTTGGAGAGAGTAAATGGTGAAGTGGTGGATTAGTTACTTAGTGTGTGGGATTCTTTGTCCTGGATGGTGTCAAGATTCTTAAATGTCATTGGGGCTCACTCATACAGGAAGACAAAAGGAGAGTATTGCATTGTGTGGATCAACAATGAGAAATCAGGAAGTGAGTCACATGCTGTAGAATTCTCAGCGATCCAGTGATGGTGATATCATTGAATGTGCAGGCGAAATGGTTGGATTCTCTCTCATAGGAGGTGATCAGTGCCTGGATTTGTGTGGTGGGAATGTTATTAGTCACTTATCAGCTCAGCCTGAATATTGTTTCAGTTTTTGCCACACTTGGACACAGAATGCTTCAGTGTCTGGAGCATTATGAATACTGCAATCATCAGTGAACATCTCCATTTCTGACCATATGAATGGAAGAGAGGTCATTGATGAGACAGCTGGAGAAGTGTTGATCCCCCAGGACTACAATGATTGACATCCAACAACAACAAACACTTTTCTTTGTGCTGAGTATGATTCCAGTCAGTGGACATTTATATAAATGATTTGGATTTGAATACAGGAGGAATGGTGAGCAAGTTTGCAAATGACACCAAAATTGGTGATATAGCAGATAGTGAAGCAGGTTATCTCAGAGTACAATGAGGCCTTGATTGGATGGGCCAATGAGCTGAGGAGTGGCAGATGGAGTTTAATTTAGATAAATGTGAGGTGCCGCATTTTGTAGATCAGGGCAGGACTTATACACTTAGTGGTAAGGTTCCAGTGAGTGTTGTTGAACAAGGAGACCTTGGGGTGCAAGTTCATAGTTCCTTGAAGATGGAGTGACAAATAGACAGTAGTGAAGAAGGCAGTTGCTTTACTTGCCTTTATTGGTCAATGCATTGAGTATAGGAGTTGGAAAGTCATGCTGCATCTGTACAAGACATTGCTTAGGCCACTTTTGGAATACTGCATTCAATCCTGGGGGTCTCTCTGCTATAGGAAAGATGTTTGTTAAACTTGAAAAGGTGCAGAAAAGATTTACATAGATATTGTCGGGGTTGGAGTGTTTGAGCTATAGGGAGGGACTGAATAGGCTGGAGCTATTGTTCCTGGAGGGGTGAGGGTTGACCTTATAGAGGTTTATAAAATCATGTGTGGCATGGATAGAGTGAATAGTCAAGGTCTTTTTCAAATGGTAGGGGAGTCCAAAACTAGGGAGCATAGGCTTAAGGTAACTGGGGAAAGACTTAAAACGGACCTAAGGGACAACATTTTCACACAGACGGTAGTGCGTGTATGGAATGAGTTGCCAGAGGAAATGGTGGAGGCTGGTACAATGACAACATTTAAAATGTATCTGGATAGGTACATAAATATGTAGGGTTTAGAGGGATTTGGGCCAAATGCTGGCAAATGGGACTAGATTAATTTAGGATATCTGGTCAGCATGGTCGATTTGGACTGAAGGATCTGTTTCCGTGCTGTACATCTCTATGGCTCTATGACTCTCTGACTAAGATGCTTGACCTCTAACAACGTCTAACAGCTTCCTTTGTGCTGGGTATAATTCTAGCCAGTGGACAGTTTTCCCCGAAACCCATTGGCTTCTATTTGCTGGGGTTTCTTGACAAGATGTTTGGTCAAATGCCTGCCTTGATGTCACGATCAGTCACTGTCAGGTCATTTGTCTGTATTTCTACTGAAGTCAGGAGCTGAGTGGCCCTGGCAGAACACAATCTCAGCATCAGTGAGAAGGTTATTGCTAAGTAACTGCTTCTTGACAACTCTGTTAACAACACACCACTTTGCTGATGATTAGGGAATACGAAGATGGGACTGGATTTGAGCTGCTTTTTAAGTACAGGACATACCTGGCAAGTTTCCACAGTGCTGGGCATGTGCCAGTGTTGCAGCTGCACTGGAATAGCTTGGCTAGAGATGTGGCTTGTTCTGGAGCACAGGTCTTCAATACTATTGTTGGAATGTTGTCAGAGCCTGTGGCTTTGCAGTATTCAGGGCCTCCAGCCATTTCTTGATATCGTACGGAATGCATCAAGTTGGCTCAATCCTGGCATTTGTGATGCTGGGTCTCCTCAGGAAGAGGCTGAAATGGATCATTAACTAAGTGCGTTTGGCTAAAGATTGTTGCAAATGTTTCGGTTTTTTTTTGCACTGATCTGTTTGGTTTCCCTGTCATTGAAGACGAGGAGCTTTCTGGAGGCTTCTCCTCTTTTTCATTGTTTGATTGTCCACTGTCATGTCATAGAGTGATAGAGATGTACAGCATGGAAACAGACCCATCGGTCCAACCTGTCCATGCCAATCAGATATCCCTCCAAACTCTTCCTATTCATATACCCATCCAAATGCCTTTTAAATGTTGCAATTGTACCAGCCTCCACCACTTCCTCTGGCACCTCATTCCATACACGTACCATCGTCTACGTGAAAACATTGACCCTTAGGTCTCTTTTATATCTTTCCCCTCTCACCCTAAACCTATGCCCTCTAGTTCTGGACTCCCCCACCCCAGGGAAAATACTTTGTCTATTTATCATATCCATGCCCCTCATGATTTTGTAAACCTCTATAAGGTCACCCCACAGCCTCCGAAACTCCAGGGAAAACAGCCCCTGCCTGTTCAACCTCTCTCTCTAGCTCAGATCCTCCAACCCTGGCACCATGTACAACCAAAGGTGGCACAACTGCAGCCTTTAGATCTGATCCACGTGTTGTGCATTGCTGAGTCTTCCATTGTTTGCTGTTTCTGTCATCTGTATTGTAGTTTCACCAGGTTGGCACATCATTTTTAGGTATGCGTGGTGCTGCCCACGGTATACCCTCCTGCACTCTGCTTGGAACCAGGGTGGATCTCTTGACTTGATGGTAATGGTAGAGTGGGGGCAATATGCTGAGCCAAATGTTATGGATGGCAGTTGAAAACAACTTTACTGTTGCTGATGGCCCAGAGCACCTCGTAGATGGTGCTCACTGTTGTCACTGTGCATCATTAGTGGAGGGAATGGATAGTTGGGATGGTCAGTGGTTTGGAATATCTTCTAACTAAGACTTATACTGGGAAGAATTTTATGTTCCCTCACTGGTAGATGTTCAGGTAGTGACAGGTCCTGTAAAATTCCTCAGTTGCCCTTCCCACGAGAGACCTGCATGCCCCAAACTTCCCCCAATTTTACAGTGGAATGGGAATGATCTAGTGAGACCTCCCTGGCCTCTCCCTGATTAAGGCCATTAATTGGGTATTAATGACCACTGAAGGGCTTTTTTAATGCAAAGTACAAGCCCAAACTATAACAGCTGATTTACAATACCCAACAAGCTATACTTCTGCTCCTCAATGTCTTTTCCTAAAATTTTGTTTTGGGGGTTTTAGTGGTTGACAATAGCTTTGGGGGTTGCGCTGCAATTGGGAGATTGAGAGAGAAACTTGGGGTGGGGTGGGTTGGAGGCAACAGCCTGAGGGTATAATTGCGGACTATTAATCCAGAGACCCAGAGAATTTCTGGGGATCCGGGTTCAAATTCCACCATGGCAGATAGTTGGTGGACTTTGAATTTGATACAAGAAAGCTTGAATTTTTTTTTTAAGTTTGCTTACAGTGTGGAAACAGACCCTTCGGCCCAACAAGTCCACACTGACCCGCCGAAGCACAACCTACCCAGACCCATTCCCCTATATTTACCCCTGCACCTAACACTACGGGCAATTTAGCATGGCCAATTCACCTAAGCTGCACATTTTTGGACTGTGGAAGGAAACCGGAGCACCTGGAGGAAACCCACGCAGACACAGGGAGAATGTGCAAACTCCACACAGATAGTCGCCTGAGGCGGAAGTCTGATGTTGGCCATGAATCCATTGTCAACTGTCAGGAAAAACTACCTGGTTCATTAACGTTCTTTATGGAAGTAAAATCTGCCATCCTTACCTGGTCCTTACCAGACCCACTGCTCTCTGGGACAATTAGGAATGGACAATAATTGCTAGTCTAGCCAATGATGCCCTCATCCTGCAAATGAATAAAGAAAAAAACAAAGTAATGTTTGGTGACAAATGAAAATGTGGTCTTAATTTGTTGTACGGTGCAGCAACAAAACTATAATTGTCCAGGGCATTTTCTTCTGTCTGAAGGAAATGGTTATATAGAGATCAGGGGAAGATGTAAATATAGGGATTTAACTTCAAAAGACTGACATCTTGCAGCCTGTGAATTCAAGCCTGGGAACTGGCGAGAGGATAGAATTGTCTTCAAATGCTTGCTTGTTGGTGAAATGCCTTATTGTTCTGTATAAGGGAAGAGCTGTGCCACCACCACATAAAACAAAGATCTTGAGCACTCACATTGACCATTTTTAGTAAAACTAATTTCAATGTGATGTAGAGTTACATAATGCTCAAAGACAGAAACAATTCATTTGCTGCTCTGGTCTATTATGGCATTGATGCTGCACATAGACGACTCCTCTTAACTCTCAAGTGTTCACCATTTCTCAATGAAGAGCACTCTCACCTCAGACAGAAGTTTATGAATTCAAGACCTCCTCAATGGATGTGAACACAAAAATCTAGGCTGATGTTCCAGTGCATCAGTGAGGGAGTGCTGCACTGGCAGAGGTGCCATCTTTCAAGCGAAGTGTTCAACTGATTCCTCATTTGCTCTCTCAGCTGATTGGGAAAAGAACCTGTGCACTGTTTCTAAAGAAGACAGGTTAGCAAGGTTAGATCTCACAGAATACAGGGAGAACTAGCCATTTCGATACAGAACTGGCTTTACTATTAAGTGTATAAGTCCTGCTAAGATTTGCTTTCCCATAATGCAGCACCTCGTATTTATCTGAATTAAACTCCATCTGCCACTTCTCAGCCCATTGGCCCATCTGGTCAAGATCCTCTTGTGGAGGGATATGGGCCGGGTGCTGGCAGGTGGGACTAGATTGGGTTGGGATATCTGGTCAGCATGGACAGGTTGGACCAAAGAGTCTGTTTCCATGCTGTACATCTCTATGACTCTATGACTCTATAAGACCAGAACAGATTTTCCCAGTACAATATCTCATGATCAACAGCATTAAAACAGATTCTGTCATCTCCATTGCAGATCTTGCTTGCTCTGCCCAGATTGTCAGGCGCAATTCCTGCATTACTACATTGACTATACTTCAAGAAAGTGCTTAATTGGCTGAAAAATGCTTTGGGACATCCTTAGGTTGTGAAAGTCACTATATAAATGCAAGTCTTTTCTTTCATGAAGTCATCCTGAGGTCTCTTTAAGAATCACTGTTGGTGAAGTGTAAAATAGACTATGTAGATAGATAGATTTGTATTCATCTCCAATCACTTGTTCTCTACTATCCTACTACAGGGTATGAGCTGAAGTGATTTCCCTTTAAACCAGCTCTGAAAAATTGATTCAGAATCACATCTTTTTAAACAATGATTGCAGTTGCTAAGATTCACAGTCACCAGTTCTAGGTACATTGAAGAGGAAGTTAGCTAAGTTTCTTGCTAATACAGAACCTGAATATTGCTAAAAACAACAGACATGTCATTTAAACTTTTTTTTATCTTGGACTCTCAAGACATACACAAAACTTCTAAATAATCACAACAATTTACAGGAGAAAAAAGTGTTAATTGCTAGAGTGCAAGCTGAAAAGTTTTGGCAGCATGGCTCTCTTTTTAGCAATATTTGAAGTAAGCATATGAACGAGAAAGCAATGGGAATTGCTGCTGATGCGATGGGATGAGATGAAGAGGGGTGGGAAAAGGTTCACGTGGAACATAAACAATGACAAATACAGTCTAGGCCAAATTATCTTCTCTTGGCCATAAACTTAATGTTATCATGTCTTATGTCCTCTGCTTACTTTTGGTGGGAACAGCTGTTTCCAGAATCATTTGCTGTGGTGTTGTAGGAGTGGAGTGCACGTAAACATTTAATGTGTATTTGGTCAAAATTCATTTAGTTTTAAACAAAAATAACACTTCAGGCACAGTAATCGAGCAACTGCATTTGAGCAACTAATTAGGTTCTTTAGATTGTTGTTCATTGAAAGTGTTCAAATTTCTAATGTTTCCTTTTCCTTCCTCCTGGATCTTGCTGAAATGTTGCACTTTGAAATGATTCATCGCTGATTGGCAGTTCCTGCTCTCAGCAATCTCTTCTTGTTTGTGATAACGATGAGTCAAAAAGTGTGGTGCTGGAAAAGCACAGCTGGTCGGGCAGCATCTGAGGAGCAGGAGAGTCAATGTTTTGGGCATAAGCCCCTCATCAGGAATGCGGAGGGGAAAGGGGCTTGAGAGATAGATAGGAGGGTAGGTTGGGGTGGGGGAAGGTAGCTGGGAAGGTGATAGGTGGATGCAGGTGGAGGGGTAATTGTGATAGGTAAATGGGAAGAGTGAAGAGAATAGTTTGGAAGAAAGGTGGACAAGTAGGACAGGTCAAGAGGGTGGTGCCAAGTTAGAGGGTTGGATCTGGGATGAGGTGAAGGGAGGGGAGATTTTGAAATTAGTGAAGTCAATGTTGATATTGTGTGGTTGAAGGGTCCTGAGGCAGAAGATGAGGTGTGTTCTTCTTCCAGTTGTCGGGTGGCTAGAGTTTGGCGGTGGAGGAGGCCCAGGACTTGCATGTCCTTGGTGGAGTGGGAGGGGGAATTGAAGTGGTTGGCCGCAGGGCAGTGGGGTTGTTTGGTATTTTTGTTGCAGAGATGTTCCCTGAGTTCTGCGAGTTGGCGTCTTGTCTCCCCAATGTAGAGGAGACCACATTGTGAGCAACGGACACCAAGGATGAGGTGGGTGGATGCGCAGGAAAATCTCCGCCGGATATAAAAAGATCCTTCCGGACCTTGGATGGAGGTGGAGAAGGTGTGGGCGCAGGTTTTACACCTCTTGCGGCACCAAGAGAAAGTGATGGGAGTGGAGAGTGTGTTGGTAGGGAGCATGGACCTAACAAGGGAGTTGTGGAAGGAATGGTCTCTGCAGAATGCAGATAGGGATGGGGAGGGATATATATCTGTGGTGGTGGGGTCCGATTGTAGGTGCCAGAAATGGTGGAGGATAATGCACTGTATCCAGAGATTAGTGAGGTGGAAGGTGAGGTACATGGGGTTCTATCCTTGTTGCGGTTGGAGGGGTAGTGTTCAAGGGCGGAGGTGTGGAAAGTGGGGGAGATGTTGGAGGGCATTGTTGATCATGTGGGTGGGGAAATTGCAGTCTGCCAAATACAAGGCCATCGGGGGTGCCTTGAGTAGAATTGCTCCTCCTTGGAGCTGATATGGTAGAGGAATTGGGAGTAAGGGATCGTATGTGTACAGGACAGGGGGGTGGCAGGAGGTATAGTCCAGGTGATAAGGATGAGTCTGTTGGTGCAATGATATGGATCGTCAGTGAGGGTAATTCCAAAACCTGGGCTAACATACTAAGGGCATAAAGGTGGTAAAAGCAATGACTGCAGATGCTGGAAACCAGATTCTGGATTAGTGGTGCTGGAAGAGCACAGCAGTTCAGGCAGCATCCAGGTAGCTTCGAAATCGATGTTTTGGGCAAAAGCCCTTCTTCAGGAATAAAAAGGGCTTTTGCCCGAAACGTCGATTTCGAAGCTACCTGGATGCTGCCTGAACTGCTGTGCTCTTCCAGCACCACTAATCCAGATACTAAGGGCATGTGTTCGTATTCCATTGTGACTGCTATTGGAATTTAAATTTAATTAATTAACAAAATCTGCAGCAGCGATGCCATGAAACTGCCGTCCAGTCCTATAAAAACCTGAATTGTTCACTAAAGTCCTGTCAGGGAATTCATGTCCTTACCCAGTCTGGTCTACATGTGACTGCAGACCTGCAGCAATGTGTCTAAGCCTTACCTATCCTCTGAAATGGCCTAGTCACCCACTCAATGTGTATTGCCCTGTTACAGAATGATTGTCGAAGTTCACGGATGTGGCCCAACGTCAGTTCCTAAAGGACAATTAGGTCTATAGCTGCAGCTATATCACACATTAGGCAGATCATGATTGCACAAACGTACCCACTATAAATAATTAACACTGCACCAGCAGACTGAGCACCAGATTTCTGCATGCCTACTACATAAAGAAATATGCTGATTATTGTGAACACAGTATGACTTTAAGAGGTGTATTTTGTTTTGGTTTTATTTTGAAGAGAGGTTTTGTGCCAGAGGTGATGGGTTGTTTCTTCCAAGCCAATAGAATAAACAGCTAGCCCTGGGCTTGTTTTTAAGGTTAGAACAGAAGCAACATGAATGGGTGTAGTAAGGCTCCCACAGAACCAGTGTTTTAAGTTCAGCTTTCAGTAGTTGTTGGGGATTTGAAGTTGACTGTGGAAGCTGTCATACATCTCTCTCAGCCACAGCAAAAATCTAGAGTTCTCTCTCCCTCTCTCTGCCAGAATTTTCTCTTACTTTTCTTTTCTCTTGGACTGGGGAAACATTGCATGTGAGACAACGTGTTTTACTGAATTTGCCTTTGCCAACTGTGTGTTTATGGGATGTTACTATATTGGAATAGTTATTGTTTAGTAGTGAAATGACCTACTATTCTGCTAAGCTTTCCAGTCGAGTCCAGTCAAGTCCAGTCTTCCTTTTGTTTGTATTTTAACTGGGTGTAAGAGTAAAGGATATTTTAATTAAAACCTAGTAGGGTGACCGATTGAGCACAGTACTTTATACTTGCCTTTAAATAAGATAAAAGTTAGATTCTAGGCTATCTCCTTGATATGTTTGAAGGGGCTTTGGTCTGGTCCATAACAATTATAAGCCATCAATTCTGCTTCCTTCCTGAAAGGACATTAGTGAACAAGATGAGTTTGCTGAATATGCCCTGTTCAGCTTTGACCAAAATGTATGAGATCGAAGTCAAGACTGTCATCCATGTCAGATTCAATAACATCTACTTGTAGATCTGAAGGAATATATTTGTTCTTAGCAGAGTTTGGAAATCATCTAAAAAACATCAGCGATAAACATTTGGGAACCTGGTTTTACACTGTACTACTAAATTGTACCTTTGGATGTTCGTAAGTTGAGATTGTAGACATGGAGGTGCACTTGTGAAAGAACTTTGACAGATCATTTTGAATAGTTTGTGATTGATGTGAGGAATTAAATACTTTTGAAAAATATAAGTGTAAAACTAGGGCAAGAGTCCATTTCTCAGTTGTGGGGAAGTTAGCCTCAGCGCACACACATTGCAGATTGCCTGAACTGACTGCACTCATTCTGTGGCACAGAGAGTGTCTGCAGGTCAGGTGGGTAACTTTGTACAAGAAGACCATATGTGGTTACATCGTCAAGTTTCAGGCCTGTCTGATTTGCGCTGCATCATACTACAGCACTGGGAATTAAAGGAGATATTAGGACAGGCAATAAAATTCTTGGTCCAGTAGGTTGGCTTTGAAGAGCCTCTTAAAGAAAGAGAGAGGTGCAGAAACAGAGAGGTTAAGGAACACAGCATTCTCAGAGGGTTGTAGAGCTGGAAGAGTTCACAGCGGTAGGGAGAGTCTCAAGGGTGAGAATTTAAATTTGAAGAACGATTGAGAGAATTAAAAATCTTTCTCTGTGACTAAAAAGAACTGTAGCATTCTTTCTGAAGGATAACTTGATCAGCACAATGTCATTCTTATGTAGGTGGGTCGTGACCTTTTACTGTAATCATCCTGAACGTGGGCTGTGTATGTTTGCTGTGTTCTGTCAAAAGTCAAATTCAGACACAATTGTGGAATAAAGAAGTGAATTTGAATAATATTTGGTCTGGATATGAAGGCCAACAGAGTCTGATATGATCTCATTTGACTAGCTGGCTAACATACTTTCTATTAATTGGAAGAAATTCATTCAACAAAAGAATCAGTCAAATTTTTGATATTTTAGATAAATTCAAGATAATCCAGTTGGAATCCTACTTAAATACGAGGTTCATTAATGCTGCCCAGTTGAAGAACTACCAGGTTTCTTTTGCTACTGATGTGCCATAAGGTTCTTTCAACTCTCTCAATGTTAGCTGTGTATCAGCAGATTGCATACATGAGTTCATGTTTCTCAAGAGATTTTGAGTTCAAAATTTAAACTTTCAGCTCTCTACCCTTTCTTTTAGGTTATTATAGTTTATAATTTTAATTTACAATGAGGTGGTTAGACCGGATAATTGCTTCACGAGTAGAGGAGTGTATTGCAGTGATGCCTCCTTTACGATTGTGAATCAGGCACTAAGTTGTAGCATGGTCTGCATTAGGGGACTATAATCACACCAGGGAGTTTTATTCTCCTCGGTGGGCCGTAGGTCCCCACATCTGCCATGGATTTTGCTGAAGTGCTTTCATGCTGCCATAAACGCCATGAAGATCGAAGCCACGTCTCTTCTGAATGCTGTACAGAGGAAGTGCTGCACTGTCAGATGTGCCATCATTCAGATTAGATATTAAACAACAGTTCCATTTGCATCTCAGATATAAGTAAAAGATCTTATGATACAACTTTGAAGAAGAACAGAGGAGTTTTCCGTAGTATCCTGGAAACAATGCTTATTTCTTAACCAAAATCCCTGAAATGCTGTCTATCACAGCAAGCTTCCCTTAACATCAAATTGGCTGTTGCATTTCTTACATTATATTTCAAAAGCCCTTCTTTGGCTGGAAAATGCTACAAGTGCATGAAAGATTCGATAGAAGCACAACTTTCTTTACCTATTGTGAACACGGTTCCTGTGATTTTTCTGTTGAAGGGGAATTTATCTCTAATTTCCCAATCAGTGCTCTCAGAAACTGAAGTTCTGTGTTGGGAACATGCTTTTGGAAAACTCTCACTCTCTGACGCCTGCTCAGGGTGGGAAAATGAATTGCTGGTTCCAACTAGCACCAGCCTTTGAGTCTGAGCCTGCTGGGGACTGTTTCAGTTGTGATTGCTAGGGAAGATATTTCTGTTGTTGAGAAGCCTTTGCAAGAGGCCAAGGTCCCCGAGTTCCAAGACAGTGGTAAAAACCGATAAGAGGGGTAAAGAAATAATGATGTGTACAGCTTTCCTTTATCATACAGGATGAAAGTGAGACAGTTGTCCAAGGTCAACAATTGAGCATCTTCTGTTCTGCTGGTCTATGGAGTCGAAGAGTTCAGAGAATACTGTACCTCAAGGGCTCAGTTATGCACCCTGTGATGTAATTAACAATAACTTAGTGATAGTGTAAATGACAGCTGATACACCGTATTGATTCTGACTGGCAGAACATGTAACACTGAACAACGAAACATTATATGAATTTCTCTTGCAGTCTGTGGGAGGGAGGTTTCTGGGCCAAATTCCAGAAAGCCTCAAGGCTCCTTATGTTATTTACTTAACAGGCTTCTTTTGTTTAAGAAGCTTCGCTTGATGCTAACTTTTACACAAGAACCTATATTAACATCGCAGATTGCCACGGAAGCCTACATAAAAATGCAAGTCCTTTTGTTGGAAGTATGCGTTATTCTTATTTTACAGTCTGCGGTTATTGGCCGGCTGAGTTTTTCTAATGCTGCATTACGTCAGAAATATGCCAAAGTTAATGGTTCAACACTTTATTTGTCAGATTGTTTAATCTTAAGCAATATCATTAATTGCTGGTCACAGCAGATTTATCTGAACAGTGTGTGTGCCAAAAGTCTGACTATCCTGATCTTTGGGATCAATTTGGCCACAGCTTTGACAGAAATGTTTCCAAAGAAGATTGTTCCGACTTGTCACAAGAAAAGTCACTTCAGCGACTTTATTTAGAACACACATTGGACAGATTTGGTAGCATACTGGCGATGTCACAGGACTAGCACAAAGTAGGATGGTTGTGGTTGTTGGAGGTCAATCATATCATTTTCAGGATATCACTGCTGCAGTTTCTCAGTGTCATATCCTGGGCCCAACCACCTTCAGCTACTTCATAAATTTAAAAGTCACACAACACCAGGTTATAGTCCAACAGGTTTAATTGGAAGCACGAGCTTTTGGAACGCTACTCCTTCATCAGGTGGTTGTCAACTACCTGATGAAGGGGCAGCACTCTGAAAGCTAGTGCTTCCAATTAAACCTGTTGGACTATAATCTGGTGTTGTGTGATTTTTAACTTGGTACACCCCAGTCCAACACCAGCATCTCCAAAGCATCTCTATTTCATAAATGGCATTCCTTACAGCAGAAGTATGGAATATTCAGAACCAGTCATAACTCCTCAGATACTGAAGCAGCTCATGGCCATATGCAACAAGGTACGGACATCCATAGTTGATGTGACAAGTGTCAGACAAGTGGCAAGCACTGACCATCTCAAACAAGAGAAAATTTAACGATATATCTTTGACAGAGAAGAATAAAGCAAATGCCTGTCTAGTCTGATGACCCAAGCCACTGTGAAAAGGAAAGTGCCTGTTTGAGCAGGCAGCCATTGTTCAGTTGGCTGGATGGCTAGTTTGCAATGCAAAGTGCCATCAACAGCATGGATCAATCTCTACAGTTACCATGAAGGGTCTCTCGTTCTCTTGCCTGAGGCAGGGTGACCCTCAGGATCAATCAACACCAGTGATAGCTTTCTAATGAAAGAGCAGCGCTGTGCTCTGGTGATGTTTCCTTCACACCCTCTGTGAAGGGCATTGATGAGATTAAAAGTCCTCCAGATACAACAATGGAGCAAATGCCTGTTGCAGCTGGAAAGATGTTCCCTGCAAAGGAAATCCAAGAGTTATAAGGTCCTCCAGTTTAAAGGAACATTCAGACTTCACAGTGTGAGGAATAGAATCAAAGTTTAAAAGTCTTCAACCCCCCCAGTGATCTATCAACACATTCTGGGACAATAGTGAAACTTTCAGAACAGCTAAACTTGTGAAATCAGAGACTTGAGGAGATGCTGTAGTGGGAAAAGGAATTCTATGCACAAATGTATAGACAGTTATTATGGGAAAAAAAGCTTTAGGAGAGATGTTGTAGAAGGCATAAGGGTCTGGAAAGAAAAATTAATACTAAGGAGTGTCTTAAACACCACTCACTATGATGATGCCACTGTAGGCGTGGGGTGTGGAGGAAGAGCAGAATGCGTGGAGTTTGCACATTCTCCCCGGGTCTGTGTGGGTTTCCTCCGGATACTCTGGTTTCCTTCCACAGTCCAAAAATGTGCAGGTCAGGTGAATTGACCAAGTTAAATTGTTCCTAGTGTTAGGTGAAGGGGTAAACATAGGAGAATGGGTCTGGGTGGGTTGCGCTTTGGCGGGCCAGTGTGGACTTGTTCGGTCGAAGGGCCTGTTTCCACGCTGTAACTAATCTAATCTAATCTAAAAAAAAAGAGCAGTCCAGGATCCTGAAGCAGTGGGACTCCTATCTACTATCATAATTTCTGTAACAGTATTTATCACATCAGTGTAATTTGTACTTAGTTGCTAAACTAATATCTGTTTAATGTACCAAGTCATCTTCCTGTACCACACTAGGCCAAGCAGGGCCCATAGATCCCTGTCCTGAAAAAGAATGTGACAGTAAATCTTCCGTATGGTGAGCAATAGCACGGAGAGCTCACACAACATGATAAGTAGAGGTAGGGCCGATTGTCTCCAAACCATTTCTTTTTTGAAGATAACTCATTAATCAGCTGCTGCATTTCCTCCAGTTTAATTGGTGATGGCAGGTGGGACTAGATTGGGTTGGGATATCTGGAAAGCATGGACGGGTTGGACCGAAGGGTCTGTTTCTATGCTGTACATCTCTATGACTCTATGACTCTATAATTGACTCAATCCATTTTTATCCCATTGAATTTGGCCTTTCCAAAATTAGTTCTTTTTGATCTGGATTATTCATTATCCTTTTCCATTGTCACCCAAAGCTTTATGATATAGTGAATTGCTTTGCCTAAGATGTTCTCCCACCGACACTTGATTTACTTGGCCCATCTCACAAGAATGAGTTCCAGCAGCAGTGCCTCCTTTCTCATCGGACTGGGAAAATACTGCAGAGAAAATTCTCTTGAACACCCCCTAGGAAGTCTTCCCCTCTTCATCCTTTACACTCCAGCCCTGACACGATCTGTAGAAATTTAAAATCCCTCATAATAATAATTCCATATCATTTGCACCTCTCTGTAATTTCTTCGCAAGTTTGTTCCACTCTAACTGCCCAATTAACTAATGGCCTATAGAGCAACGAATTTACCCTTTTTTATTACTTTAGTTTCAGCCAGATTGACACTCTCCTTGACCTCTCTGGGAAATGTTTTCTGTAGCACAGCAATGCTTTCTTTAATCAATCCCACCACCCTCTTTTGTCCTTTCCTATCTTTCCTGAACATCTTGTTGCTGGGAAATTTTAATACCAAGTCCTGCCCTTCCTTGTATCAGGCCTCTATTATAGCCACAACATCATCATTCCACTTGGCAATGTGTGTCTGGAATGCACCAATTTTGTTTACCAAGCCAAGCATTCACCTACATCCAAAATAACTGATTTAGATTATATTGCTTTCTCCCTAAATCTGATCCCATCTATTAACTAACTATTCTTTATTCTACCGCTATCTGGCTCTCCCAGTATTTTGTGCACCCTAGCATTGCTCCCTGGCAATCACCACCCCTACAGAGTTAGTTTAACCTTCCCAAATGGCATGAGCAAAATATCCAGCATGGGAACTCAGTACCTGCTTTGTTCAGGTGCAAACCATTCAGTGTATACAGGTCCCCTCTTCTTCAGAGTGAGTCTCAGGAATCTATAGTTTTCCCTCCTGCACTAACCATCCAGTCACGCATTCCTCTGTTTTACCCTTTGATTTCAAATGTCATGTATCCATGACATTGGGAGCACTCCAATGACTTCCTACTTTTGAGTATGACTTGCATATTTTCCACCTAACTCCTTAAACCTGACTGCGGGATTATATCTCTTTTGGTACACATGACATTGGTTCCCATGACACTTGGCTGTTCACAGTCTGTGATCAAGATCATCTGCAAGCATTTATTGACCCTGGCACCTGGGAGGTAAGGCACCATCCTTAATTTATGTCTGCAGCCACAGCAATGTCCATCTGTCTTCATCACGACTAGGTTAATTATTATATGGATTTTCCAACCTTTCTGCTACGTCCCTATGTAGCTATGCCTCCTGTTGCACCATAAGCTTGGCTCTGGCTGCACTCCCCAAATCATTCTCATCTTTATACAAAACTCTAATTGCAGTGGGATACATTCAGGGAATTCCTACACTACCCTCCTGTCCTTTTCAGGCTGCCTGGTGGTTACCATTCCTCACTCCTTGCATCCACCTAACAGTGCAAGTGACCACGTGTACAAATGTGCTGTTCACATTGTTTTTGGCCTCACAGATGTGCTGCAGTGATACCAGCTGCTGCTGCTCATAGTCCACAATTTGGAGATCAAGCTGATACAACTGACAGCTCTTCCTGCACAGATCTTCATCCAGGACGTGGGAAATATCCAGGAGTTCCCAAGAAGCGCAGGAGGTGCACTCTTGAAGCTGAGATAACTACCATTCTCTTATTTATTAGTTGTCCTTTGTTACTGTTAAAATATAAACCTTACTAAAAATCTTATGCCTGTTATTAAATCCTTACTAGCATTTATCAAAGTTCACTGTCAAAATAAACCTTGCTTCAGAAAAGAAATAACACTTTCCAGCTACTTAGGTTTTCATTATTATGAAAGTTTTTTTGTGGTTTTGAAATTCCAGTTGTGGAGACAGACTGTAAGCTGCACAATTCACCAGTGCACAACCACTTACATGTCTCCATCTGATGTCACAACTCTTCTCGCTTTCTGAACAGGACCTCAATTGGTTACAGGAGAAAGTGAGGACTGCAGATGCTGGAGATCAGAGCTGAAAATGTGTTGCTGGAAAAGCGCAGCAGGTCAGGCAGCATCCAAGGAACAGGAGAATCGACGTTTTGGACATGAAACGTTTCAGGCAGCAACCTGAAGAAGGGCTTATGCCCAAAACGTCAATTCTCCTGCTCCTTGGATGCTGCTTGACCTGCTGCGCTTTTCCAGCAACACATTTTCAGCTCAATTGGTTACAGACAACAGCTTGTCCCGGCAGTCTCACCAACTCTCACTGTCAGACTGAGCTCTCACCTTCCTACTCTGTGCAGGTTCTAGCCTTGCCAGTCTCACTGATTCGTGTTGGTAAGCACCAGTCTGATAGGCTTTCATGTTCCACAGTCAACCTATACACCCAGTGTTTTTCCTACTGCAAATGTTTTGTATACCTTGGAACAAAATCTCTTACACTAATGCACGATAAACAACAAACTTGTCCATCACAGCACAGTGCAGCTTTTTCTCATATCGATTTCATTCTGTTTCCATTTCTTCAACCTCCGAGCTTCCCTCCCAACTGCCCATCCACAACCCACCCTTTGCCTCCAACTTCCCATCTCGGCAAGGTCATTGACCCCCATTTCTTAGACCGTTACCAATTTCCCCAAGTCAGAGTCGCCTCACTAGTCCATGTTCAGAGTCTCCATATAACAAGTGATCTTTAACAGTGTGAAAGCACTTCTATCATTGCTATTATTGTACTTGTCACTAAACCTGCTGCAGTATATCTCTGCATTGGGAAAAAGCGTCGCTGATTTTACGCTGTGGCATTGCGTTTGATTCTGCAACGTTGTACAAACACTGACAATCCTCAATAACCATTTCAGGAACCCAAGAAGATTTTACTGAACATCAAAACATTGATCAGCACCAGGTGTTTCGAAAATGATGGGCTAAGTGTTCACTCAAATAATACATTTCAAAGCCTGCACAGAACAGCACAAAGATTCTATTCACAGAGTGATGTGAGATGGCCGATGGGGCTTCTCTATAAACCCAGTGCTTTCCTTACCTTTTCTCATCGGTTGCACTCTGGGCTCTGTTACTGATATTTGAAATGTCAATCAGGCCTACATTTGATACAGTATGTTCAAACAATTGCACTTCTAGCTTGTAGCTGTTCCCATGAGCATTCTCCATCTTTAATGCAGCAATGCGCGTTTTAAATGTCAGACTGAAAGGGCCATGACATGACAGTCTGATTAGAAATACTTCTCTTGTCTTGTGGACGTTCTAAGTCAACATCTGGCCAATCATGTCATCTGGTTGCAATTTAAAAGTTTTGATGAGGAACTGCAACACGGTTCACATTAAACTGGACAGATAAATGGGAGCTACTTCATAAGCAGCAGTGAGATATGTAATATGATAAATTATCCCACAAGTGAGCGTGATTGGGCAGCTTATTTGTCACTCACAATTTAGTGATGGCCTTACACGTTGGACTATTTATCACACCTGGTAACCGGGTCTGACATATTTTAATTTCCACCACATGCTTAAAGTATATTTTTCAAAACAAATGTATGCCTTTACGAGACTGGAAATGCAGAATATAAACTCGACTGTTCCCGTGTGCTAATTGCTGCAAGTGAAACATATTCTGAGGCTGACTTTTAAAGTGCAACAGGAAAAATAAATTATGTTGAAATATTCTTTACTCTTTCCCCACTCTCCCTGGTCAACATAAACACGTACACATGTGCTCTCCCTTTTGCACCTCAACTTCCATAGCTGTGCTGCATTTTGACTCCGCATGCTGATAAGGCCTACTCAGCTTTGTTTGAGGTTTAAGGTCCATGTATTTTTATTTTATGTTTTTAGAAACTGGGAACTGAAATCAGAAAGAGCTATTTTAAGAAACAGTGTTTGAAAGGCTACCTGCAGTTTTGAAAAGCAAGTAACTTGAAATCCATGCAAGGGCTCCTATAAACAACTGTTTGAACAAACAGTCATTGAAATTGAGTTTCAGACAGTCTGGAGCTGAAGGGATGTAGGTTGTAGTTTTTGTAGGCACAAAAGAAATTGATTGGTCTATGGACTAGTGATCAGTTAAACAATAACCACAATCTTTTTAACCTGCCATCAACTGTACGATTAATTCTCAGGAACAGCTTGAAGCTGGGAACAAGATACAGAGAGAGAGATGTGTGCAGTTCTTCCCCAGAGGTAGTCTCTGTTCTCTCCACTCAAAACTCAGAAAACCAGGTCACCTTTCCTGTAACAGTTGTTGCAAGTTGTGATACTTAACTGATGAGACAAAGGCTTTTTAGGAGTGAACTGGTCGCCTTGTGTTTCTTACCAATCAGTGGAAACATCAGGAGAAAAACAACTGAAGCAAAGTGCTGGCCAACAGAAGAGTCCCAAGAGAACAAAGATTACTACCATCCTTCTGCTAATTGTGTGTGTGTGTCCGCGCGTATGTGTGTAAGGGAGGATTAGAGTTTTAATTAGTAGTCATATATGCTGATGGTTGATAACTGTTTAACTGCAGCGCGAGACTGATTACTTGCAATAATTAGTCATTCCTGTTCAGCGCAGAAACCTAGTCCATGTGTTCTGTCAGGCAGGCAAAAGTAAGGACTGCAGATGCTGGACAGCAGAGTCTAGGTTGGAGTGGTTCTGAAAAAGCACAGCAGGTCAGGCAGCATCCAAGGAGCAGAAAAATCGACATTTCGGGCAAAAGCCTTTCATCAGGAATGAAGGCAGGGACCCTCTGGGGTGGAGGGATAAATGGGAGGTGGGTGGGGCTGGGGAGAAGGTAGCCAAGAGTACAATAGGTGGATGGAAGTGGGGATGAAGGTGATAGGTCAGAGAGGAGGGTGAAGCGGATAGGTGAAAAGGAAGATTGGTAGGTAGGACAGTTCATGAGGATGGTGCTGAGCTAGAAGGTTGGAACTGGGGTAAGGTGGGCGGAGAGGAAATGAGGAAACTGGTGAAGTCTACACTGATGCTCTGAGATTGAAGTGTTCTGAGGCAGAAGATGAGGCATTCTTCCTCCAGGCGTTGGGTGGTGAGGAAGCAGCAATGGAGGAGGCCTAGGACCTCCATGTCCTTGGCTGAGTGGGAGGGGGAGTTGAAATGTTTGGCCACGGGGTGGTGGGGTTGATTGGTGTGGGTGTCTCGGAGATGTTCCCTAAAGCACTCTGTGAGAAGGCATCCAGTCTCCCCAATGTAAAGAGAATTGCATTGGGAGCAACGGATACAATAAATGACATTGGTGGATGCGCAGGTGAAACTTTGATGGATGTGGAAGGCTCCGTTGGGGCCTTGGATGGAGGTGAGGGAGAAGGTGTGGGCGCAGGTTTTGCAATTCCTGCGGTGGCAGGGGAAGGTGCCAGGATGGGAGGGTGGGTTGATGGGGGGGGGTGTGGACTTGACCAGTTAGTCATGGAGGGAATGCTCTTTGCAGAAAGTGGAAAGGGGTGGGGAGGGAAATATATCCCTGGTGCTGGGCTCCATTTGGAGGTGGCAGAAATGTTGGCGGATGATACGGTTTATGCGATGGTTGGTAGGGTGGAAGGTGATCACCGGGGGGTTCTGTCCTTGGAGGGGTGGGGTCTGAGGGTGGAGGTGCGGAATGTGGACGAGATGTGTTGGAGGGCATCTTCAACCACGTGGAAAGGGAAATTGCGGTCTCTAAAGAAGGAGGCCATATGGTGATGGAACTGGTCCTCCTGGGAGCAGATACGGCAGAGGCGAAGGAATTGGGAATAGGGGATAGCACTTTTGCAGGAGGTAGGGTGGGAAGAGGTGTAATCCAGGTAGCTGTGGGAGTCGGTTGGTTTGTAAAAAATGTCAGTGTCAAGTTGGTCATCATTGATGGAGATAGAGAGGTCCCGGAAGGGAAGGGAGGTGTCAGAAATGGTCCAGGTGAATTTAAGGTTGAGGTGGAATATGTTGGTGAAGTTGATGAACTGCTCAACTTCCTTGCGGGTGCACAAGGTGGCACCGATGCAGTCATCAATGTAGCGGAGGAAGAGTTGGGGAGTGGTCCTGGTATAATTACGGAAGATGGACTATTTTATGTAGCTGACAAAGAGATAGGCATAGCTGTACGTGGTCTATCAACTTGGGTCTGAAAATCAGGTAAAGTTGGGGAATGTTAAATCTTTGACTTTTGTGGTGACCATATGAATAATGGGGCGCAATTTCCAGTTCACGTCCCGGGTGAGTTGTAACCATTGACTTGACAGCAGCAGCTGTGCCAGCTTCTTCAGTATGAAAGTGGTAGGTTCAAGTCCCACCCAGGAAAATATGCTCAAAAGCTAGGCTAACACTTCTGGGGCAGGGTTGAGAGATTGCCACTCTGAGATGTTGAATCAATGTCAGAATCATTGGTGACCTTTAAACGGCAATTGGATAGGTACATGGATAGGTGCTTAAGCTAGGGCAAATGTTCGGCACAACATCGTGGGCTGAAGGGCCTGTTCTGTGCTGTATTGTTCTATGTTCTATGTTCTAATGCTAGTACTACCCTCTCAGGTGGATGCAAAGACAACTGATGGCATTGTTTACAGTCAAGTTGGTTTGTATCCTACTTCCAAAATATTTCACTGGGTGAGTGCACTATGGGATGTGTTGAGCTGGTGCAAGGGTTAATGGAAATGCAGATCTCTGGTTTTGCTTTTTAAAGCATGAGCAGAGACCACACCCAGGCTTAACCTGTCAATCAAGCACAGTGATCAATTGTAAGCAGACACATAAAATCAAACACAGAACAGCCCAGGGGGAAAAATAAGCTTTAAAAATCCAATAATACGTGTGAGTGTGCTGGTCATACTGGAGCTCCATTTCAAAGTATACAAGATGAGTAGTACCAGTATGTGTCATTCACAAATTTTACTGTTTTAACTTTGAAAATGACATGTGTCACATGTTATGGTCAGCGATGTCCCACTGTTTGGGAATTAGATGCCTTCATGAGCTTCTGAACAATCTTGGGAGGAACTTACAGTTTACAGAATCCTGCATGAATTAGTGTTGTAACTTATTGTACTGAGAAAAAAAAATATGGGTTATTTCAAAACCAAAAGAAATGCACACATTAAAATTACATAGAAAATCAGACAGCAATGAAAGAGGCTATTTGGCTCATTGATGGCTGTGCTAGCTCTTTGAACAAGCTGATTGGTCCCACTCCATTGCCTTTTCCCCATAACCCAGCAAATGTTTCCTTTCCAAGTATTTATTCAGTTTCCTTTCACAAGTTACTATTGAATTTGCTTCCATCGCTCTTTCAGGTAATGCATTCCAGATCATATCACTTTTGTATAAAAATGATTCCTGATGTCTCTGTTTTTATGGTCGATCATCTTTAATCTAGGACCTTCCTGTCAGTAGAAACAGCTTCTCCTTATTTATTCAATCAAAACTCTTCATGATTTCGATCACCTTTATCAAATTTCCTCTGAGTCTTCCCTGATGAATTGGAGAACAACACCAACTTCACCAGTCTGTCTTATTGAAGCATATAAAAGGGAAATATGTTAAAATATTTTAAGAATCAGTGACTGGCATCAGTGATTCTCAAACCCCTCATTTGAAAAGTTAAAGAATGTTTCTACCTTTATGGTGAAGCTGCAGTTGAACTGTAAAGTTTATCTCCATAAGCATGAGCTCACATAAAACTCTGCTGTCGATGTTCTGACTTTTACCAAATCTTGTCCTCCCATCATCTCCAACTGCCTCTGATTTCAGCAATGTCTCGAATTTAGAATACACTACTTTGTGTTCCAGTTCCTCTGTGGGCATGTCTCTCCCCATTGCTATCATGTCTTGTGGTACTACAACCCCCTGAGATCTTTGTACTTCCCTAATTCTGGCAGGATGGTATATCAGGAGCATCCCTGAATTTCATTGCTCCACCATTGACAACTTTCAGCAACTAAATCCCTCAACGCTAGAATTTCAGTTCTGCTCCTGGCATACCCTTCTGCACTCATTACTGAAACAGGATTGATCCCCTGGCTCGATGGTAATGGTAAAGGTTGGGTGAAGGGGTGGAGGAATATGCTGGGCCATAAGGTTGCAGATTGTGTTGGAGTATGATTCTGCTGCTACTGATGGCGCACAGTGCCTCATGGATGTCCAGTCTTGAGTTGCTACGTCTGTTTGAAATCTGTCCCATTTAGCACAGAGAAAGTGTCTGTAAGAACATAGAACACAGTATAGTAAAGCACAGTACAGGCCCTTCGGCCCTCGATGTCGTGCCAGCCTTCTATCCTACTCTAAGATCAGACTATCCTACATTCCCTTCATTGTACTATCTTCCATGTGCCTATCCAAGAGTTGCTTAAATGTCCCTAGTGTATCTGACTCTACTATCACTGCATGCACCCACCATTCTCTACATCTGACATTTCCCCTAAACCTTTTTCGAGTAAGATCAAACAAAATCCCCATTATTTAAAATACTGAACAAAACACTGGACTTTTCAAAACTTTTATAAGTAACAGGGACAGCTGGACTCCATTCTGGGCAGTGGTTGTTCTTACCAATATTGTCATGGATGGACGCGTCAGTGGCAAGCAGATTGGTGAGGATGATGATGGGGTATGCTTCAAATTTTTGATCTGTGTCAGCAGATTTTTATTCTCAATCCACCTAATTTGTGCTGAATCCACCTAATCTGTGCTGAACAATGCAAACTGTTTAAAACAACTTGTTGATCAGCTGTACATTTTCATTTACTTTTAGTGATTGTATTATTGGTAAAACCAATACGTCTGCTTCCTCAGCTTTCTGCTTTGAGGTTGCTTCTTGCTTGGCATGATCTCTGTCACCATTACTGAGGATTCTTCCTGGGAAGATATTGAAGTCAACTATTCTGCTTGGACCTGTCTCTTCTTAGGAACTTCAGCATCTGTCATCCAAATTGAACCTGTCATGGCTATTTGTTCACCAAGCTCTGCTGCATTCCAGGTTACATCAGTTATTGATTTGTCAATTAGCTCAAGTTGACCATACTGCTGATGTTCTATCTCATTGCTGTTTTTCCCTTGAAAGCCTTCTTGGTTCTTTTCCAATGTGAAGTCACTTCATTGTACATAGTGGTGGGAAACACCCTCCAAATCAATATTCTCTCCAAATTACCCGCCAAATCAGAATTACCAATTCTCCCCAGAAATGATCGAGCTGCTGGATAGAATCATTGAGTCTGACAGAACAGAAGACTATTCAGTCCCACATGTCTGTGTCAGCTTTCTAATAAAACTATCTATGCTTCCTCTTAATTTACCCATTGCTTTATTTTCAGTTTTAGTCCTATTGTTCTTTGAAAGTTATGATTGAATCTGCTATCCAATTCATTCCCCACCATGGAAACTCACTGAGTAAAATGTTTCCTCTTCAGCTCACCCATGACCCTTTGCCTGGACCTGTGTCCTTTGGTTAAATTTTAATTCTCGTTTAATTTGCTCAACAGCTACAAGAATAATAGGAGAGGAAGATAGAACTTGTACAAAACGGCAAAATATTCTCCATGTCCAATGCAGCCATGTGCCCATGTCTGTCTACATGTTTGTGCCCCTGTGAACTCTAATAGACTGTGCAAGCAGTATTATTGCCAAGACACAGTACCGGTGAAAGGCTGGCTGATATAGTGATATGCATTAATTACATTTCCTTCCTCAACTAACTTTGTGAACTGTGCAACAAAAAAGTACACCCCCAAAAGCTTATGCACATTCTTTCAACAAACTGATAAATAGACATTGATTGAAATGTGAAGTTACTGGTATAGTTGTTGGCATCTATCAAACTAACTAATATGTAATAGTCAAGTACCTACTTTCATTTCTTTTCATGACGATTAAAATCACGTTTGTTACTTTCCAGTCTGTTACAGTCTCCCTGTTTCCAATAACTGTGGAGGATTTTAGCCAGAGCTCCCCAATTTCCTATGTAACTTCCTGTTGTGTTCTTGGACACTTGCCATCTGGGACTAATCCATTATAAATATTCTAATTTCTTCATAACCATTTCTTTGTTTTCCTCGGCTTTCATTAGAGGTTCCCATGGAGCCAACCTATTTACAGGATCTTGGGTAATACAATTGTAGACATCAAAGTAAATAAAGTAAGGACTTGCATTTAAGTAGCACTTTGCACAAACACCTGACCATCCCAAAGTACTAGACAGCTAATGAAGAAACAGGCCATTTGATCCAACAAGTCCACACCAACCCTCTGAATAGTAACCTACTCAGACTCAGTCCTTATCATTCTACATTTACCCTGACTAAAGCATCCAACCCACATATCCCTGAATGCTGTGGACAACTTAGCATTCCAATTCACCTGACCTATACATCTTTGGATGGTAGGAGAAAATCCATGCAGACACGGGGATAATATGCAAACTCCACATAGACAGTCACCCGAGGCTAAAATTAGACCCAAGTTTCTGGTGCTGCAAGGCAACAGTGCTAACCACTGAGCCACCGTGCCACCTAATGTAGTTTGTATTGTAGTTTTGTAGCTGTTCTAATAATGATGAATGATGGAGCATCAGAAGGTGGCTGGTCAGTCCATTGTTTGAGCTGCTTCTTTCTAAAAGTTATCCAAATAATCCCACCTCCCCTGTACTTTCTACATAGCCTCCTAAATTCATGTCAGTTGGTTTTGTGAATGTTGGTGAGGATATTTCACTTTAGAAATCAATTTGTCTTCAAACACTTCTTAGTCTTGACGGATCTTACATGTCTTGGAAATCTCCACTTCAGTAGAATGATCCTTATCATTCTTCTTGGTATGCTGTACAAATTCCTTCCGTCGAGAGTAGAATCAGAAAGGTTGGCAACATTCAGGAGGTCAGGAGGCACCTTTGGAGAGAGAAACAGAATTAAGGTTTCAGAGCAGGGAGGAGACCTTGTTTGGAGTTAAACACGAGTATGAACCAATCAGGCAGAATGATCTCTTTAGGTGCAGGAATATCCATGTATTTTTATTTTAGAAATTAACAATATTTATCCAAGTATAGAGCCAGGATTAAAGAGGGAACTGGAGGAAAGAATTAAAGGAAATACAGAGGAAATTCTTTGATGAAACAATCAAAGGGATAATAGTGCAAAGCAAAAAAACCTTTAATAGAGATGTACAGCACGGAAACAGACCCTTCGGTCCAACTCATACATCCCAACCAGATATCCTAACCTAATCTAGTCTCATTTGCCAGCATTTGGCCCATACTCTCTAAGCCCTTCCTATTCATATATCCATCAGGTGCCTTTTCAAACATAGAACATTACAGCGCAGTATAGGCCCTTCAGTCCTCAATGTTGCACTACCCTGTGAAACCAATCTGAATGGAATAAGTAAAGATAAAAATAAAAGTTGAATGCAGAAGTGGTGTAAATATTTGGAGCAGATTAGCACGAGAGGAAAACATGGTAAATCCAAGATCCCAGATTGTGTCACAACACCTGGGACCCGGGTTCGATTCCAGCCTCGGGCGACTGTCTGTTTGGAGTTTGCACATTCTCCCCGTGTCTGTGTGGGTTTCCTCCGGGTGCTCCGGTTTCCTCCCACAGTCCAAAGATGTGCAGATCAGGTGAATTGGCCATGCTAAATTGCCCATAGGGTTGGGTGCATTAATCAGGGGTAAATGGGGGGAATGGGTCTGGGTGGGTTACTCTTCAGAGGGTCGGTGTGGACTTGCTGGGCTGAAGGGCCTGTTTCTATACTGTAGGTAATCTAATCTAATCTTTAAACTGACAGCTACACCCATGATATAGGAACCTTCTCCTCTTTTCCAGATTTTCCCTGAACCCCTTGCCCTCTGCCATTGTGCAGTTACAAAGCCCATTTAGAATCTTTCAAAGGTACAAGAAGAGGTCATTTGGCCTGTCATGCCTGTACTAGATCTTTGAAGGAATTGGTGTGCTTACTTCCACAACTCTGTCCTTTGTCTATATCTTTGTAAGTCCCTCATCTTCCCATTCCTGCCCATTTTCCTTTTTAAAGTATTTATGGAATTCGCTTCCATCAGCTTTTTGGGTAGATTTTGCCAGATTAAAACAGCTTGACATGAAAACATTTCGCTTAATTTCTTGCAGTGTCAGCTGTGGTCAAGTTTTTAAAAAAAATAATTGCACTAATGGAATGTGGATGTCTCTGGCTGAACTAGCATTTATTGCCCATCCCTAGTTGCCTTTGAGAAGGTGGTGGTGAACAAATGTACACTCATCTCTGGGTTCAAGACCCACTCCACAGCTTGAGTGAAAAGGTCAGGGGCTGACACTCCAGTGCAAAAGTGAGAGAGTGCTGCACTACCAGAGGTGCTGCCTTCTGGGCGAGTCACTAAATAGGGGCCCAATCTGCTCTCTCAAGTGGCTGTGAGCAATCCCATTGAAACATTTTGAAGGAGAGTTGGTGATATCCAGGCCAATATTTGACCTGTGATGAACATCACAAGAAACAGATTAGCTTGTCATTATTGTGTAATTTTTTGTGGGATCTTGCTGTGCACAAATAGGCTGATGCATTTCCTTCAACAGTGATAACACCATAGAAAGGAACTAAATTGGTTATAAAGCACTTTGAGACACTGGTGGGTTTGAGAAGTGCTGAATAAATGTGAGCATTTCTCTTTTAATTCTTTTCATTGCCCCTCTATATCATTTGCCCATTATCTGAAATCTGTTGGATCAAATCACCATGTGGAATGACCTTTTTCTATCGGCCTTGTGTTCACAGAAACTTCCCTTAATCTCTCTTCTTCCAAGGAAAACAATCTGAACTTTCCCAAGACGTGGGTTTCACAGGGATGGGAATGCTTGCTAGATGTTGCAGGGGAACATTTAAAAAGAACAGGGAAGATGGAAAGAGAGGACAGGGATGTAGATTTTCTAAGCAGAGCTACAGCACAGCTACAGAAACGTAGGTTGTTGAGGAAGGTTAGTTTAGGAAGTTAGGAGCAGCAAGGGAGCAGCCACCTCATTGGGGGTTTTCTCCAGACTCCCAAATAGCAAGTAGAGAGATTGAAGCACTCATAGGCTGGCAGATTTTGGAAAAAATGCAGATGCAGCAGGGTTGTTGTTATGGTTGAATTCAACTTTCAACTTTCCCAATATCCTTAGTGCAGATGGTTTGGATGGAGCCGTTTTTGTCAGGTGTGTTCAGGAGGGTTTCCTTACTCAGTATGTAGACAGGTCAACGAGGGGAGAGGCCATTTTGGACTTGGTGTTCAGCAATGAGCCAGGACAGGTATCAGATCTCACAGTGGGAGAACACTTTGGTGACAGTGACCACAAGTTCCTCACATTTACCATAGCCTTGGAGAGGGAAAGAAGCAGTTACCATGGGAATATATTTAGTTGGGGAAAAGGAAACTATGACGCCATCAGACAGGAGTTGGGAAGTACAGACTGGGAGCAATTGTTCCACAGAAAGGGCACAGCAGACATGTGGACACTGTTTAAGGAGCAGTTGTTGTGAGTGATGCACGAATTTGTTCCTTGACACAGGTAAGAAGGGATAAGATTAAGGACCCTTGGATGATGAAAACAGAGGAGCTTCTCATCAAAAGGAAGAAGGCAGCTCACGGAAGGACCTAGCACAGCTTTAGCAGATTACAGGCTTGCTAGAAAGGAGCTCAGAAATGGACTGAGGAGAGCCAGGAAGGGGCACGAAAAAGGTTTGCCAGGAAGGTTTAGGGAGAACCCAAAGCCATGTTACTCATAATTGAGGAATAAGAGAATGATCAGGGAGAAGGTAGGGCCGATCAGGGATAGTGTAGGGAACTTGTGCGTGGAGTCTGAGCAGATAGGGGAAGGCCTAAATGAGTTTTTTGCTTTGGTTTTCACTAAGGAAAGGGACCTTGTGAATGAGAGGTGCTAGAATACAGGCTTGACCAGATCAAGATTGACGAAGCTGATGTGCTGGAAATTTTGTCAAACATTAAGATTGATAAGTCCCCAGGGCCAGACCAGATTTATCCTAGGTTGCTCTGGGAAGTGAGAAAGGAGGTTGCTAAGCCGCTGGCAAAGGTCATTGCTTCGTCACTCTCCACGAGAGTCACACCAGAGGATTAGAAGGAGGCAAATGTTGTTCCTCTTTTCAACAAGGATAATAGGGAAATCCTGGCAATTACAGACCAGTCAGTCTTACATCTGTGGTCAGCAATTCTGATGGATAGGATTTATGACTATTTGGAAAAGCACAGCGTGATTAAAGACAGTTAGCATGGCTTTGTGAGGGGCAGGTCATGCCTCACTAATCTTATTGAGTTCTTTGAGGAGGTGACAAGACAGGTCGATGAAGGTGAATGTGGTGTTTATGGACTTCAGCAAGGCATTTGATAAGGTTCCCCATGGTAGGCTCATTCATAAAGTCAGGAGGTGTGGGCTACAGGGAGATTTGGCTCTCTGGATTCAGAGTTAGTTGGTTGACAGACGGCAGAGAGTGGTTGGAGATGGAAAATATTCAGCCTAGAGGTCAACGTTGAGTGGTGTCCTGCAGGGCTCTGTTCTTGGGCCTCTGCTCATTGTAGTTTTTATAAATGACTTGGATGAGGAGGTTGAGGAGTGGGTTAGTAAATTTGCAGATGACACAAAGGTTGGAGATGCTGTTGATAGTATCAAGGGCTATTGCAGGCTGCAATGTGGCACAGATAGGATGCAGAACGGGGCTGAGAAATGGCAGATGGAGTTCAACCTGAATAAATGCGAAGTGATGCATTTTGGAAGGTTGAACTCGAATACTAAATGTAGGATAAAAGACAGAATTCTTGGCAGTTTGGAGGAATAGAGGGATCTTGGTGTTCAAGTACATAGATCCCTCAAAGTTTTCACCCAAGTGGATAGGGTTGTTAAGAAAGCATATGGTGTTTTGGCTTTCATTAACAGTGGGATCGAGTTTAAGAGCTGCGAGGTTTTGCTACAGCTCTACAAGTCCCTGGCGAGACCACACTTGGAATATTGTATCCAGTTCTGATCACCCTACTGTAGGAAAGATACAGGGGCTTTGGAGAGGGTGCAAAAAAGGTTTACCAGGATGCTGCCTGGACTGGAGGGCTTGCCTTATAAAGAGCATTGACTAAGTTCAGACCTTTCTCTCTGGACAGGAGGAAGAGAGGTGACCTGATCAAAATATACAAGGTAATGAGAGGCGTGGATAGAGTCAATAGCCAGAGACTTTTCCCCAGCGCAAGATTGACTGGCACAAGGGGTCATAGTTTTAAGATATTAACAGAAAGGTATAGAGGAGACGTCAGAGGTAGGTTCTTTATGCAGAGAGTTGTGGATGCATGGAATGCGTTGCCAGCGGTGGTTGGGGTGGAAGCAGAGTCATTAGGGACATTTAAGCGACTGCTGGACATGCACATGGACAGCAGTGAATTGAGAGGTGCATGGATTAATCCTCAGCACAACATTGTGGGCTGAAGGGCCTGTTCTGTGCTGTACTTTCCTATGTTCTATGTTCTATTTCCTCAGAATAGAAGCCCCACTTCCCTGATAGCATTCTAGCATATCTCCTCTGTACCCCTTCACATTTCAATGTCTCTGTTTTCTGGTTGGCCTCCCATTCAACATAAACATTCACTCAAAATGCGACTGGCAATATATACTGCCATCACAAATCCTGTTCGCCCCTCAGCACTGTCCTCCCTAATGCATTCCCTGCAGTATCTCAATTTTCACAGTCTCAAAGTTGTATTGAAATCTGTTCATGATTTACCTCTTCTTACACAGTTAACCTCCTTCAGATCTTCAATATCTCCCAAAACTCCAATATTTATAAAAATATGATATTATTGGAGTGAGAGAGAAGAGGTCTGGACGGAAAACCCAAAAGTATGTGTTTCCTGAAAGGATCTCTTAAAGATATTTTTCTGGTGTTCCAGCTTTGTTGGCCTTCTCTTTTGTTCTTTCCCTGTCCCCCTTTCCCTGCATTAAACCTGTAACGTATCTATGACCAGTTCTGCCGACCTAAATAGTGAACTTGGTTCCGTTCTCCCTCCCTCTTCACAGATGTTACAGTGCTCTCCTGAATATAGCCTGCATTTTGCTGGTTTTATTGAAAATTTCCAGTATCCACAGTATTTCATTGTATTGGGCGGCACGGTGGCACAGTGGTTAGCATTGCTGCCTCATAGCGCCAGAGACCCGGGTTCAATTTCCGCCTCAGGCGACTCTGTGTGTGGAGTTTGCACATTCTCCCAGTGTCTGTGCGGGTTTCCTCTGGGTGCTCCGGTTTCCTCCCACAGTCCAAAAAATGTGCAGGTTAGGTGAATTGGCCATGCTAAATTGCCCGTAGTGTTAGGTGCAGGGGTAAATGTAGGGGAATTGGTCTGGGTGGGTTGCTCTTCAGAGGGTTGGTGTGGACTTGTTGGGCCGAAGGGCCTGTTTCCACACTGTAAGTAATCTAATCTAATAAAACAATCCATATACTGGTGCATTAAACCCTACCAAAACATCTCTCATAAAAATCATATAAAACAATCAAGTAAATACATAGAAAGCAGTTATAATTTATAAACACTTGGCAATACTTAAATTGCTGTATACATACATCCATCAATGCAAAATGTAGCTGAAAATAAACATGTTACATAGAACATAGAACATAGAACAGTACAGCACAGAACAGGCCCTTCGGCCCACGAACTTCTATCCTAGATTAAGCACCCATCCATATACCTATCCAAATGCTGCTTAAAGATCGCCAATGATTCTGACTCTACCACTCCCACGGGCAGCGCATTCCATGCCCCCACCACTCTCTGGGTAAAGAACCCACCCCTGACATCTCCCCTATACCTTCCACCCTTCACCTTAAATTTATGTCCCCTTGTAACACTCTGTTGTACCCGGGGAAAAAGTTTCTGACTGTCTACTCTATCTATTCCCCTGATCATCTTATAAACCTCTATCAAGTCACCCCTCATCCTTCGCCGTTCCAACGAGAAAAGACCGAGAACTCTCAACCTATCCTCGTACGACCTATTCTCCATTCCAGGCAACATCCTGGTAAATCTTCTCTGCACCGTCTCCAAAGCTTCCACATCTTTCCTAAAGTGAGGCGACCAGAACTGCACACAGTACTCCAAATGTGGCCTAACCAAAGTCCTGTACAGCTGCAACATCACTTCACAACTCTTGAATTCAATCCCTCTGCTAATGAACGATAATACACCATAGGCCTTCTTACAAACTCTGTCCACCTGAGTGGCAACTTCCAAAGATCTATGTACATAGACCCCAAGATTCCTCTGTTCCTCCACCTGACTAAGAACCCTACCATTAACGCTGTATTCCGCATTCTTATTTGTTCTTCCAAAATGGACAACCTCACACTTGGCAGGGTTGAACTCCATCTGCCACTCCTCAGCCCAGCTCTGCATCATATCTAAGTTCCTTTGCAAACGACAAGTAATCTAATCTAAGAAAACAATCCATATACTGGTGCATTAAACCCTACCAAAACATCTCTCATAAAAATCATATAAAACAATCAAGTAAATACATAGAAAGCAGTTATAATTTATAAACACTTGGTAATACTTAAATTGCTGAAGCTTTTCATCTTGCACTCATCAGGGCAAACACAAGAAGACCAAATTTCAAACAATCACAGTGATTTATATTACAGGAGAAAAAGGTGCTAATTGGGGAATGTCTCAGCCAATTAGAGTCAACTTGCCAACTGTTGCTGCTGGGGTAAAAGTTGACACATTGACTCGGATTGGCCAAGACACTCCTCAACTAGCACTTTTCCTCCTGTAGACGAATTGTTATAATTTTTAAGATACTAGGAGTGATCCAGGCAACATTTGAAATAAAATTAGTATCTTAATTGCAAAAAAGACATGAATGCATCATTTTTAGTTATTATTTCACAAAAGGCCAGAACAGTAGCGGAACTTCTCATTCTGGCTATGTGTATAAACAGACATATCAACGTAAATTCAAAGTTAGTTAAAATTCTGGTCTTTTGACTTGTTTACAGTCACTGAATATGTAAGACTAGTTAAGAACTGTTTTCTTTTGACTTGCAAAGACATGTTTCCATCTGATGGGCTCGATATTATTTGAGGAATAAATATTCTATTGTCTTAAAATCTGCCTGTTGTAATTTCAGCATCTGTCAATGAAGGAAACAGCTTCCTAAAAATCAAACTTCCAAAGTTTTTCTTTACGGTTCAAGCTTTGCAATGAGATTTTCCTGGAGTCTAAGTTTTTGTTGTTGATGATCATTGGAGTTAGACTGTGTAGAAACTCTGGAGACCATAGACCATTCTACCTTCTTCACCGATTGAATCAACGGTAATGTATTCTTTCAATTTACCACACAACTTTTTTTTTTCCGAATATCAAGAGAATCTTCATGTTTAAAACAAAGAATAGCTTTGGATCATACGCTACATCACGTTATTGTTCCCAGTATTAGGGGAATTCATCATCTCATCTATTTTCCTAAGCCACCTCATCGTCCGATGGAATTGCATCTCATTCCATTCCATTCTATTCTACCTATGGCACCCATTTTATGCCATCCCCAACATGTTCTTTCTATGCTTACTATACCATCCTTAATCCACATTTGGCATCCCCATTCCCTCATCAAACCTGGCACGTCCATGATAAAAGCAGGTTTATGTTGCCATGAGACTCTTTATTAAAATATATTCATAAAAAATACATTTTCACATATCTATATACACACAGACACACACACTTTTTCAGATATCTATATACACACAGACACACACACACGCACACACACGGTCACAAATGCAGTTTCAATCTGTACAGTAGCATGTTAAGGAAACAAACAAACATTGAAATTTGATTCAATCTAAAGATCAAACCAAAAGCATCTCTTACTCGTGTAAGATGATACTTATATATAACTGAGGCACCAGGAGGGCCCGATAACTGAACATAACCCCATTGCATTTCAGCAGAAAGACTTCAGACAATGGTCTTTACCCACTATGCCTTGGCTGCAGCTGTCCCAAGCCTCATTGCATCCCTCAGTATGTAGTCCTGGACCTTGGAATGTGCCATCTGCAATATTTAGTCAGGGTCAACGCCTTGCTCTGGAAGGCCGACAAGTTTCAGGCAGACCAAAGGGTGTCTTTCACTGAGTTGTTGGTCCTCCAGGCGCAGTCGATGTTTGGCTCGGTTTGTACCCCAGGGAACAGATTGGAGAGTGCAGAGTCTGGTGCCATGGAGCTGCTTGTGACCAAAACCACTGCATCTTTGTGTTACCAACAGACTTGTGGCTTTGGGTTCTATTTTGCACTGTGCAGAGATAGCTATCCTTGGTTCCTCTTGGTGGTATGTGTCCAGTCAGGATTTTCTTTTTTGTAAGAGTGACTGCTGTCTGCCTCTGGTAAGTTTAACACATACGTCTTTATTTTCTCCATTCTACATAATACTGTCCTCTGTAAGTATACTTCTCACTGCAGAAAAGATCTCTCCATCCAGGGTAACTTCGTTTGTGGCTCCAATGATCTTTTACAAAAACAAAATACTGCGGATTCTGGAAATCTGGATAAGAGCAAAACAAACAGGACGGGGACAGCATCTGTGGAGAGAAGCTGATCTTTGGAGTAAAAATGCCCCCTGATAGATTAAGAGTAAGAGGGCATAGAGTTAAAATAATTGGCAAAGTAAGCGGTGGAGACATGAAGAGTGTCTTTGTTTTGCAGTGAGTGGTTAATATCTGGAAAGTGTTGCCTGAGAAGGTGGTCAAGACAGATTCAATCGAGAAGAATGTGCAAGGCTACAGGAAAGAGGTGGAGAAATGGGACTACGTGAGTTGCTCATTCGGAGAGTTGGCTCAGACACAAAAGGCTAAGTGGACTCCCTCCATACAAATTCTGTACTTATATGAATGAAGTTATCCACTAGACCTGACATAAAGAATACCGAGTATTGATCAGATAGATTGTTTCAGATTCCTAACTGTGACCCACACTTGATACAAATGCTCAACGATGGACAGGTCAATCCAACTTGTCCCATATACCAGTGAGCCTGACATCAGTGGTGGGCAAGTTGTTGGAGGAAATCCTGAGGGACAGGATGTGCATGTATTTGGAAAGGCAAGGACTGATTAGGGATAGTCAACATGGCTTTGTGTGTGGGAAATCACGTCTCACAAACTTGATTGAGTTTTTTGAAGAAGTAACAAAGACGATTGATGAGGGCAGAGCAGTAGATGTGATCTATATGGATTTCAGTAAGGAGTTCGACAAGGTTCCACATGGGAGACTGGTTAGCAAGGTTAGATCTCACGGAATACAGGGAGAACTAGCCATTTGAACACAGAACTAGCTCAAAGGTAGAAGACAGAGGGTGGTGGGGGAGGGTTGTTTTTCAGACTGGAGGCCTGTGACCAGTGGTGTGCCACAAGGATCGGTGCTGGGTCCTCTACTTTTTGTCACCTACATAAATGATTTGGATGCAAGCATAAGAGGTACAGTTAGTAAGTTTGCAGATGACACCAAAATTGGAGGTGTAGTGAACAGCAAAGAAGGTTAGCTCAGATTACAACAGGATCTGGACCAGATGGGCCAATGGGCTAAGAAATGGCAGATCGAGTTTAATTCAAATAAATGTGAGGTGCTGCATTTTGGGAAAGCAAGTCTTAGCAGGACTTATACACTTAATGATAAGGTCCTAGGGAGTATTGCTGAACAAAGAGACCATGGAGTGCAAGGTTCATAGCTCCTTGAAAGTGGAGTCGCAGGTAGATAGGATAGTGAAGAAGGTATTTAGTATGATTTCCTTTATTGGTCAGAGTATTGAGTACAGGAGTTGGGAGGTCATGTTGCGGCTGTACAGGACATTGGTTAGGCCACTGTTGGAATATTGCGTGCAATTCTGGTCTCCTTCCTATCGGCAAGATATTGCAAAATTTGAAAGGGTTCAGAAAAGATTTACAAAGATGTTGCCAGGGTGGGAGGATTTGAGGTATAGGGAGAGGCTGAACAGGCTGGGGCTGTTTTCCCTGGAGCGTCGGAGGCTGAGGGGTGACCTTCTAGAGGTTTACAAAATTATGTGGGACATGGATAGGATAAATAGACAAAGTCTTTTCCCTGGGGTCGGGGAGTCCAGAACTAGAGGGCATAGGTTTAGGGTGAGAGGGGAAAGATATAAAAGAGACCTAAGGGGCAACTTTTTCACTCAGAGGGTGGTACGGGTATGGAATGAGCTGCCAGAGGATGTGGTGGAGGCTGGTACAATTGAAAATTTTAAGAGACATTTGAATGGGTATATGAATGGGAAGGGTTTGGCGGGATATGGGCTGGGTGCTGGCAGGTGGGACTAGATTGGGTTAGGATATCTGGTCGGCATGGATGGATTGGACTGAAGGGTCTGTTTCGTGCTGTACATCTCTATGGCTCTAATTGGGATAGATTGTGTATTTTTTCAAAATTAATTAACAAGATGTGGGTACGCCAATATTTATCATTCATCCCTAACGACACTTGAAATGGTGGTCTGAAGTCCATGTGCTGTCGGTAGGCCTACCATGCTATTCGGAAGGGAGCTCCAGAATTTTGACACTGAAGGAATGGTGATACATTTTCAAGTCTGGATGATATGTGGCTTGGAGGAGAATTTGTACGTGATGATGTTCTTATATATCTGCTGCCTTTAATAAGCAATGGATGCTGTTAAGTTTGAAAGGTGCTATTTTAGGAAGCTTGGTGAGTTATTCAGCACATCTTATAGATGGTACACACTGTTACTACTGTGTATTGGTGATGGAGGTGGTCTATTTGAAGGTGATGGACAGGGTGCCAGTTAAGTAGGTGACTTCATGTAGAGTTTCTGTAGTGCTGTAGGAGCCACACTCATCCAGGCAATCGAGAGTATTCTATCACACTTCTGGCTTGTGCCTTGTAGATGGTGGACAGGGGTTGAGGAGACAGGAGAGTATTAATTGTAACGTCACAATATAAACCTTCACAACTCCATTCAAAACCATGTGACTGTAGGGAATTTAAAGGTTGTTTAAGGAGAATGCCTAGGGCAGTGATGTAGAGTAAACAGCTGACTGCGTAAATAAGAAGCTATGTTGATATTGATTAAATGAATAAGAGAGAGACTTGAAAGGAAGAAGCAACAATCCAGATCTCCTGCTGTCTATGTGTATATAGTTATTAGTATGTGAATAAATACTTACATTGTATTTAGACTCCAGCAACCTTTGTCTAGTAATTGCAGCTTGCTTCATCTCTTCCAAAATCACTCTTGAGAAACAGAGTGACCTTCATAGAGTGGCCCAAAAAGGATTGATTTAAAAACCTCAGATCACTGGTCAACAAAGTTACTCCAAAGGAGAAAGTGAGTACTGCAGATGCTGGAGATCTGCAGCAAATGTGTTGCTGGAAAAGCGCAGCAGGTCAGGCAGCATCCAAGGAGCAGGAGAATCGACGTTTCAGGCATAAACCCTTCTTCAGGAATGAGGAGGGTGTGCCAAGCAGGCTAAGATAAAAGGTAGGGAGGAGGGACTTGGGGGAGGGGCGTTGGGAATGCGATAGGTGGAAGGAGGTTAAGGTGAGGGTGATATGACGGAGAGGGGATGGGGGCGGAGTGGTCGGGAAGAAGATTGCACCTCAAGAAGATGGTGTTGAGTCCGAGGACTGAGATAAGGTGGGGGGAGGGGAAATGAGGAAGCTGGAGAAATCCGCATTCATCCCTTGTGGTTGGAGGGTTCCTAGGTGGAAGATGAGTCGCTCTTCCTCCAGGCGTCGTGTTGCCATGGTCTTGCAATGGAGGAGGCCAAGGATGTGCATGTCCTTGGCGGAGTGGGAGGGGGAGTTAAAGTGTCCGGCCATGGGGCAGTTGGGTTGGTGCGGGTGTCCCAGAGGTGTTCTCTGAAACGTTCCGCAAGTAGGCGGCCTGTCTCCCCAATGTAGAGGAGGCCACATCAGGTGCAGCGGATGCAGTAAATGAGTGTGTGGAGGTGCAGGTGAATTTGTGACAGATATGGAAGGATCCCTTGGGGCCTTGAAGGGAAGTGAGGGGGGAGGTGTGGGCGCAAGTTTTTGCATTTCTTGCGGTTGCAGGAGAAGGTGCCGGGAGTGGAGGTTGGGCTGGTGGGGGGATATGGACCTTATGAGGGAGTCGCGGAGGGAGTGGTCTTTCCAGAACGCTGATAGTGGAGGGGAGGGAAATATATCCTTGGTGGTGGGGTCTGTTTGGAGGTGGCGGAAATGATGAAGGATGATACAATGTATCTGGAGGTTGGTGGGGTGGTAGGTGAGGACCAGTGGGGTTCTGTCCTGGTGGCGATTGGAGGGGCGGGGTTCAAGGGCGGAGGAGCTGGAAGTGGAGGAGATGCGGTGGAGAGCATCGTCAACCACGTCTGAGGGGAAATTACGGTCTTTGAAGAAGGAGGCCATCTGGGTTGGTCGGTATTGGAATTGGTCCTCCTGGTAGCAGAGACGGCAGAGGCGAAGGAATTGGGAATATGGGAGGGCAATTTTACAGGGGGCAGGGTGGGAGGAGGTGTAATCTAGGTAGCTGTGGGAGTCGGTCGGTTTATAGTAAATGTCCGTGTTGAGTCGGTCGCCTGAGATAGAAATGGAGAGGTCTAGGAAGGGGAGGGAGGAGTCTGAGACGGTCCAGGTAAATTTGAGGTCGGGGTGGAAGGTGTTAGCAATTGGATGAACTGTTCAACCTTCTTGTGGGAGCACGAGGTAGCGCCGATATAGTCATCGATGTAGCAGAGGAAAGGTGAGGGGTGGTGCCAGTGTAGCTGCGGAAGATGGACTGTTCCACATATCCTACAAAGAGGCAGGCATAGGTGGGGCCCATGCGGGTGCCCATGGCTACTCCTTTGGTTTGGAGGAAGTGGGAGGATTGGAAAGAGAAGTTGTTCAGGGTGAGGACCAGTTCAGTCAGTCGAAGGATGGTGTCAGTGGAAGGGTACTGGTTGGTACGGCGGGAAAGGAAGAAGCGGAGAGTTTTGAGGCCTTCGTGATGTGGGGATGGAGGTGTATAGGGACTGGATGTCCATGGTGAAGATAAGGCATTGGGAACAGGGGAAGCGAAAGTCATGGAGGAGGTGGAGGGCATGGGTGGCGTCCCGAACGTAGTGGGGAGTTCTTGGACTAAGGGGGAAAGGACCGTGTCAAGGTATGCAGAGATGAGTTCGGTGGGGCGGGAACAGGCTGAGACAATGGGTTGGCCGGGGCAGTCAGGTTTGTGGATTTTGGGCAAGAGGTAGAAACGGGCGGTGCGGGGTTGTGGGACTATGAGATTGGAGGCGGTGGATGGGAGATCCCTGGAGGTGATGGTCTGGGAGATGATGGTTTAGTGGTGGGAGGTGGGGTCATGGTCAAGGGGGCAGTAGGAGGAGGTGTCTGCGAGCTGGCGTTTAGCCTCAGCAGTGTAAAGATCGGTGCGGCAAACCAACACCGCGCCTCCCTTGTCTGCCGGTTTGATAGTGAGGTTGGGGTTGGAGTGGAGGGAGTGGAGGGCTGCACGTTGCGAGGGTGAGAGGTTGGAGTGGATGAGAGGGGTGGACAGGTTGAGGTGGTCAATGTCGCGGCGGCAGTTGGCTATGAAGAGATCGAGGGCGGGTAAGAGGCCAGCACGCGGTGTCCAGGTGGATGGGGTGTGTTGGAGGTGGGAGAAGGAGTCGTCAGAGGGTGGACGAGAATCCTGGTTGAAGAAGTAGGCGCGGAGGCGAAGGCAACGGAAGAAATGCTCGATATCTAGCCGCGTGTCGAACTCATTGATCTGGGACCGTAGGGGGATGAAGGTGAGGCCTCTGCTGAGGACTGATCTTTCATCCTCAGAGAGGGGGAGGTCTGGAGGGATGCTGAAAATATGGCAGGGCTGGGAGCTACGACCTGGTGTGCGGCTGGATCTAGGAGTGGGAGCAGGGTTAGGCGTGGGGGCAGGGTTAGGCATGGGGGCAGAGATTGGCATGGAGGCGGAGACGCATGCGGCGTGGTCGTTGTGCAGGTGAGTGACGTCACTGGGGGCGGAAGTAGATGCGGTGACAGCAACTCCGGGGCGACGGCAGAAACGATATTGTTCCCGATGGCTGTGGACCCCGCGGAGGCCGCGAATCTGTCGGCGATGGTCTTCCTGGCGATCGTGGAGGCGGTTGTCTGGGCGGCGATCGCGGAGGCTGCATGGTTGGTGGGGGCGGAAGTGATGTCATGGTTCGCGGCGGCGGTTGCTGCAGCAGCCGCGTGGGTAATGGCGCCCGAGCGGTTCCAGAGGCCGATGGAAGATACTTGATCAGTTGAGGAATCCGGAATGTGGGGTTAGGTACATGAAAGTTTTTGGTACTTACTGTCTTTAACGTCACTTCCCTCCAAGGCCCCAAGGGATCCTTCCATATCCATCACAAATTCACCTGCACCTCCACACACGTCATTTATTGCATCCACTGCATCCAATGTGGCCTCCTCTACATTGGGGAGACAGGCCGCCTACTTGCGGAACGTTTCAGAGAACACCTCTGGGACACCCAGCCACCCTGTGGCTGAACACTTTAACTCCCCCTCCCACTTCGCCAAGGACATACAGGTCCTTGGCCTCCTCCATCGCCAGACCATGGCAACACGACACCTGGAGGAAGAGCGCCTCCTCTTCCGCCTAGGAACCCTCCAACCACAAGAGATGAATGCAGATTTCTCCAGCTTCCTCATTTCCCCTCCCCCCACCTTATCTCAGTCCCAACCCTTAGACTCAGCACCGCCTTCTTGACCTGCAATCTTATTCCCGACCTCTCCACCCCCACACCCTGTCCGGCCTATCACCCTCACCTTAACATCCTTCCACCTATCGCATTCCCAATACCCATCTCCCAAGTCCCTCCTCCCTACCTTTTATCTTAGCCTGCTTAGCACACCCTCCTCATTCCTGAAGAAGGGCTTATGCCTGAAACACCGATTCTCCTGCTCCTTGGATGCTGCCTGACCTGCTGTGCTTTTCCAGCAACACATTTTTCAGCAAAGTTACTCCAAAGATCACTTTGAACCTGATTAATATAATAACTTCTGTAAGCATTCATCTCCATCCCAATCACCAATTGCTCAGCTCTTGTTTCAAGGGCCAGCAAACTTATTTACTCTCCTTTGCAACTTGTGTATCATTCCATGTTTTCTCCTGATTCTCAGATCTTCAGTCCTATACCTACACTGGTTCCCAGTCAAACAATGCCCTGATTTTACAACTCTCATTTTGTTTAAAATTCAACCCAATGCTTCCATGGCCTCACTGTCCTACCTTGTTATATCTTTTAGCCCTAAACCCTCCAAGATACCTGCTCTCCTCCAATTCTGACCTCTTGAGCATCCCTCATTTTAATTGCTCTGCCATTACTGCCTGTGCTTTCAGTTCCCTAGGCTCCAAGTTCTGGAATTTCCTCCCTAAACCATGATGCCTCTCTATCTAGTGTTACACACTTCATCTTATAATACTCCTTCAATGGATGTTTCATCACAATGAAAGTGCTACACAAGTAAACAGTTGTTGTTGCATTACATTGAAGGTGCTATGTGTCTCCAAGTTATTGTTAATGTTGGACTGATTTTCTTTTAAACCTATCTAGTGTTAAAGTTTATTTGCCTGTCCAATTGCAATGCAAGTCTAAATACTTCCAGCAAAGTTTTTATTATTCTGTTTTGACTGCTGCTCCTATTTTCCTGTTGGCAGTTATTTGTAGAGCTTTGTATTACAGGCTGGCATTGCAGATCGAACACACAATCCTGTGGAAAGATCTCTTGAGCAGACTTAACACCTCATATGACTAGACACTGTTTATCATTTTTAATAAAATTATGTCCAATTCTAACTACCAAACTTTAAGAAAGATGTCTGGGCATTTGAGAGTATGCAGAGTGGAATGCGAGATTGGTATCAGGAGTGTGAAGAAACTGGGATTGCTGTCCTTAGACCAAATAATGGGGGGAGACTTAATGCTTGCTTCAAATAGTAGAAGCACCAGTCACTAGGAGGAAGGGGACACAAATGTAAGATAATTGGCAAAAGAGAAGAGGGGCAATAAGAATATGTTTCATGCAGCAATGATGGAATGAGCTGCTGAAAGAATAATGGGAGTAAGTTCAGCAACAAGTTTCAAAAGGGATTGGATGAGTATGTAAAATAAAATGGAGAGCTTTGGGAATTTAGCAGAGAATTGGTACCAATTGAATAGTTCTTTGAAAGAGTCAGCACATGAATGATCAACAGAATAGCCTTCTTCTGCACTGTACAATTCTACAATTTTAATTTCTAGCCAGAATCATAATCTTCCATGGTTTTTAAAACGATTTGCTTACAGAACCCACTGCAAAGTTTCCAGCTGTTCAGTTAAATTATACCAGACACAGTGCCAAAATCGACTTCACTGTAACCTTCCGAGAGAGAGAGGGGGGTGAAGCAGATACATAAGGCAACATCACCCCCTTCCAAATTCATGCTGGCTGCTTCTTATTAAAATTTTATGATGACAGCTGCTTCCTAGTCTATCCTAGAGCAGTTTCCCATCATTTTATTTTTGGATTTATGTTAAGTTTGTGAGCCGACATTTGCTTTTATATTGCTCTTCAGAGACACGTGGGCTATCAAGTCGAACCAAATTTAGTGTTACATCATTTGTACATTTTAGAGGATGGTTGGGACCCAATATTTGGAATATGTGCATATGGCTTTAGTTCGTTTACAGAAGACCAAACTGATTGAGGCCCAACTCCTTGCGAGGTGTAAGGTAACTCCTTACTCAACTGAACTCAGTTCAGTGATTGCTGCTTCAAAGAGTAGTTGCACACGACTGTGTGTACAGATCGATATCCTGGAAACATACAGTATTTAAGGATGCCATTCAGTTCATATGGGTATGGACAGGCTAGTAATCAATAGCTCAGGGCAGAGTCTCTCAAAATCAAAGGAGGGATAGCTGGGAATAAAACTAATGATTAATTACTTCATAAACATGTTTCTATCTCTTGTAGAATGTCATCGACAGCAATGCTACATTCTGTGTATACTCACTAACTTTGTAAACAATATTCATGAATCCAGAGCAGGGGCTCTGAAAGCTTGCAGTTTCAAATAAACCTGTTGGACTATAACCCGGTGTTGTGTGATTTTTGACTATATTCACCCCAGTCCAACACCAGCACCTCTGCATCAAAATATGCAATCTTATTGCACATATTTGCCACAGAAATAGATGTAACCTACCTATGGCTTTGGAGTTTGGCAAGGGACCCAGAATAACAGCTGGGTTGTGGTATGAACGATATATTTTCCAAATGCTAAATCCCCTGGCTTTGGACTATTGTCTAGTCTTATGGCAGAGGAGAGAAAATTCTTTAAAATTAGAAGGCCTTTCACTGCAAATGGATCATCTAGATCTAGATTTTCGTGTACAGGCATAGAAGGTGTTTAGCTAATCATTATTATCTGTTAAAAATCACACAAGACCAGGTTATAGTCCAACAGGTTTAATTGGAAGCACTAGCTTTCGGAGCGACGCTCCTTCATCAGGTGGTTAACAACCACCTGATGAAGGAGCGGCGCTCCGAAAGCTAGTGCTTCCAATTAAACCTGTTGGACTATAACCTGGTCTTGTGTGATTTTTAACTTTGTACACCCCAGTCCAACACCGGCATCTCCAAATCATTATTCACTGTGACACAATTCAATGACATGGGATCATATAACAGTGGGGAAGGAATCTCTCTGAACAGGTTGATTAGAAAAATAGGAAGGATATGTTGATGCATTGAGATGGGCTAGAGTCAGAAGAGGTTCATGTGAAGGAAAAACACCAGCATGGATTGGATGGTGTAAACAGCCTATATCTCTGCTATAAATTCCAAGTATTAACTGCATCTGTATTTAGAGTTAAAAAACACACAACACCAGGTTCTAGTCCAATAGGTGTTTACCCGCTTGTGTATCTAGTCTTCCTAATTAAAGTGACCCATGGCTTTTCCCTGTTTGAAACTAAACATCTGCCAAGCACTTTTTCCATGCAAGTAACACGATTCTTCTAATTCTCAATATTATAACAGGGTTCTCCAAGTTATTACATTTCCAGATAGGATATTCCATTTGTTGAATTACTAGGATGGATTAATTGGTACCACTTCTTTATTCACCTGCTTGCCCCCTCCATTGGTCGCAACAAGTTTAATTTACAAATGATCCTCTCCTTTGTGGTTACCTTTCTCCCAGAACAAGGACTATCACTCAAAGCAAATTAATTCATGTTTTGAAAGGAGCTCATTTCACCAGGATTTCAGAAGTCACCAAGAGGGTCTGGTTACTGGTGACTAACTACAACCAGAAGTAACAATTCAGTGCACATGCACACAGACTAGAAATGAAAAATGAGTTCAAAGAAGGATAAAAGTTAAAAGATACATGGATCAATCTCTATGGGTTGTTTGCCAAGATTAGATAGTGGAACCTTAAAGTTTAACAGTTAATTGTGGGATTCTTCACTTTACAGGTTAGTTAATATCTTTTGGTGTTGCTTCACTTTGACTAGCTTGCTGGTTAACTGGCTTCTAAGAGAGTTAATAAGAGAGTTCCATACCTGCAATGTAGAGGTTACCTGTGAGTCGTTCTTAACTGTGACTTTCACAACAAACTGATGCTTGAACTTAAGCAAGTACATAGGATTACTTCAGCTCACTAGCACCCTTCCATCACTATGAACTTATGAACAGACCATCTTGCACCCATGCAAACAGGTTGATCTGGCTTTTAACCCTGTTCTTGAGGTTTCTTAAAAATGGAAGCTATAACACATGTCTCTCACTCAGAATGCTGTCTTTCTCCCATCATGTTCATGATCTGAAATGACTCCCAGGAGATCACAGTTCAGTTTGTAAGGCCTTTATCTCTTTTAAGTCCATCCCTTCTTTGACAACTCGTCAGGTGTGACATTCAAGGGTCTCTCTTACTCCTGACAGCCACGAAATTTAATCCATAGTCATCCTGTGGCTGCATGTCTTATCTTAAAAACAAACGTTGTGCTGAATTTTTACCAGAAATCAGCAACGTGTCAATCTTGGTGCGGTACATGAAGCATTTCTCTTGATGTGCCCCAGTGGATTTTCTCACACCATCTTACCAAGCACACCTCATCACATATCCACCAGACTCCAATGGCACCCAATTCATCATGTTCTCCTACTTGCCATCTGTGAAACTGTTGCCCACTACCAGGATGTCCTGGGATTCTCAGCACAAGCACCATTTTTAAAACTCAATCATGCATCTGGTCAAGCATAGACAGTCTGCAGATATCCTGCACAGTTCCTGTCAATTGCCCCAGCCACTTTGAAGTGAGGGTAATCGCTAGCTCACTCTACGAATGGGAATGTGAAGGTCTTGCTAGATTGTGGCTGTCACTGCCCATGGAGAGTGCCCTGAGATGTAGCTGATTGGTGTCTATGATGGATGGCCAGAGGAGCAAGCAATGAGCTAGTTACTGCTCTAATTTTGGTGTTGGGCATTGTCGCCATTTAGTTTTCATCCAATGGAAGGAAGCATAGAAAATTGCATCTCAATGAGGCAACATAATGTTATAATGAGGATGTTAATACATGGCAATGTACTCAAATAGGCGTCTCGTTGCTCACTAGCAAGAATCTTGTCCCCCTCATTCAATGCTTGATTGAAAACTGGGACTTGAGCTCTTGATGTCTCCTTATTGCCGATCCTCATGGAGTTCTCCCAGGTTTCTCGCCATTGCCCATGTTGTTCAGTGTCTGGGAAAATTATGCTACACATGTTACAATTAGAAACTCAACATGTGTACAAGTGATCCAGGCCAATGACTCATTGTTACAACATCATAATACTGTCTGGGCGATAAATTCTTTGAAGTGGTCGACAGAGAAAAGATATTTAATCATTTGTCGATGAGATTTAAATTGAAACATATTGAAGTTTTGGCAAATGTATGGAAGTAAAGGGTGGATTTTACACAGAGCTCCCAGATCATGCTGGTTGTTCAGAAGGTACAACTAAATATACAATCCTGTAGGTCACTGCCATCAATAGCTTTGGATTCGCATGCTGAATCTGTCATGCCAATCTTCACCTCATCTCAACAGTCTTATCTATCTTGAAGCTGATGAAGATTGGGGCGGCATGGTGGCTCAGTGGTTAGCACTGCAGCCTCACAGTGCCAGGGGCCGGGTTCGATTCCAGCCTCGGACGACTGTCTGTGTGGAGTTTGCACATTCTCCCCATGTCTGCGTGGGTTTCCTCTGAGGGCTCTGGTTTCCTCCCACAGTCCAAAGATGTGCAATTCAGGTGAATTGGCCATGCTAAATTGCCCATAGTGTTAGGTGCATTAGTTAGAGGGAAATGTGTCTGGCTGGGTTGTTCTTCAGAGGGTTGGTGTGGTCTGGTTGGGCCAAAGGGCCTGTTTCCACACTGTAGGGAATCTAATCAAATCTACTCTGTTGGCAACAGCAAATTGCATTCATTTAGATGCAAGTGCATAATGTAGAATAACATCCCAAGGTGCTTTACAGATTATTGTACAGAATTTGACACTGGAGTGGAATCCTGTTGAGGCACCAAGTCTCATGCATGTCAGCCAGACTGAGGTGGAAGTCCTATCATCAGCCAGTTCAGCCAATCTGCAGAACGTTCTGGTTGAGGGCATTAAGTTTTATTTCTGGTGACTACGAACTTATTTTGCAACAGATGGAAAGCTTGATACCCTGCCCACCCCTTATGAAATCATGTTGCACTATGAACTTCCTGTTCAATTCACGATCTCATCAGTCTTACACAATCAGTTATTGTTACCCCCAAAAATTACACAAATTCTATATTCATAACTTTAGAAATGATCAGTGTTCTCAACAGGATATTATGGAACTGACTTTTCTTTCAAAAAGCTGGACATCAAAGTTAGTTGTGAAGGGTCAAGTGACTTTCATAGACACAAAAATATCTTTAGTTTCTGATGAGTTCCTAACTTAATGACCATGGTTGAGTATTCTCTCAAAACAAAACCATTTTTGGAATTCAGATCTCCTTTTATTTGTGGACTTACCCAAAAGCCAAAATCTATGGACTCCTAGACTTACCAGCTCCAAGCTTGAAATTTAGCAAAACGAGGCTGGAAAATGGGAAACCTTCAGAACTGAGAGAACAAGAATGCAGAGACAGTGTATTCCTGTCAGGGTGAAAGGGAAGGCTGGTAGGTGTAGGGAATGCTGGATAACTAAAGAAATTGAGGATTTGGTTAAGAAAAAGAAGGAAGCATATGTCAGGTATAGACAGGATAGATCGAGTGAATCCTTAGAAGAATATAAAGGCAGTGGGAGTATACTTAAGAGGGAAATCAGGAGGGCAAAAAGGGGACATGAGATAGCTGTGGCAAATAGGATTAAGGAGAATCCAAAGGGTTTTTACAAATACATTAAGGACAAAAGGGTAACGAAGGAGAGATCAGCAAGGTGGCCTTCGTGTGGAACTGCAGGAGATAATAAATGAGTATTTTGCATCAGTGTTTACTGTGGAGAAGGACATGGAAGATATAGAATGAAGGGAAATAGATGGTGACATCTTGAAACATGTTCATATTACAGAGGAGGAAGTGCTGGATGTCTTGAAACGCACAAAAGTGGATAAATCCCCAGGACCTGATCAGGTGTACCCTAGAGCTCTGTGGGAAGCTAGAGAAGTGATTGCTGGACCTCTTGCTGAGATATTTGTATCATTGATAGTCACAGGTGAGGTGCCGGAAGACTTGAGGTTGGCAAACGTGGTGCAACTGTTTAAGAAGGGCGGTAAGGACAAGCCAGGGAACTATAGATCAGTGAGCCTGACGTCGGTGGTGGGCAAGTTGTTGGAGGGAATCCTGAGAGACAGGATGTGGTATTTGGAAAGGCAAGGACTGATTAGGCATAATCAACATGGCTTTGTGGGTGGGAAATAATGTCTCACAAACTTGATTGAGTTTTTTGAAGAAGTAATAAAAGAGGATGGATGAGGGCACAGTGGTAGATGTGATCTATATGGACATCAGTAAGGCATTCGACAAGGTTCCCCATGGGAGACTGATTAGTAAGGTTAGATCTCATGAAATACAGGGAGAACTAGCCATTTGGATACAGAACTGGCTCAAAGGTAGAAGACAGAAGGTGGTGGTGGAGGGTTGTTTTTCAGACTGGAGGCCTGTGACCAGTGGAGTGCCACAAAGATCGGTGTTGGGTCCTCTACTTTTCACCGTTTATATAAATGATTTGAATGTGAACACAGGAGTTATAGTTAGTAAGTTTGCAGATGACACCAAAATTGGAGATGCAGTGGACAGCGAAGAAGGTTACCTCAAATTACAACAGGATCTTGATCAGATGGGCCAATGGTCTGAGAAGTGGCAGATGGAGTTAATTTAGATAAATGTGAAGTGCTGCATTTTGGGAAAGTAAATCTTAATGGGAATTACACACTGAATGGTAAAGTCCGAGGGAGTGTTACTGAACAAAGCGATCTTGGAGTGCAAGTTCATAGCTCCTTGAAAGTGGAGTAGCAGATAGAGATGATAGTGAAGACAGCGTTTGGTATGCTTTCCTTTATTGGTCAGATTATTGAGTACAGGAGTTGGGAGGTCATGTTATGGCTGTACAGGATATTGGTTAGACCACTGTTGAAATATTGCATACAATTCTGATCTCCTTCCTATCGGAAAGATGTTGTGAAACATGAAAGGGTTCAGGAAAGATTTACAAGGATGTTGCCAGGGTTGGAGGATTTGAGCTATAGGAAGAGGCTGACCAGACTGGGGCTGTTTTCCCTGGAGTGTCGGAGGCTGAGGGGTGACCTTATTGAGGTTGATAAAATTATGAGGGCATGGATAGGGTAAATAGGCAAAATCTTTTCCCTGGTTTCGGGGAAAGTGAGGACTGCAGATGCTGGAGACCAGAGTTGAAAAATGTGATGCTGGAGTCCAGAACTCGAGGGCATAGGTTTAGGGGAAGAGGGGAAAGATATAAAAGAGACCTAAGGGGCAACTTTTTCATGCAGAGGGTGGTAATGTATGGAATGAGCTGCCAGAGGAAGTGGTGGAGGCTGGTACAATTGCAACATTTAAGAGGCATTTGGATGGGTATATGAATACAAAGGGTTTAGAGGGATATGGGCCGGGTGCTGGCAGGTGGGACTAGATTGGGTTAGGATATCTGGTTGGCATGGACGGGTTGGCAGAAGGGTCTGTTTCTGTGCTGTACATCTCTATGACCCTACGACTCTATGACTACCTGCTGCCAGTTATTCAAACTGACCACATATCTGGGGCTTCAAAAACCCACACATCTTCCTTTTTCAAAAAGATTCACTGGTTGAACATGGAAACCGAAGATAACAGGAGTTACAGTTTTCTGATCCCCAACCACAAAAATAGGATATAGTTAGAGAGGGTAGCTCCACAGATGGGGAAAAGCACAATGAGAAGCTGTTGCTATAATACAGTGAATAATAAATCCAAGGGGAATTCAGGAAAACTGACTTTACCCCCAATAACAGTGAAAATGGAGGTGTCTAACACAAGGTGATGAAGTGAATTGAACCTGTATATTTACGGGGAGGCTAGATAAATACCAGGGAGCGGGGGATTGCTCATTAACAGTTCAAACATCCCGGGTAGTTCCTCCTACAATGATTCGGAAGCTGGAATATTTGTATTAAGCAAGAGAGGTTAAATGTTGGCTATCCAGGATTCAGGCAGGTACATTTCTCGTCAGAGTTTTATTCCTACTCACACATCACAAAACACCAGCAAAAAAAGATTACCTGTTCCCTGCAATATACCCAGTCGAGTCCCAACCAATTAACCTTTATTTAACATGTAATCACCACCGTTCTCTCGTCCCATTTGACCTCAAGCATCTTTGGCAGAACCTACTGGATGATAACAATCTGGGGCTATGTAATACTATCCAGTAACTGCATTAAGGGTACACATTGATTGGCTGCTCAATTAGAATACACTCTACATCCATGAAATCTGTTAGTTGACAGGAATGGAAGAAAATAGAATTTCTTATGGTCAGTGAGTTAGGAACAAATTAATTCCCTATGTATATAGTTAATCATAAGCTCTCAGCTATCATATCTGTCATACTAAACTTGATTCAGCAAGCAGCAATAATATGACTCAGGCAGGAGGACGGTCTAGAGCTCTTTGCAGTTCTTTAGTGTATAGAGTTCCATTCAGGTTAAACCACCACCTCTGGGCTCACTGCCTGGTTATTTTAAAGCCATTCATTCAGACTGCAGACTGAAAGATTCCCTCCGGCAAGCATTGCTGACATGTTGCAGAAGAACAGTCGAGCCCGGATTAGACGGATAGTGACAAAACTATATATAATCAACGGACAGCACATCTCACAATGTTCAACTATTGCCAAATTAACACCTTGTCAATTTCACATGTGCATTCGGAATCAACCAAAGTATGGATTTTTTTGGTATTTCATCTAAAGTTACAGCAGAGGATAAGAACACCGGAAGATAATGAAATGCAATGAAGTAAAATTAGGCCTTCAAAGGACAAATGGTTGATGTTGTGGTTTATACCTTGAATATATGCAGACAGAACATATGCCAGGTGGTACATTTGAACCAGAGTTTATTCCAACTCTTTCTTAAAATGTCTGCAGTTATCAGCTTACTTTCAGTTTCTCTTTCTCTGTAACCACACCCACAAAACAGGGAGAGTAGTCAACAGCTCCACACAAACACTGGACGGTTGAATACATGTTGGGATGACACAATTACAAAGTATGAAGCTGATTTCAAACTTACAATTGATTTTAGTTTTGGGCTTTGCCATTATTGAAGACAAGGATGTTTCAAGGATATTAATTCAGCAAATTCATTGGATTACATCATGGTTCAAAATCAAAGAAATTCCCTTTATTTTGAGTCCAATTCCAGATTTAGAAAGTCACAGAAACAATAGAGATAAGCAACAACAATTTGTACTTATATGGCACCTTTCACATAGTAAACATCCCCTGGCACTTCACAGAAACTGTTGCAAAACAAAAGCTCCTTAATTAAAGAGCTGGAGTGATTTAGGAGGGAATTCCGGGGCATAGGGCCTCGGCTGCTGAAGGCATGACCTCAAACGATGCAGCAAAAGGACTTGACGTCATAAAAAGGCCAGAATTGGAGCGGTGTAGTGATTTCGGAGGATTATAGGACTGCAGCAATGGGGCTGGGGATTTGCAAGGACATTGAGGGATTTGAAAACACTGAGAACACTAAAATCGCTATGTTGTATGAGCAGGAGTCAGTGAGGGTCAGTGAACACAGGAACAATGAGTGAACATGACTGGGTGTGAGTTTGAATATGGGTAGCAGAGTTCTGAATGGAAAAAAAAAGTTTTCTTAAATAATAAATTAATGTGAATTAAAATCTAGCTATAAAATGCATAGAACTTGAACTTTAAAAGTACATTGAAGAAGGCATTTATTTTATTTGTTCATGGGATGTGGGTCTCGATTTCTAAGCTGTTATTTATTGCCCATTCCTAATTTCCCTGACAATGGTAGCAGTGAGCCACCCTTTCAAACCACAGCAGCCTAGGTAACCTAGGTGTCAGGTTGTTGTCCAGATCACAGCAAAGGAACAACAATATCTTTGCAAGTTAGAGCTGTGCTTGCCATGGAGGGTGTTGTTTTATGTCTCATGATTAGTATGCCTTTAAGAGAAATGCTCTTTATATCATCACTATTTCATAGCACATGACATATGGGAATAAAGAGCTCAGATCCATCTTAACTGGCATCATTTACAGCATGACACACTACTTGAAGCATGCTGTTTTGGAAAGCGCCAGTTGCTTTGCAGGAACTGAAGCACTTTTGCAGTGCCATCACTGTCGTAGCGTAGAACACATGGCAGCTAAACTAAACTTAAGCTCCTACAAATAGCAATGTTATAACAACCAGAACACTTGAGTCAATAATACTGATCGAGGGATAAACAATGGCAGGATGTCAGGGGAGACTCTGTGCTCTTCTTCTAACAAAACCAAAGATATCTTACACATCCGCCTGACAGGGCAATAGGAGCCTCACAAAAGCAGCTGATCTCAATGATAGCAATCTTGCCCTCAGTGTCCACCACTGGAATTTTCTCCAGACTTTTCACTGCTTATCTCCCTCTCTTCCTCTTAAGAAGCTCCTTTAAACCCACCTCTTTGCTCAAGCTATTGGCCACTTGCCCAAATATATCCTAATATTAAAGACTAATAAACACCCAGAGTTGGATAATCAACCATGGTCATAATGAATGGTATACCAGGCTCAAAGGTTCAAATGCCCTATTCCTGCTCCTATTTTTCTATACTTCTATGTTAATATATTTCTTATGTATCTCCTTGTTAATTTGGTACAAAAAATCATTCCTATAAAATATCTTAGGAAGCTTTATAGACCAGAGATACTATTGAAGTTCTTGTTTTTTTATGATCCCACAGCTGATTGCCATTTAACCTCAATGAGAAAAGCAGTGTGTGCCAGTGTGTATGAATGGACATCATGTGAGTCTTGGGATGAATGGTTCTGTCACCCGCCAGTACTTATCCAGTTTCAGGTATCAGAAATGGAACTATTTCCTGGAGTAAGTTAGCATCTTCAAGAGAAAAGGAAACCATGCTGTGTCAGAGTGGAAGGTTTAGGAGGGTTAATAAAAGTCTAACTTTGAGAATTAGTACAGAATGGCCCTAGGGATGTAATATTGAAAGCACAGAGACAGAAAGGGTTTTCTGTTTAAACTCTGTATAAGAGTGCTGTAGCAATGGAAATATTTGTGGGACTTTTGGAATGAAGAATGTCTACTGCCAGCTCACGGATTCTAAATGTGAAGTTTATTTCTCCCACCTCATGGCGTTCACACAGAAGAAGTGACTCTTTGTTCTGTGAATATTCATTTCAACATTTAAGAGAAAATCAAATCTTATTTCCAGCCGCTTGTTCTGAGACACGGGCTGTGGTGTAAAATGGAGTAAATGTGAAAGCTTGTGACTGTGGTGGATACCATCAAGGTGGGATAGTCAGCCTTGGGTACACTTTGAGCCCTGCTTACACAAGTGTCTTTTAGTTGAGTCGAGACCCGCACTGATGCAGCTGTTGTTGAAAAGTTTTTTGTGTGTGTGGGGAGATGAGGCATATCCACACTTTGACATCGCTGTACAGTTTACATTATCGAATTTTCAGATGTCAGATATAAAATCTCCAGGAAGGAGCTTCTGACTTTTGAGAAAGAACTGGAGAAAACAAATATTCTGACACTGAAGGATTCAGAAAGCAAGCTTGGAACACCTTAGAGAGCAGGTCTTATTGTTTCTGCTGCCAGCCCATGAACTGCTGCTTGAGTGTGAAAATTGAGAATGGAAATAATTTCTGTGCTTCTTTGTTGGCTCATCGTGACACTTGCATTTCTATAGTGTGTTTTATCACCTCAACATGGCCCAAAACACTTCACAGCTAATGAAATATTCCTAAAGTGTAATCACTGTTGTAATGTAGGAAACACAACACAGCAAGATCATAATATGTTTTGGCAGTGGGAGAAATGTTGGCTACAACTCCATGGAGGCTTCTCTGATCTTCTTGAGAATAGTTGAATGGGATCTTACTTATTCAAGCTAGAGTGATGACACAACTTTAGTTTAGTCTCACATGCAGCAGATGGTACCTCTGGTTGCATAACATTCCACTTGGATGTTTGGGCATTACATAACTTAAACTCACAATGTTCTGACCCAGGGATGAGAATGCTACCAATGATATTGAAGCTTCACTCTGGTGTCAGTCGGGTGAACAGTCTTGTAAAGAAACAAAGTTGATTGTTGCATTCCAGCGGATTTTCACCCCCAGGTTTCCTCATTTTTCTCCAATTGTCCTTTCATTCCACATCTTCTTCCAACTTCCATTTACATTCAAATTCAAAATGATCCCATTAGTGACACCAGACTGTGCTCCCACTTTTCTTTTGCTGCTTTTGAGAATGTGCTTATCATTTTGGAAGAAGGTCACTGGAGGGTCACCTGGCTAATTCCTGGGATGAATGGATTGCCATCAGGAGAAACATTGAGCAGGTCGTCATTATCCCCATTGGAGTTCCGAAGAACAAGGAGTGATTTTGTTAAAGTATCTATGATTCTGCAGGGACCTATCAGGACAAATACAGAAAGGATGCTGCCTTTCATGAAGGGATCTAAAACTGGCGGAGCAGTTTAAAAATTAGTGGCCTTCCATTTAAGCAGGAAAAAACGAGGTATTTCTCCTTTTGGATTATTAATCTTTGAAATTGTTTCCTCCAGAGACTAATGAAGGCAAGTCATTTGGTTTATGTTAACAAATATCATGTGAAATTCCTTGTCTGATACATAAAATCATATATAGAGATAGACAACATGGAAACAGACCCTTCGGTCCAACTCATCCATGCCGACCAGATATCCTAAATTACTCTAGTCCCATTTGGCCCAATCCATCTCAACATTTCTAATTCATATACCTATCCAGATGCCTTTTAAATGTTATAATTCTACCAGCTTTCACCATTTCTTCTGGCTGCTCATTCCATTCACACACCACCCTCTGTTTGAAAAAGTTACACTTTAGGTTCTTCTTAAGTCTTTCCCCTCTCACTTCAAACCTATGCCCTCTAGTTTTGAACTCCCCTACTCTGGGAAAAATACCTTAGCCATTCACCCTATCCATGCCCCTCATGATTTTATAAACCTCTATATGGTCACCCCTCAGCCTCTGAAGTTCTAGGGAAAATAATCACAGCCTACTCTATTTAGCCTCTCCCTATAGCTCAAACCCTCCAAACTGGCAACCTCTTTGTAAATCTTTTCTACTTCTTTTCAAGTTTAACAATATCCTCCCTATAGCAGGTAAACCAGAATTGAACGCACTTTTCCTAAAGTGGCCTAACCAATGTCCTGCACAGGTACAGCATGACCTCCCAACTCCTATACTCAATGCACTGACCAGTAAAGGCAAGCATGTCAAACAAGTTCTTCACTACCTTATCAACCTGTGACTCCACCTTCAAGAAACTATGAACCTGCACTCCAAGATCTCTTTGTTTGGCAACACTCTCCATGTCCCTGCCATTAAGTGTATAAGTCCTGCCTTGATTTGCCTTATCAAAATGTAACACCTTGCATTTATTTAACTTAAACTCCATTCTCTATTCTTCGACCCATTGTCCATTTGGTTAGGATCCCATTGTACTCTGAGATAATGTTCTTCACTGTTCACTACCCCACCATTTTCTTGTCATCTGCAAACTTACCACCCACTCCTGCTATTTTCACACCCAAATCATTTATATGGTAGATAGAAATCCTACAGTGTGGAAGCAGGCCACTTGGCCCATCTTGTCCACACTGACTTTCCGAAGAGCATCCCATCCAGACCCACCCCCTACTTTATCCTGTAACCCACCTAGCCTACACCTCCCTGAACACTATGGACAATTTAGCCTGGCCAATCCACCTACTCTGCACATTTTTGGACCGTGGAAGGAAACCCAAAGAGCACCCAAAGAAAACCCACATAGACACGGGGTGAATGTGCAAACTCCACACTGACAGTGGCCCAAGGGTGGAATCAAACCCAGGTCCCTGGCACTGTGAGGCAGCAATGCTAGTCACTGAGCCACCATGCTGCTCCACATTAAGAATCAACCACGTTGCAGTGATTCTGAATTCATATATAGACTTTAGGATGACAGAATGCTCTTTTTTAGTTGTCAGCTTTGCTGTGTTTCATGGATGGTTTCTCTCTGTGAGGCTGAGTGAGATCTCAATCTGCATCTTACCAAACTAACCTCATTACCTACCTCTCCAGCCCCTCTCATTTGTTTCTAACCCATTTCACCGCTTACCCTAGCCATAACAACTCACTACTGATGGGATGTTCTGGGGGGCCTGAAGCGGTGCCATTTTTAAAAAGGTACTGTCAGTCCAGTACACCCCACTGCACAGTTCCTGGCATTGGCCCTGGACGTGGCAAAGAAGGGAAATTTGGAGCCCACTTTATAGGCAGGGACATGATCCTGGTGGGCAGGGTGGCCAGAAGTAGGACGTCTAATACTTACAATGGAGTCCACAAGACAGGAGGGTGCCAGTCTGGTCTAAGTGTAGTGCTCAGGGCAATGCACTTTCAGCCCTTTGGAGGAATGTCCAGCACTGCAGGAAGAAGGCCAGTGACCTTCTCCACTCTGTCAATCTTCTCTCCAGTTCCTCACACACACACACCATCTCTGCAGCTGTACTCCCCAAGGCTCATTCTCTATCACACTCAAGTTTACCTTCACTCGCTCTCACCAATCCCTGACATCACTAACCTTGCATACATTCTTGCGCTGCCTACTTCCTTGCTCAAGGTACTTCCTCACCCTGCACCAAAAAGAACAGCTCTGTCACACACTTTCAGCTGTTTTAATACCTGTATTGATCTCATTCCGGGAGAAAGTCAGCCCACTATAGGGCAGGATCAAAACATATAGTGGGCTACCTGACATTTGGCTTTTCAATTCTTACCAGAAGGTCCTAACTCTGACTGCCCTGGTCAGCTGACTGACCATACTGGAGGCTGCCTTTCACTTATTGTACCATTACCCTTGACCCAAGGCTATCTCTATGTCTGACTAATAAATACTGACAACAATGCCAAGCATTTTGGCATTGTGTTGATGCTAAAGGACAAAACAATAACAGCGGTACTAAAAAGGCAATGTAAGGCAGGGATACTGTGAGCAATTCAGGTAGGTTCAAAGGGAGTGGGCACTAAGAGAGCATGTGAATGTCGCGTAGATACAGCCTGGTCCAGTACATGAGCTGGGTATGTGTCCCTAAGCACACAGTGTCTTTGCTGCAGTATTATAATGGTAGATGCCCCAAGGTGACGCATTGACTTGCAGATGTGAAATGCATGTAGAATGGAGATGGTCCATAGAGGCTGACAGCCTTCAGATGTCAATGTCCATAAACGTGGCGAGATGTTGTGGCCAGTGCCCATGGTGTGTGCCTGAGATGTTGGTACTTAATGTCCAATATGGAGGGCCTTTGGAACAAAAAGGAAATGGATCTGAAGTCACTAAGTACCCACCTCTGACTTCCACGTTGAGAATTCTTGCCATCTGGTTTACTTGTGGAGAATGGTAGGTTTATTAATGGGGGAAGATGGAAAATTAATAAGGTCATTCACAAACAATAGTCCTGCTTAATAGGCAACTTGACAGTACCTCACCTTGACACCCATAACTTCATTAAAAGATGTAGCAAGTTGTTTCCTTCCGCTGATGAGATTGGCCTTGCTGGACTTCTCGAGACATTTCTCACCATAGCCCATGTTGTTCAGGCCCCGATATGATTCCAACCAAAGAGTTGGAAAGAATATTTGTCATTGGGAATATCCCTACTGAGCTCAAGACAGGTTTCAAAAAGGTGGACATGAACAGCCCGATTTCTGAGAATTGTCTTCACATTTCATGATGGTCACAACAGATTTAATTTTGCCTCTTGAGTGAATGTACCAAGGTTACAACTGCAGGCTTCAAACAACGTTTGAACACATTGCTTTATCAGTAATATGTATCTGCACCTTCTCAAACCTGGATTGCCATGATAAAAGCAGTTTACAAACTGGCAACAGTATCGTGCCTCAAGATGTGTTTCAAGGCCAATAATGTACTCCCAGAGATGCAATCCTTACTGTAATGTCCGTTGCTAATTTGAGGACAATAAGCTCCCACAAACAACTCAAAGCGTTCTTTGACATCCTTTGCATTTCTAAATGTCACCATATATACTGGTGTGCTGAAGCCTTCCTTAATTTAGTCCGTATTGAATGTTTGTTCCTGATATAATCTAAAACTGGCTCTTAAAATTACTTAATTGCTCTCTTTGCTTCCAACTATAGGCCTGAAAAATATTATAACAATTAGTCCCAGAGGATGTTTCCAATTGACTATTCTTGTTTGTAAATAGACTATGCTTGTTCAGGGACAAAGTTACATCTATAACTGGAACAGGACATTCATACTTTGCATCGTGAGATTGCCCAATGGTGAAACGGCATTATGTATTATGAGAAAACCACCTACACTCTCCAATCTTTCCTTGAAGCTGCTGAAACATGGAACAGAAACTGTCTTAGTGGGTGAAGAGGCATTTGCAGTTTTGCCGATTATAACAAATAGATTCATAAAATATACATCAGCATCAGCAGCTTCAGTTGAGATGAATGCTGCCGCTGTCTGGCATTGGCCATAGCAACAGCAAATGGAGATTGGGTTCAGGTCTCATTGACATGTTTGCAATGTGCTTCAAAAGTATCGAACTGATAATGTTGATACTCACAACATAGCCTAGGGTACAAATTGTGGAAAGGTTTTAATAGACGAATAGGGAGAAACCATTTTCACTGGCAAGAGAGTCAGGAACTAGAGGACACAGACTGAAACTGACTGTAAAAGAAAGAAAGAGGGGAGTTGGGCACTTGTTTTTAAATACAGCATTACAATCTAGAATGCATTACCTGGAAGGGCAGTGGTAGCAGATTAGATAGGGACTTTGAAAAAGGATTTGGTGATAACGGTGAAAAGGTAAAATCTGCAGGACTAGTGTAGAAGAGGAGTGAATATGGAACTTCCAACGACCTAGCAGAGGCATGATGGGCTGAATGGTCCCTTTCTTAGCTACACGGTTCTGTACCTTCACCTGTTGGCATTGTTATAAAAACTAAACAGTAAAGAAGGCTCTTACTGGATTATACTTTTCAAAATCGTCTATAGATGGAATCTTACAATCGTTGGAGTGGAGTGGGCAGCTGTGAGAAAAATGAAAAAAACTATGTAGAAAATGTAAAAATGTTGGAATCACAATGGGAAGGAATGATTATTTTATAGCCATGCTTTTCCATTTTATTCAGGCTCTAACTCACCTTATTTCAATGTCACTCCGATTCTACTCCTTCCCTGAGAAACAAGATGGTGTAGATTCCTGCTATGTCAATCAGAGCATGTACCTGGTGGCTGCAGCTCACTGAGGGATTGTTCGGACATCCAGACCACTCCTTTACAACAAAGTTATTACACGCACCATGGCCACCAGCCCTCTTGAGCTTCCATCCATGTAAATTGGCAGCAGCAAACCACCTGCCTGACAATGTCATCAGGCCTACACCAAGACCAGCTCATGCACCACTTCAACCCAGCAACATTTTACATTGGAGCTTGGGGACAATTATGACTTGTATAGTCATGTTATGCACAGGGACACACACACACACACTTCTTTTGCCTCTACACAGGGAATGTCTAGTTGCTCTCAGCTTGCTTTCTCAGCACGTATGGTCTCATTACAGACTGCCTGCCTCTATGGCTTGTATTTCTTTTAGCACAGAGAGGCTGGCAGCTTGTCATGATAAGGAGCACCAAGTGGTCAACAGTGTGGACATGTTGCTGTAAGGTAAGTGCTATGTTGAAGTCACACCAACTACATCTATGAGCAGCTTACACGATAAACACACTGCGTGTGGTTTAAGCAAATGTGAAAATCAAAAGGAAAGATCTTTAGAGGGGTTTTAGAGCAATGCAGTCTATCACTTGTTTTATAGAAGCATTGAAAGTATGGACAGGAATAGACCACTTGGCCTTTCAATATTTGATGATTCAGCCTGAATTGCTCCCTGTGGCAGGGAATCCCACAGTCAGTCAAGGACCTTGTCCAATTTCAGTCTGTGTGCTGGCCCCAGTCAGTCAGGCACCTAGTCCTACCAGAGTCTGGGGTTTCATGTCCTTGCAGTCTGGGGATTCAGCCATGTATATGCAGGTCAGATATAACCAATTCAGGGATTAGTTAGGTCAACTTGGGTGTTGTGGAAGCGTCAATCCAATGGTTGTCCCAACCCTTCTTCTATGAGACAAAAGGGGGTATTGAATATGATTGAAGTGGTTGAAAGAGCAGTTAGTGATGATGCAGGAACACAAGAGGATGAGGTGTCCCCAGCGAGTGACTGGGAAGTGTAGTGGGCAGGAATCGTTCATAATTTAGAAAGATTGTGGTCGGTAAATGCTACTGAGTGAACATGATGCTTGCAATAATGAGTTAAAATCCCCAAGTTATGTGGAGAGAGGCATGTTCAGTGACAGGGGTGAGTGGGTCTCTGGGAGTGTAAAGTGGCAGAGAGAAGATGGTGACACTTGCTCTTGCAGACCATAGAAACAAGGGATAAAAGGAACAGCACTCTCGTAGGTCAGGGTTTGCTCATAGAAAATAGAATGAGTTAATTTCTCATTGTTTCTTTGATTTCCTATCAATGAGATTAGTTTGCTGTTGTTACAAGATAATGGAAGATCTTCAGGTCAGATTTCAGGTTCAGCTGGGAAATAATTTGCGAACTTGATATTTGATACTTTCAGGATTCACAAATAGTTCATTAAATGAGAGAGAGAGAGCTCCTTTCCCTGAAAACCTCTCCAACCACAGTTGGCATTCTTCCAACTCCTGCTTTCCATGAGGGATAGAATTTGTTATTTCCAGCTTGGAGGTCCTTTCCAACTCCAACCTGTGGCACAGTGGGAAGGACAGGCCCAAAGTCTGTTCCTAGACAACCTACAGCAGAAGGCCTTTTGTTCACAAAGTCAATTTACTTCTGTAAACAGCAGACAATCTCACTGTCCTTTGGATCTTTTGATTTCTAAAAAGCCATATAATAAACACTTTGCAAGCTAGAAATTGACCCAAATCTTCCATTTCCAATTCATAAATATAAATGTGTTTGCAACATGCTTCCAATCTTTAGAAATGAAACATGATTTCTGAATGTGTTTCATTACAATATAAGCATGACATACATAACAACAAAGCACAAAGATTACATTCCCTGATCCTCATTCACTATTTATACAGGATTTATACAATTTATGGCATCTTTTTCACATCTCCAAACTATTCCAGCATCATTACATTCTTGACACTGCATCTGCAAATAATCTTCTCTAGTAATATAAACAATTCTTACATTAAGAGGTTGAATGAACAAGCTCCCGCAACATAGATTAGCATTTTGAATTTAAAATACTCTATAAAGGCCAAGGGATCATGGTCAATGTATGTTAGTGTTTCTTTGCAATCATGACAGACATAAATTTCAAAATGCTTAAGAAACAGACAATTCCAGTGTTACCTTTTTCTCTGCTTAGTACTTCATTTGATGCTGACTTGATTGCTTAGAAAAATCTTCGTATATCTGATTAATCATCTTTCAAGAAGATCATTCTCACCCCCAAGTTGTGAGCATCGTTTGCTATTTTAAACGTTTCAGTGAAGGAAGCAATGGCCAAAACTACTTCACTCACTGGGATTGCTTGTTTGGCGTTTTTTTGACGACACTATCTTTGACTGTTTTCATAATAAGTTTGTTAGAGGTGCAGCTTTTGTACTGAAGTTCAACACAAATTTCCAATAAAAGCCCCAACAATGTCATCATTTCCCATTTAGACTTACAAAAGAAGGAACTCTATTAAATCCTCTACTTTTGCTGTACTTCACGGTTGCCCTACCATGTGTTCTACCTAAGGTATTTTAGCTTTGGAAAACTCAGTCGTGGCAAGATTTCTTACAAACTGTATCTGTTGAAATAATGCTTCCAATTATTTTACATGTTTCTTCCAGGTGTTACTATGGATTAATCCATCATCTAAGTAAACCACAAAACTAGGTGCACTTGTTACAGCTTGATTCATAAGTCTTTGGAATGTAGCTGGAGCGTCTTTAAATCTAAATGATAACACAATATTAATACAACACATTTAGTGTAATCTTGGCTGATGTGTCTTTAGCTCTTGACGACAAAGGTACTTGCTGGTACCCTTCAACATATCAATCTTATTCTGGAATTAGACAATTTGCTTGACACAATCTTATAACTATAGAATTGTACGGGACTGTTTGCGTCACTGCACTTACTTTTGTGCAATCTATACAGAATTTAGTAGCTGTAATTACAGCATTTTCATGAATATCATATGGAGCTTGAGGGAGTGCTTTTGTTATATAACACAAGGTAGTGAGCATAAACATTTGTTGATCATCTTGTGCAGATACACAACTCACTGGTCAACTCTTTGCTTTCACAAACTACTGGAATTTCTTTTAAATGGTGAAACCATTAAACTCACCTTTAATTCCCTGCAATATGTGAACCCTTCAATCAAGGAAAGCAACTAATGAGGCACAATGATGCTTTGAGAGACAGATGTGAAGTTAGCTTAAAGTTGTAAATAGGAAGAGGAAGTATGGTTCAGTCTTTGCACAAAAAGTTATTTTAAAAAAAACATTCTTTGTTTGAAAGGTAAAAATGTTAAGCTGTCCTGATTTCGAGGTTTCCTGACTTCCCACTGACTAGTAAAGCTATTTTATCAAACTATCAATCATTAACATTCAAATAACAGCTTTCTGATATATTCAACCTCATGATATTCTTCTTTAGTTCTCTGTTCAAAAGTAGATGGATTCCACACTGTTCCAATATCTATTATGGTGTGTGCAAGGAGGCAGTTTTCAAAGTCACCTGAGCCAGAATAGGGGTCAAACTTCATGTAGTTGGCACCAATCTGATTCATAGTGGCTGGCCAGCCAACTGGCTCCTTCCCAATCCACCCAAGGAATTTAAGTTGCCATTGCAGCATATACTTTTGGATACATGTTGCAGTCTGGAGCTCTGAACATTGAATTGTGGAGGTTCCAATTTACTTCCCATCATATTGCTAAACAGGGGCATCGCCCACTCTTAGCTTCTGTGATTCTCAGAAAAGTTACAACATGACTTCCAAAGCCATCAAGTGCTGGACTGTTGCTTGAACCCAGAGCTTCTGATCCACAGGTAATGATCCACATTACTTACTGCACCAGAAAGCCTCCCTTATCTCATGATAATAGCAAAACATAAGGATGACCGTACAGATAGGATATGGCAAATTGAGTGAATCCTGGCCTCTACCTGTGTTCCAACTCATGGAGCCTCCATCCATATGTCATGTTATGAATTTGATTCTTGAAGGTTTAATCATGTGATCTCCAAGCTCTACACTGCCATCTTTGGTCACCTGGCTAGTCCGACCTCTAGTTGCCCACCTATCCCACAGCCAATCAGAAAGCATTTAGGTTCTTCATCACCTAATTGTGAGACAAGAATCATCCAAACAACCTTCTTGATCCAACTCCAAAATGCTTTATCACTAATAATCAGAGAGTGTTTAAGGAAAGAGTAAATACTGTTAAGAAGTGATAAGTTGTTAAAGGTTTTTGTCTTTTGCTCATCAGGACTTGGACATGAGTAGAGAAGAGGACCATTCACTCCATCACACGAAGGTTGGCTCTTTTTAAGAGCTGTCATATGAGTACCTCTTCCCTCCATTTTCCATAGCTCAACAATTCTTTTTAGGCGAAAGTGAGGACTGCAGATGTTGGAGATTAGAGTCGAGAGTGTGGCGCTGGAAAAGCACAGCAGGTCAGGCAACATCTGAGGAGCAGGAGAATGAAGGGCTTCCTGATGAAGGACTTTTGCCCGAAATGTTGATTCTCCTGCTCCTCGGATGCTGCTTGACCTGCTGTGCTTTTCCAGCACCACACTCTTGACTACAATTCTTTTGCCCATTCAAGTATTCAATCAATCGCTTTTCAGGCTAAGCATTGCCGCTCACAACAAATTAATGCCTAAAAATATTTTCTCCTCAACTCCACTGCAGTTCTTTTGCCAATTACCTTCAATCAAAGGATCTAGGGAGAAAACAGGAATAGGGTGCAGAGATGGATGATCAGCCAGGGTTATATTGAAAAGTTGAGCAGGCTTGAAGATCCAAATGACATCCTCCTACTCCTAATTTCTACATTCCTGTTTCTAACTGTGTGTTCTATTGAATGATCCTCCTGCCAGTGGAGAGTTTTTCACTAATGCTCTATCAAAACCCTTCATAATGTTGAATTCTACACCATGTCATTACTCCACAATTCTAGCGTGTACTGAACATAGTAGTGGGTCAGAGTTACTATGCCTAAGTTTTTCCAATCTTCACTGAGTATTTTGACTGAGGAAATGCTGTATAGTGTGGTCATGTCCATCAGAAGCATCTGGGATGTTGTGGGTTAATTTATTGTTACCAATCCTTCTCTTTAATATTATTCAATTTTTCTGATACTATGAGGGGAAGGCTGCCCACAGGAAGTTTTTGCCCAGTGACAGACTTAGACTAGATAAACAGAATAAGTTTAATATTAGCTGGCTACTTTACACTTGAGATATATGAAAGCCCATTGTAAGACCACAGGTTATATTTAAGATTGAATACACATTACTGCTGTTTAAACAATCTAGTACTCAGAGACAACTGAACACTGATGAGCTTCTCCCAGGAATAATTCTTCATATCCTGATGGGCGGAATTTGTTGCATGCTGTCAGTTAATCCCTTCAGGTGCTGACTGCTTTATACAACAAATACTTACAGCATTCACAAGTCTTGATCCAATTATTTTCTGTATTGCATACTGTTAAAAAAATGCCTTCTCATCAGGCCCCTTTTTCCAACTACCTTAAATCTGAACGCCCTGCTAACTATTCCTTGTACTTGAAACAGTTTTCGTAATCTCTATCACTTCCTCCTCATCACTATCCATGCTTTGGTTTATGCCCTCCACTGTGACATTTCCTGGAATTGACCCTTTAGTTAAATGTGGACCAGGTTATTTATCTGCATCAATGTTCCTACTCCACCTGAAGTTCCTTGTGTATAAGTCCTCTATTATGCTTGGTTGGGTAAGTTGGCTGTAGCTGAAAATGTGTTGCTGGAAAAGCGCAGCAGGTCAGGCAGCATCCAAGGAGCAGGAGAATCAACGTTTCGGGCATAAGCCCTTCTTCAGGAATGAGGAAAGTTTGCCCAGCAGGCTAAGATAAAAGGTAGGGAGGAGTGACTTGGGGGAGGGACGTTGGAAATGCGATAGGTGGAAGGAGGTCAAGGTGAGGGTGATAGGCCGGGGTGGGGGTGGGGGCGGAGAGGTCAGGAAGAAGATTGCAGGTTAGGAAGGCGGTGCTGAGTTCAAGGGATTTGACTGAGACAAGGTGGGTGGAAGGGAAATGAGGAAACTGGAGAAATCTGAGTTCATCCCTTGTGGTTGGAGGGTTCTTAGGCAGAAGATAAGGCGCTCTTCCTCCAACCGTCATGTTGCTGTAGCGGTCTGATAGAAATGTTATGCTTGGGATGAGACATTAATCCAAGGCTTTATCTGTCCTTGAATATATGCAATCCCATGGTCACCATGTCAAAGAAGAGCAGGCAAGTTACTTCCAGTTTCTTGGAAATCCTTCACATGTCAATTAAATCAGCTGCTGTGCTCCTTATCACATCGCTGTTTGGGAGATCGTACTGTGAGCAAATGATTTATTTACTGTGTTTTAACAATGACTGTACTTCAGACATATTTAATTGGCATCCTATATGCTTTAGGATGTCTTAAAGTCAAGAAAGCTGCTATAGAAATGCAAGTCTTTCTTCTTTTCTTTCATTGTGAATAGATGACAGAGTTTCTTGTGTAGCAACCCCCCTCTAAACCCTTACACATCCTAATCCTCCCTTTCTTCTATTTGACTAACCTGACAGAAGGACAGACCTTATTCTTTATTTACATTGTTCTCCAATTACCTATCATTGTCTCTGATAAAGCTTTCAGCAAGTGCTTAACTGTGAAATGTTTTCCTTGCCAAAATATTTAATCATTTCAAGCTATGGGTAAAACATAGATCAGCAAGAAGAACAAGCTTACTATCACTGCCTTTACTTTCTCATTTGTTTACTTCACATTTGCTTCATTTTCAATGTAATAGCTAGGGATATATCTGTCTCTTAATGCCAGGAGGAACATTCACATAAACTAACTAAACAAAGCTGTGGGACCACCATGTGAGAATCTTCTACTATTAAGTGCATTTGGAGGTCAGGTTGGAGAGAAAGAAAGCAAATCTTGAATTTCTACAGCACCTTATACAATGTTGTGGTTCTGTTTGCCGAGCTGGGAATTTGTGTTGCAGACGTTTCGTCCCCTGTCTAGGTGACAATCAATAAGCACATCGACCTGGACCCAATATACCGACCATTGCAACAGACAGCTGGAACTGACATCCAGAAGCGGCAGAGACAAACCACTATAAATGCCGGAGGAAACAACAGAAGCGCTTCACAGGAGGCTCCCAAGCACTGAGGATGTCACCTAGACAGGGGACGAAACGTTTGCAACACAAATTCCCAGCTCGGCGAACAGAACCACAACAACGAGGACCCGAGCTACAAATCTTCACCCAAACCTTGAACCTTATACAATCTCAGCAAGTCCCGTGGCACTTCACAGTCGGTGAAATTAAATTTTTGAAGTGTAATGACTGTTGAATTGAAAGAAATGCAGCCAGTACACCGAGCTCCCACGAACCACAAATTGATAATCACATTATCTGTTTCCAGTTGCCAGCATAATTTTGGCCTGTACACCAAAGAGAATTCCCCAGCTCTCCTTTGATATATAGTGTGGTGAGATCTTTTAAATCTGTCGGAGAGGGCTGATGGAGGCTGGAATGGTTTGTCTGACAGACAGCACCTGCAACAGTGTGTCACTCTCTCAGCCAAGAATTTATGCTCCAAGTCTCTGAACTTCCAACCTCCTGACTCAGAGGCGAGACTGCTACCTTGAGCCAACAATAATACTTCCTTGTTTAGGTGTGACAAAGAATAGTCACAATGGGCTCCATTGCTACTATCTCTGTATTATTTTCATGTTGATGTACCACTCATTCAACATACAGTACAAATCCCTGAGGCAATGAATTATTGATTTTTTTAAAATTACTGGCTTTAACCTTGAGACGATGATTTATGTGAACATTGTCTGCATTATCAAGGCAACAGAAGGCAACATTACATGAATTATGTTTACTAGAAACTCATTTCTGAAATGAGATCAGTTAGCAAAAAGCGACACTGAAGTAGGCAAAACCATATTAACTCTGTCAAATCCAGTCTGCTTATGTCAACAAGTTCTATCTCAAACTTGTCCCTTTCCTGAAATGTGGTGACCCTCAGGCTAAGCCACCAGCAGCCATCTCTCTCAAGCCCTATGGTCTTCTGGCACTATGGCAACTTTACTTACTAAATTCATACAATACAACAATTAAATTGCATCCAAAACAATCAGTAATATTGATCCTAAATGAAACAAAAATATAACAAATTAATATAACACTTGCGTGCTGTCTAAAGACAGATGCTTCACTTGTTGCTGATGATGCTACATCCTGATGTATTTTTCTTGATGGTTCTGTCAGTGGTGATTCACTCTCAGGGCTAAGGTAAGAGGCAACTCTTAAGTCTACTTCAGCCAGAATGAGAATTGAACCCATACTGTTAGCGTTTTTATGAACTATATGCCTAGCCAGCTAAGCAAATTTACCCATCATAACACCTTCAATATTATCTCAATAGAATGATAGAATTGCTTGTGTTTAAACCTGATCTGTTCTGTTATGTTTCCTGCTTATAACACCAATTTACCTTTAAGTGACATGTTCGTAATATCATCAGTGTATCATATGAAACCCAATGCTATAAATGGCCCAGACGTCATCCTAACTCATACCACTTGATGCATGACATGCAGATGAAGACCGACTGCTCTTTGTAACTGATTACTTAATGTCAGCCTATATACAATTGTCTCTGTGAATGTAATATTTACTTATATTAGTAAGTTGTAATTAATGTTTATTAGATGTTTCAGTACCACATTACCCACAACTTAATTCTTCATGTTGCAGGGGATAGCATAAATTTTGTCACGTAACGTAAATATACTTTGCTGGAGGCAAAATCCATACTGTGATCCATAAAACTTATATGTTGCATCATTTGATAAATCCATTTTCACATAGTCTTCATTTGTTCTTTAATCTTTTTTACAAATCTTTTCTAGTATGGCCTAATCCTTAGTTGACATATACCTTCTGAGGTGATTTGTTAATTTTATTTAATATCATACTCTTTGGAAGCTCACCTACTATTAGGATGATTAATTCATTTAAACTTTTACTTATTCTTGAACAAATACATTACCTATTATTATGGAGGCCACACTCTGCCAGCACAGACCAGTGGGCTGAATGGCCTGTTACATTCTTACATAAAGGTAACCACCTACTAATAACAATGAGGTGACCACCAGTTAATAGTGTTGATTCTAATTCCCTGAAATCAGCACTGACGGGAGAGTAAATATTCAAAAATGGAGTAGATTGACTGCATCTTCAATGCTTGGTTTTCTGCTTGTTACACAGGGACCAATGTCCATCTCCTTGAAAACAAGTGCCTTCAGGCAGCACATTCCCTTTTAACAGCCAGAACTTGCTTTTTGTAAGATCTCTAATACAGTGAAACAACCTGAGGTGTTTCATAAGAGCAATTATCAGACAAAAGAGATGCTAGGGCGAGCTGAGCTTAGCTTGGTCTCAAAGGTAGGTTTTAAAGAGTATGCTCCACAGGCCCAGAATAAGCATTGGAGCCTCTGAAGCCTACTACAGTTAGTATCATGTTCCTTAGCAATGTATTTTGTTACGATTGCTGTCACCAGAAGGAGCGTGGCTGTCTCCCAGTTGAACATTTGGAGGCCACATCTTAGGAAGGCTGCCAATCAGGGTGAGCAAGAACGTCCTCAGGGAGGAGGGACTTCAGTTCTGTTGAGAGAAGGGAGAAGCCGAGGTTATTCCCATTATATCTAGGAAGGTGAAGGCGTGATTTAATGAAGATGTTCAAATTTAGGAGTTTTTTTTGTAGATTAGGGAGGAGCAAAATACTGCTGATGCTGGGAATCTAAAACTGAAAGGTACTGGAAAGGCTCAGCAGATCAAAAAGCCTTGAGAGGACAGAAACAAATAAACTAGCATTACCTGGAGAATATCTTTTTGCCAGCAGGAAGGTTGACAACCAATGAACACGGAATCAGGTTTTCTTACCCAGTGATTTGTCACAATCAGGAATGTGTTGACTAAAACGTAGGTGGAAGCAGATGTAATGGTAACTTTGAGAAGAAACTTGAGTAAGTCATTGGACTGAAAACATTTGCAGGGCTATGAGCAATGAACAAGGATGATGAGACTAATTTGACAGCTCTTTTAAAGAATTGGTATAGGCACAATGGGTTTAATTCTACAGTTCTGAGGATGATCCTGGAGATTCAGGTTGTGTTTGTTTGTCTCATTGACCCAGAGTTTTTGTTCTCTGGCGACACATTTCTTGCAACAGCCCAGTCAACATTTTCTTTGCCTGAACAGATTTATCTTCAGCCAAAATAGCTATAATTTGGATCTCCAAAACCTAATAAAATTATGCCTGTAAATGCAACTATTTCACTTTACATGCAATTTTAATCAACTCCTGTGTACGTGTACTATGACAGGCTTCTGGAGTAGGCAGGACTTGAACTCAGGCCTCCAGGTGCGGTAAACTTTCAGGTGGGGTTCAATAAGGTCCCACAGAAGAGATGTTTCCCCAGTGTAGAGGAACCATATTGTGATAAATAATTCACATGTGGCCTATATTGAGATTGGATCATCACAGAATATTTTCTATATTCCAAGATCGCAGTACTTGCAGGTATTGAGAAAAGAAAGTGTCTAATGACTTAAAAATTTCTTTCCATAAAAACAATCACTTTTACAATTTTTTTACACAGAGAGTGGTCATTGTGTGGAATGAACTGCCAGAGGAAGTGATCAATGCAGGTACAGTTACAATGTTTAAAAGATATTTGATAAGTACATTAACAGGAAAGATTTGGAGGGATATGGGCCAAAAGCAGGCAGGTGGGGCTAGTTTAGTTTGGAAACATGTTCAGTGTGGACTGTTTGGACTGACGGGGCTGTTTGCATGGTATGATCAGTACTCAGACCCCACTATTCACAATCTACTTTAATGATTTCAATGAGGGCAAAAAATATAATATCTCCAAATTTGCAGATGACCCAAAGCTGGTTGGGAGAGTGAACGGTGAGGAGGATGCCGAGTTGCTTCAGAGTAACTTGGACAAGTTGAGTGAGTGGGTAAATGGATGGCAGATGAAGTATCCCTTTGGTGGCAAAACAAAAAACAATTGTGAAAAGGGAGGTCCAACAAGACCTGGGTATCGTTATAAATCAGTCACTAAAAATAAGCATGTAGGTGGTGAAGAAGGCAAATGGTGTGTTGGCCTTCATTGTGAGAAGATTCAAGTACAGGAGCAGGGGTGTCTTGCTGCAATTTTTACAGGACCTTGGTGAGACCACACCCAGTACATTGTGTGCAGTTTTGGTCTCCTCTCGGATGAAGAATATTCTGTCTTGTAGAGAGTGCAATGAAGATTTACCAGACTGATTCCTGAGAATATGAATTGACATATGAAAGGAAATTGATTCAGTTAGGACTATGTTCACTAAAGTTTAGAAGAATGAGGGGTCCTTGCATTGACTAGAACATTGTAACATGGCTAGACAGAGTGAATATAGGAGGATTTTCCTGAGGATGGCCGTCCAGAACCATGGGTCACTGTCTAAATGTACAGAGTAGGCCATTTAGAATGGAAACAAGGAGAAATATCTTCACCCAGAGAGTGGTGAGCCTGTGGAAATCACTGCCATAAAAAATGGCTGAGGCCAAGAAAGGAGATCGATATAGTCTTAGGGCTAAAGGGATCAAAGGGTATAGGGAGGAAACAGGAACAGGGTGGGGTGATCCAGAGTAGGGTGATCAGCCATGATTATATTGAACAGTAGAGCTGGCTCGAAGGGCCAAATGGCCTACAACTGCTCCTATTGTCTATGTTTCTATGTCGGGTTACTAACACTGTGCCACAAGAGCACCACACTTCACTTGGTATATCTGCTTATTTCTAGCTTTTCCCAACAGCACTGGCAAGGAGTCCTCAGTCATATGACTTGTCACTTGTGGTGGCAAGTTTGAAGTCCAAGTCTCAGTAAGAATGGCAAGGTCTCTGTGGCTATTGATGAAAGACTAACACAGAAAGAAAGGAGTGGTTGTTTTACTTGGACGCTAGCAATCCTGAGATGTTGCAACAAGAATGACGACTTGCATTTACATAGCACACTTAATAAAATAAGTGTGTACTACAGAGCTTCATTCAAGCATGATCAGACAAAATGTGACATTGAGCCACACAAGAGAACATTTGGGCAGATGACCAAATGCTGGGTCCAAGAGATAGGCTTTGGGAGAGTTCTCAAGGAGAAAAGAGAGATGGAGAAGTAGAGATATTTGGAGAGGGAATTACAGAGCAAAATGCTTTGCTACCAATGGTGGAGCAATTAATATTGGACATGCTTGAGGGGCCAGAAGACCACAATGTTTTAGAGAGTTGTAAAGCTGGAGAAGATTACAGCTGGTTGAGAAAAGTTAGGGAGAGATATGAAAACAAGATTGAATTTATAAATTGGGAAAATTGGAATAGATGATTGAGACAGAGGGCAGAGATTCATGGAGAGGTGGTTGCACAGCTGACCACCAAAATGCCCACCTCAGACTCAAACAAAGCATGCCCCTCAGCCATATTGCACTCTGTATATCTACTCCTCAGGAGCAAGAAGATTCACCATCTGGAGCTGTCAGCTAATCTGGTTGTTAGCTCCAGCAGCCCTGGCAGTGCCAGAGCACCGCAGTGGGTAATTCCAGGAGTGCAGGCAATCCTGAGGTGAAGGCCCCAAACCAGGGGAATAAAGGGCATGGGAAGAGTTTGGTGTTCTCAGGGAGGAGAGTGGGCAGTGGGTGGATGGGGGAGTTGGTGATCAGTTTTTGTGAAGGACAGACGGAAGGGGTGATATTATTCTCTCTCGGGGAGGTAGCGTCTCCAATAGGCATAAGACACCCTCCAAAAAACAATACCTCTCCTTCCTTGCTGTAATTTTAAAAACTTTAAAAGTGATCCAACTAGCCACCCATGCCAACTGTGCTATGGGTTTTTAACACGCTGAACTGACCCTGAACTTATTTATTTAAGTACGGTGGGTGGGCTGACCATTGTGACCTCTGTTTTTTAGGGATGAGCTCAGGGCGAGGTGACTATAGTATGGACTGGACACTCACCTTCTGACACATTGAGGTATGTCTCATCTTGTCCCTGTTTGCTTTAAGGCCAGTCCGACCATCTTATTCCACCCCTCAGAGGGCTGTGTTCCACCTCTACATTAGATCTCAGCAACAATCCCATCTTCTCTCATCGGCCTGCAGTTAATACATCCAAACAGCACAGCTGCAGCCAAAGTTCCTCATGGCTGACTTGTTCTCTGAAATCCTACCAAAAAGGAAATAGCTTTAGAAATTCCCAGTATTCAAAAACTGACTTTCTATTGATTTACCCTGAGTTGAGTAAGGAGCCCTTTAAGCCATATAGTTTTAGCTAGCTTCTGGAGTGCTGGTGCCATGACTTTTTTGAGGAAGGTACAGTAAGGGAAACATAAAAGCTCCTGGATACCAATTTCAGAAAGGAATCTAATGCAGGATGTATTATATGATGTATTTTCCAAAGTTAGCACTGATTTCAGGGATTTGGTAGGCAAGCCAGAGGCTGGAAGAACTCAGCAAGTCAGGCAGCATCAAGAAGTGGAGAAGTCAACATTTCAAGTATAACCCTTCTTCAAGACTGGGGGTGGGTGTGGGGGGAGCTGCAGATAAAGGGGTGCCTCCCCCCTCCCTTCCATTCCTCTCATCGACCCTTCCTTCTAGATTCATTCCTTCCATCGACCGACCAGTTCATACCCTGTACCTGTGTTCACCTATTCCCACCTCACCACCCTGCCCACCTCCCCCCAAACCCCCTTTATCTGCAGCTCTCCTTGCACCCATCCCCAGTCCTGAAGAAGGGTCATACCCAAAACATTGACTTCTCTACCTCCTGATGTTGTCTGGCTTGCTGCGTTCTTCTAGCCTCCTACGTGTCTACCTTGGAATCCCACATCTGTAGTTTTTTTGTCTATTACAATTTGGTAGCTGTTATGTTTCTCACTCCTTCTGTGAAAATATCAAACAGGTATATTAACATACTGAAAGCTGAATTTGCCTTCTAAGTTCAGCAGAGCACAAATAGAGTGTTTCTCCTGACCATCCTAAGATATTTTCTATATTTTTCCATGTTCTGCAATGTTATTGCACATTTCTGGAGCAGGTGGGACCTGAACCCAAGTGTCCAGGCTGAGAGATAGGGACACTACCACTGTACAATGAGAGCCTCTAAGTCCCTACTCACCCTAAATACTTACACAGTTTTACTTCACCTTTCTTGGAAAGTAACTGAAGGCATTAAAACTTACAAAGTGTGGTTAGACAAATTTCAAGTAACTGTCAATTACAGTGCTATTTACAAATTCTGCTCCAAGATTTGGTGATCCATTACTAGAGTTGGCAGCCTGCAAGGAGAATTCTCCATTAAGAGCTATGACTAATTGACATATATGAACATTTTGCAACATTCTTAGTGTCCAGCCTATTCGCAACAGTTGGGAAACATCCTGTGTGGTCTTGACAAAGGAATACATCATGTTCTAGCTTGAAACAAAAGATGTGATTTTTCAATCACCAGCCTCATTAAGGACATTGGTTTTCTACTCTCTCCCTATCAGCATTGTGGGTCAACCCACAGCAAGTGGACTGCAGCGATTCAAGAAGGCAGTTCACCATCTTCTCAAGGGCAAATAAGTATGGGCTATCACTGCTGGCCAACCAACGACACCCAAGTCCCACAAATGAATTTTTAAAAACTCACCATAATGTCCAATAATTTGATTCTTCTCAGTCTTTATCATTAGCCAGCATCTCCCGTCAACTTATTCATTATATGCAAATACTCTGAAGGTCAGGATACTATACAATATTGCAATCTGAACAAGGGTAGGGCAGGAGGGGAAGGAATGCTTATTATTACTTCACTTACATTTTTGAGCATAAGGAAGGAATCATGTACTGCACACAAGTTCAAATCCCACCACAGAGGCTGGTGAAATTCATGTTTAATTGATTTTAAAAAACTGGAATTGAATGTTAGGTTCACCGATGGTGAGCTTCAACTAGCACCAATTGTCAGAAAACCCAATGATTCCTGAATGTCCTTTTGTGAATGGATCTGCTTCCTGACCTGATCTAGCCTTCACGTGACTCCAGAATCACAGGTTGATTCTTAAATTTCATCTGAAATGACCCAGGAAGCCTGTCAGTTCAAAGGCAACAAATGCTGGCCTTGTTAGTGACACCCATATCCCATGAAAATAATGCCTTCCTATTCCCCACCCTATCTGTGTGTAAGGTGGTTAAGATTAAACTGGTAAACTTCAGGCTCCAAAAAGGAAGGCAATGTCCCTTAAATCAACCCATATAGAATTTGTACTTAAAGCAAGCAATTTATTCAAGTTCAGTCTATCTAACCGACATCAAATTTGGAACAATTCAGTCATGTTTTCACATAATTACATTTTCCCCAACAGGGGAATTGAAATGACATTTTTTTTAATCGCGGCTCCATTTCTGGGTTGGAACCTGACCCAGATCTTTTGAAAGACAGCCAATTCAGGATAGTGGGTGGGTTCCTGAGGTGGGAGACCCAATGGGAGAGCCAACATCTCTGGGTGGACAGGATGGACGCTGCTGAGGAAGGTAGGCTAGTGCCAAGGTGTCTCAACATCAGAATGATTTCTGATGCCTACTTAAATGCTCGAAGTAAGGAAAGCCTGCAACTCTGAGGGCCTTCAATGTTAAGAGTGAAATCTCCCCATAGGAAAGATTATAGAAAAGACGGAACTCTCATTCATTGCTTTGTAAGAAACAGCACTTATGTCCCTCTGACCAGCTCAGGAAGCCATAGGTAGTTTCTTTTCCTTAAATCAGATCTTAATTGGGCTAATAAACTTTCTGCAAAAGCATATGGAGGTGGGAATGTGTTAGAGAGCCAACTGGATGTGCATTTTCCAATCCCCCACACTGAAGTTGCCTCCACAGGATGGATAAACTTGTGCCCTTCATCTCATGTTTCTGTTCAAATCTTCAACCTTTGATAATCACTAATCCCTAAATAGCAAAGTATTCCATTTGAAAGCACCAGCGCTACTTACCTTGCAGAATAAACAGTGCAAAGTTTTCATCTTGTTCTCCCAACCAGAAGCTGGGAATTTCTTTTTGATTTGGGTGGTATACTGGGACATTAGCGAGTTCATTAGAGTATATGACCAGTGGAATTGTATACTCAGAGCCCATGGTTTTAATTGATACAATGCACTGAGGTAAGTTAAATTGGGAGCTGTATAAGACACAGCTGCTGCATGGATAAGCCGAGACAAGGCAGGCAGGAAGAATTGCTGAGACTGAAGACTGTGGCGAATTTGTGGAGAGACTGCTGCAGCTGTGAGTAATTTTTGAAAGCAATTGTTATTTGGCATTCTGTCCACACAACCCTGGATTTACATCTGCTTCTCAGAATTCTGGGCAATGGGAAATTTGAATTCTCCCTGGTCCTCTGTTATCATGATAGTAGGTCTTAGAGGGAGATTGTGTCCTTGTCAACATCAATAGAGACCGTTGAGACTAGGCTGTCGGTAAAATTATGAAATAGGCTTAAGCGTTGTAGGAGGCAGAACACAAAACCATCTTTACTTCAGAGTCTGTTCTCATGTGATCTCTTACATCAATGATTAAGCAAACTGACGACTTACATATTTAGCATTAACCCTTTACACTACAGCCCCCAAACTCATCACCCAAAATGTGAGCTTTGAGTAGTGAGGGAGTATTATATATTCAGAGAGTCAGTATTGAGGGATTGTCAGAGGGTCAGGACTGAGGGAACATTGCACTGTGGGAGGGTCAGTATTCAGGGAGCATTGCACTGACATAGGTTTGTACTGAGGGAGCACTATTTTTGTGAAAGTTTAATACCAAGGGATCATGGTACTGTTTGGGAGTCAAGAATGGTGTGTTTCAGTATTAACAGGAGATTTTAATAAGGCTCCATCTGGCCATTTTGGGTGGATGGGACAGATCCAATGGCACTTTTTCAAAAGACAGCTGGTTAGTCCTGGTGCTTTGGTCAACTTGTATCCTTCAACCACATCACATTATTTAGTATTACATTCCTGTCAGTGGGATCTTGCAGTGTGCAAAATGGCTGCCATGTATCTACTATCACAACTGTGTTTAACCGTCACAAAATCTATTCAAGTGTAAAACACTTTGAGACATTCTGACATTGTCAAGTGTGGTGTATAAATGTGAACTGTTTCTCTTTTTAATTAGACTTTATAGGGTGTCAAAGCCACAGTTGTGAAGATTGTGTTTTTTTATTCTTTCATTCCTCGGTTTTCATGCCATTTCCCCAGGCTGGATATTCTAGAACATTGGGTTACCATCTTGGGATAAGTGATCAGTCATTTTGGACTAAGATGAGGGGAAATTTCTTCACCCAGAGGGTTCTGAACCTTTTGAATTCTCAATCCCAGAGATCCCTACAAAGATGGAAATGCAATACTTTCTTTGGGAGCTAAGAGAATCAAGGAATATATGACTGATGTAGAATTTCAATCATAACAATATTGAATGATGGAGCAAGCTTAATGCACCAGAGTTGACTTTAACTCTTATTTCTTGTGTCCTTAAGCTTTTCAGCTAGCAAAAGAAAATCTCCCTGCATTATAGGTAGTGACTGTAAAATCTTTAGTGTGAGTAAAGCTCTTTTCTGGCAATTAATTACAAGCGTGTCTCATGTTTTTAACTGATGCTTGAGGCAAGACGTCTTCATCTCTGGACTCTATCTTTCATCAGGGACCTTCTGCAGAATCAGCACTAAATATGTAGGGGGTCTGCACTCTCTCATCAACATCACCTCTTCAAAATTCAAATTAAAAAGTCTTTATGGAACAGAAAACAACAGATGGAGAGAGATATTGAAAATTTAAACAGGGTCTTCTCAAGACCTAATTATGTTTCCTAATAAATTCTAAAACACACTCGAAACAGGAATTGCTGCAAACACGAACTGACCTATTCACAGCTTTGAAATGAGGAAAGGGCCTTCACTCCCACCTCTCACTGCATTGACTTTGCTGTTGCATTGCTCATTCTTGGGAGGAATATCTGGAATACATTTTGGCACGCAGTAATTTCTTTTATCTGGAGAAGGGAGATTGTCCAAAAATAATATGTCACAACATGGATTTTAATCACAGCAGGGTCAGGTGTAACTGGCGAAATGAGGTACTCTGTGCTGTTTGTGTGGCCAAATGGAGTAAAGGGCAAGGAAGCTGGTTCCTCCTTCTGCCTCATTTTATCTCATTTGTGTTTTCGGGATCTTATTGTACATAAAATTGGTTTCCAAATTAACTGCATTGCCAACTGATTAATTATGCATCAATTATTTTGTGATGCTGCTGCGAAACATAAGACGATGTTTGATAAATGCAATCCTCCTTGTTTTGCTCTCCTGGAATATGGCTGGGAATTTATGTGGAGACAATGATCCCACCCATTGGCTGGGGGCAAGCCTGCATCCTCTGGTCCTGGAAATCATATGCCAGGTTTGATTCAGCCAATCAGCTGCTTGCTTCCACCGCTCGAGAAGGGGACATCCTGCAGTCAAGAGCTGCTGCCCAATCAGAGGGGCTAGTGGCTCTCTAAGCACAGCAGCACCACTGTGTGTGGTGGTGACTGTTGGAATTGCAGCAGCTGCTCTAGTGAAGAAGGTTGGAAATGTGTCAGGACTCACCACTCATTGGCTAATAATAGCTGCAACTGGCCTTAGAGGACACTGCTGCTGGTAAAATACTAGTCAGGACAGAAACATGACAGGTAAACAATTTTTAAGTTCTCTCACCTCCCAACTTGTTCCTGCGCTCATAGAATTGTGAGGTGAAAGCATGATAGCCCTTTCAATCAAAACCAAGTCTGGATTCACAATATTGATCTTTGATCTGCAGGATGTAAAAAACAATGAAACTACTCTAATTGGTTTGAGACTGGAAGAAACTTTTTTTTTCAGGACAGGAGTGTCACAGACAGAGTAAAAACTGTTCATATAATGAGCTTTACTCAACTCTGGTTAGATGTGATTTTGAGTGAAGCAGCTGTCTATACAGGCTGTCTAATTTTGCCAACCAGCCAGGCAGTTGTTTTCATACAGGATCCAACTTGTAGCAAATTCAATCAAATATATGACATGAAATATTTTTAAAATTCCACTATAGAGTTCAATGAGCTTTGAATAATAGGCTTGAAAGAAATGTGAAAATAACATGGACCACTACAGACATTCTAAGATTTACTGACTTAAACTCTTTATGAAAGATGGCTTGCTGCAACAAGTTAAGATATTTACTTTTACTAGTATAATTTTAACAACAATTTGCACTTTGGTTGCGTCTTTAATGCAATTAAAAACCTAAGACAAATCTAAAGGAACCTTCTCAATCAAAATTTGACAGTGAGCCATTGTTACCTGCAGAATCCATGCACAGTATTCCCTTACTGCCCATGATCAGTATATGATGAATAGGAAGTGATGTGTCTTTTCTTAACTTTGGAAAGTATCTTCTAATTAAACCATGCAGCAGCAAGCCTTTGTGAGTTTAAAAATAAAGTAATTTATTTTCACACTTGCCCTGAATTACCCCAACATACTGTGTAATCATTCTCACAAATATACTCATATAGGACAAGATTAATTACAATCATTTGCAAATTACATTTAGGTCAGCTTCTCTAATTCCCCACATGGCATCTGTGTGGTTTCTTGAATGGATTTGATGCTTTAAAGTTTTAAAATGTTTCTTTTTAAGAAGATCGTATGAGGAAAGGCTGAGGCACTTGGGGCTGTTTTCATTGGAGAAAAGAAGGTTTAGGGGTGACTTGATAGAGGTGTACAAGATGATTAGGGGTTTAGATAGGGTTGACCATGAGAACCTTTTTCCACGTATGGAGTCAGCTATTATGAGGGGGCATAGCTGTAAATTAAGGGATGTTAGGGGTAGATTCTTTACTCAGTGAGTCGTGAGTTCATGGAATGCCCTGCCAGTAGCAGTGGTGGACTCTCCCTCTTTATGGGCATTTAAACGGGCATTGGATAGGAATATGGAGGATAGTGGGCTAGTGTAGGTTAGGTGGGCTTGGATTGACGCAACATCGAGGGCCAAAGGGCCTGTACTGTGCTGTATTTTTCTATGTTCTATGTAAAAGGTTAATGACAGGTTGCAAGGTTTCTTATAGATGAGTGGCTAAAAATTTTGTTTTCAGGTGAATGTTAATAGAAACTGGTTACATACTTTGGTTGCCTGTTTGTTTCTGAGTCTAGATCTCAGACTGGCTGAGCCGGTGGTTCTGATGGCTTTTATTGGATCTGCAATGTCTAGTTTGTCTTTTGAATAGACAAAGAAAACTTGGCTGTCTCCATGTGAACTTTCTCATGTTCAAGGAAGTTTCTAAAAAAAAGATGTGGTTTTCGTGTTAATTGCACATATAATGTTCTAGATTAAAGCATCTGAGGTCCATCTTCTTTCATTTAGACCAGCATGGAAGTTAAAAATGATATTCATTTCCACCTGTCAAAAATTCAGTTTCAACCTTTCCTTTCTTCTAATAAGAAACTTAGAGGCAAGTAGCCTGGAAAACTCTATGATATTTTATGTTTATTTTTGGCACATCTTCAAACAGAACTGAGTGAATTCCTAGCTGGCTGTGAAAGCCCATTTTTAATTAGCTATTTATTTGAGTCTTCATGTTGTCGTGGTCCAAAATTGCAAAAGTCACATAAATTGTGTTGGTCATCTGTTTTATATCTAATTTTGAGAAGTATTGACTAAAATTAATATCATACTGGGCATGACATGACGTAGAGAGAAATAAGAGATTGGTGATTGTAAATCTGTTCAGAGAGTAGATTTTAAAGACTATCTTAGTCAAGGAGAAAGTTAAAGAGATGGGCATGGGTGCAGCAATGGAGGGATTTGAAAACAAAGTTAGAAATTTTAAAATGTAAGTTTTGCCAGATGAGGAACTGATGCAGGTCAGTGAGTAGAGGAGTGACAGGTGAATGGGGCATGATACGAATTAGAATTTGTGCAACAAAGCTTTAGATGGTCTGTCATTTATGAAGGGTGGAAGTAGTGAGACTAACGGGGTGACTGTTGAAATAGTTACATCTGGATCAGCACTTCTATTCGCCACCTATGTTGCCAGGGTCAAACGAGATGCATAATTTGGTTTAGTTTGGTGTAAGTTAACTCAGTTTTAGAATTAAACTTTATTTTCTCACTTTCTTTTGCTCCTTTTAAGAATGTGTAGTATTGGTATATCAGAATTTGCTGATGATCTGCCTTAAGCCAGTTGAGAAGTTGTTAGAGACCTTAATAAACTCTCAGAAAATCAATTAGATTCAGGGCCATCTTAGCATCTCAGATAGTGAGTCAGTCCATGCTCATACATAGCAAGGCTTGAACAGCATCTAATTGGGTTGATAATAGCAAGTAGCAGTTACACAACACAAGTGTCAAGCAATGATTATCTCTAACAAGAGAGATTATAATTCTCGCTCCTTGACATTTCATGGCACTATCATCACCACGTGCTCCATTATCACCATCCTAGATGTTACCACTGACCAGAAACGTTACTAGACCAGCCATATCAATACTGTGGCTACGAGAGCTGGGAATTCTGTAACTTGACCTGACTCCTCAAAGCCTGTTCATAAGTTAAGAATATGATGGAATACTCTCCACTTGCCCAGATGAATATGGCTCCAACAACACTTAAGAAACTTAATGCCATTCATGACACTTGATTGTTACTCATTTTCTAACTTTCAGTATTCACTCCCTCCACAGATTGCCTAGTGATGGCTGGTGTTCCATCTATAAAATGCATGGAATTGGTCTCCTTCCAAAGCACCTTCTGAACCTGTGGCCTCTTCCCCACTAAAAGAGCAACAAGAGCATGGGAACATCATCCTACCTGCAAGTTTCCTTCCAGGTCACACACCATTCTGACTTGGAAATATATCCCCATTATTGCTTGGTTAAAATCCTGAAACTCCCTTCTACACAACACTGTGGGTGTCACAAATCACATAGATACCCTTACCTTCTCACAGGCAATTAGGGACACACAACAAATTCTGCACGAATCAATGATGTTCCCTTCCCAACAACGAATAAAAAAGAAGTCTCCATTTCTTATCATTATCGATGAAGTCTTGTTGGAAAGGGTATGCATGACCCTTGAGGGAGAACAGAATTAGGTTAAATTCTGATCGTATTATAGACAATAGACAATAGGTGCAGGAGTAGGCCATTCTGCCCTTTGAGCCTGCACCACCATTCATTATGATCATGGCTGATCATCCTCAATCAGTATCCTGCTCCTGCCTTATTTCCATAACCCTTGATTCCACTATCCTTGAGAGCTCTATCCAACTCTTTCTTAAACAAATCCAGAGATTGGGCATCCACTGCCGTCTGGGGCAGAGCATTTCACACACCCACCACTCTCTGGGTGAAGAAGTTTCTCCTCATCTCTGTCCTAAATGGCCTACCCCTTATTTTTAAGCTGTGTCCTCTGGTTTGGGACTCACCCATCAGCAGAAACATGTTTCCTGCCTCCAAAGTGTCCAATCCTTTAATATTCTTATACGTCTCAATCAGATCCACTCTCAGCCTTCTAAACTCAAGGGTATACAAGCCCAGTCGCTCCAATCTTTCAACATAAGATAGTCCCACTATTCCAGGGATTGACCTCGTGAACCTACGCTGCACTCCCTCAATAGCCAGAATGTCGTTCCTTAAATTTGGAGACCAGAGCTGCATACAATATTCCAGCTGCGGTCTTACCAGGGCCCTGTACAGCTGCAGAAGAACTTCTTTGCTTCTATACTCAATCCGTCTTGTTATGAAGGCCAGCATGCTATTAGCTTTCTTCACTACCTGCTGTACCTGCATGCTTGCTTTCATTGACTGGTGTACAAGAGCACCCAGATCTCTTTGTACTGCCCCTTTACCTAACTTGACTCCATTTAGGTAGTAATCTGCCTTCATGTTCTTGCCACCAAAGTGGATAACCATACATTTATCCACATTAAACTGCATCTGCCATGCATCTGTCCACTCACCTAACCTGTCCAGGTCACCCTGTAATCTCCTGACATCCTCCTCACATTTCACCCTGCCACCCAGCTTAGTATCATCAGCAAATTTGCTAATGTTACTATTAATACCATGTATATTGTAAAAAGCTGTGGTCCCAGCACTGATCCCTGCGGTACCCCACTGGTCACCGCCTGCCATTCCGAAAGGGAACTGTTTATCACTACTCTTTGTTTTCTGTCAGCCAACCAATTTTCAATCCAAGTCAGTACTTTGCCCCCAATACCATGCGCTCTAACTTTGCTCACTAACCTCCTATGTGGGACTTTATCAAAGGCTTTCTGAAAGTCCAGGTACACTACATCCACTGGAACTCCCTTGTCCATCTTCAGAGTTACATCTTCAAAAAATTCTAGAAGATTAGTCAAGCATGATTTCCCCTTCATAAATCCATGCTGACTCTGACCTATCCTGTTACTGCTATCCAGATGTGTCGTAATTTCATCCTTTATAATTGACTCCAGTATTCTAGGCTGTGGCATTCCCATGGCTTGTAGCCCCACATGATTAATTCAAAATTAGAAAATTCTTTTTTCCTGTCCAACTTCATTAGGAACTTAATGTAAAGATGGAAAAAGGAACCAAAAAATGAACTTGCTTCTCTATAACACCCGACATGACCTCAGGACATTCCAAAATGCTTCGCAATTACTGAAGCATCTTCTGTGGACTAATCACTTTTGGTGTGAGAAGACAGCATCCAGTTTACCAACAGAAAACTGGCACAAATGTGACAATAACTGAATTAGCAATGTTCAAGAGAATTGTCTATGCTCTTCCTCAAAATAGTATTGTGGGAACTTTTACATCTAGCTGAAGATGTAAGCGCCCCAAGTTGGTAACTTGCTTTTGTTTTGCTAATCATATTGATGTCCCTCACTCATTAGGAATGTTTGTGGTATTAGTTTAACTTGACTCTTCAAAAGCACAATAATTTCATAAAGTTTCTGCCCTTTGTAAGTAGATTCCCAGATGTCTCCAGTAACTTGGTTGGGGATCTCCTAGACTACACTGGAGAAGTTATAGTGTGCTTCAGGCTAAAATGTTACTTTAAGAAGGCAGGATGTGCTCAAAGAGATTGCAATTTAATGACAATTACAAAATCAAGGCTGACACTTCGGTGTTGAAACATAGTAATTGAAACAGAAGTAAAGCAATTTCTCATAACATCTTGTAATTTCATCACAAAAACTAACATTTTGCTGAACTACCCTCCAAGTGGAGTTAACATCTGCCACTCCTTGTCCAAAGTGATTCAATCCTATGATAACTTTTATGAATAGAGGACATAAAAAACTCAAAGCATTGCTTTTCCTGCTCATTATCCTGCTGTAGATTTTGCTAGAGATACACTGTACACTGCCGGGTTATCCCAATAGGAGGTGGGACCTCATTTTAAGATGGGGGAGCAGTAAGGTTATGGCAATCATTCACTTGCAGAAAAATAAAACATTGCACATTATGATGAAACTATTTCAGTCATCGCTACTCATAAAGTTTTATCATTTCGGGAGAAACTAACACAGATGTTTCTTTTTGAAAATGTAGAGGATCAGTGATGATGTGGTTTGGAAGAATAACTTTATAAGATGGATGTTGGTGTTTGTGGGGCAAAAGCCCTGGATCATGTTAATGGTACATAACCAAAGCAACCGAGTAGCAGCCAATCTTTAAAATCATTTGAAGTATTGGAATGTATAACAATCTGACATTGTTCTTAGTTTTATATTTCAGCAATAACTTTGCTGCAAAATCCAGTGAGATGTTTCCTTAGGACAATGTTTTCACATTCTACATGGGGCAGGACTGGCAAAGAGTTGATAAATGAATTATTGGGAATCTTTGGAATGTATCAATCTTCAGACTGACTGAGTGATTGGCATCAGTCTTTCTACAATGCAGTCAAACATTAACATTTGATACAGCCCCCAAAAGTTTTCATCTTTTTGCCAGAAGAGGAAAGATTCTTTCTGTATATACTGGCATGAAATTGCACAGAAGGAGGCCATTCAATCCTTACTGACTGTTCTAAGTCTTTGAAGTAATTATTCTATTAGTCTCAATCTCTTTGCTATTGTTTCTCCCCTTCCAGTTGATATCTGACACCCTTTTGAAAGTCCCATTGGATTTGCGTCCACTGCCCTTTCAAATCAAATTGCTGCAAAAAGAATTCTTCATCTCCCCTCGAGTTCTTTTCCACTTATTTTAAATGTATGGTTACTGATATACTTATTCTATCAAAACCTTGATAATTTTGAGTATCGTTATTCAATTTTCTCTTAACCTTCTCGTTGGGAAGCACTGCCTGACATTGAGGTGGAGATAGGTTCAGTTGAGACATTAAACAGGGAAATTGGATTATTATATGGAAAGGAAGAACGTGCAGGGTTGCAGGGAGAAAGAGGGAGAATGGCACTGGATACATTGCTTACTTGGAGACATAGCATTGATATGATGGACCAAATGACCTTCTTCTGTGCCATGGCCATTCTATGATTCTGTTTGGTAATAGGGGTTCCTGTGCTGTACGAAATATTCGTCATAGACATGTAGGTTTGCCTGAAGTCCTGTCAAGACTTTTATTGCAAATCACCATTATTGCCTTGGTAATGAATTCAGCCTTCGCCATTTACAAGCTGTATGCATTTAGTGTATCCTGTCTCGGTCAGAAGTAAATCCGCCCATTCAACTAACCGATTCCACCTGTCTACCTCCAGCAACGCAGCCCCTACTCTTCATATCACTTCAAGCAGTTTTTTTGAAACAACAGGAACAGAATTGAAAAATATGCTTTTGTACAAATATGTTTTTAGTTTTGTTTGAGTTTCTTCTACCTCACCACTTCCCCCAGTGAGACTCTCCACCCAGGAAAATTTGAAGAAAGAAATCTGTGCTAATGCAGTGCCTGTTTCCACATGCAGTCATTGCCAGGGTGGGGGGTCTTGTTAAACATCACTGTGTGGGTGTCACTCTATCCTCTTCAGCGTGAATTGTAGTTATGATCACCACGAAACTCTGTAAGGCTTTGTACTGTTGATTCAAAGGATTCCCTACAATGAAGTCATGCTGAGTGTGTTGACTGGTTCATAAGGTCACATTAAAAAGTTTCGATCAGTCAGACCTCCCCCTGATGGAGATGATTCACTCTGAGATCTGCCGTCAACCTCTGATATCTAATCCAAATGGTTACACTTCACTCAAGAGGCTAGACATTGAATGTTGGCATCCTTTCAACGACATGGGGGTGGGAACAGCATGGAAAGATGAAAGGGACCAGAGGGGATGATGGAGCTGTTGGGAAGGAGAAGAGCAGAACACAGTTAATCACACTTCTGTCTTAACTTCCCCACAAATGCATTTCCCAATACAGCTTTAGAATGTAGATCCATGGAAGAACAATTCAGATTTCTATCATTTGTGAGCTCTCTGGGCGTCCTTGCAGCTGGGTATAAATTTATCAGACGCATTACCGTGACCTAAAGGGTCACAGAAACTATACCCTTACTCAAGTAGTAAGCTCTGACCATTTACATAAGGAGCTATGTCACAATCATGTCAAAACAAGACAGAACCAAGACCCAAGGAGATCAGAGAGATTCCCTCCTACCTTCTCTGCTGAATTGCGTTATGTTCAATGCAACTGTTCAACCATCTGAGAGTCGACCAGGATCTTCTACATGGTGGCAGTAATGTAAGGACCTGAAGCACACGGCAACTTTCAGAAAAGAAACTCCCAGGAAGTTTTCCCAATCAAGAAAGTAGGAAGATACCAGGCAGCGGTGAAAAATACTTTTGGGAAAGGCCTATAGCAGATCCTCGAAGAGAACCACCAGACTCAGTCTGAGACTTAGAACCCCCTAACCTCTCACTGTTTTGCCATAGCACAAACACCAACAGTACGTGGCACATGCTCACAGCAATGGGCAAACAATATCTTGATACGCAATGACTTGAACTTGATATACTCAGGGAAAGATATTAAGGGGTACAGAAACAAAAGGGATAAATTGAGTTAAGATACATATCAGCCATCTAATTGGATTATAGAATGAACTCAAAGGACTCTTCCCATGTTGTGACTCGAGATTACATGGCTCTGAGATGCAGAAGGATCTCGGTGTCCTAGTGCATAAATCACGGAAGGTCACTGTGCAATTCAAGCAAGTAATTAGGAAATCTAAGAGAATGTTATTGCTCACCATGGTTAACCACCCCTAACCTGCACAAAGGGAACTCAAATACAAAGGAAAGAGGTTTCACATCAGTTGTATAGTGAGTCCACATCTGGAGGGCTGTGTACAGTTTTAGTCTCCTTTTCCAAGGAAGGATGTAAATACATTGGAAACAGCCCTGACAATGTTTATCGGACTAATACGTGGAATGAATGGGAAAGGTTGGATAGGCTAGGCTGGTGGAATTTAGAAGAGTTAGATTGAAACATATAAGATCTCAAGAGGGTCTTCACAAGGTAGATGTCAAAAAGATGTTTCTTCTTGTCGGAGGATTTATAACTGGGGGTCACTGTTTAAAAATAAGGGGCTAAACATTTAAGATGGAACTTGAGGAGAATTTCTTTCTTAGAAGGTCATGAACTCCTTCTCAAAAGTTAAACCTTTTCAAGACAGGCGTAAATAAATTATTGATAAGCAAGTGGTGACAGGTTATTGGGGTTATTGAATAACCACAATTTTATTAAATGATGGAGCAGGCTCAAGGGGCCAAATGGCCTACATCTAATCCCAACTTATCTGCTCATAGCATGACAATAAATACAAGTTAGTAATGAAAGGTTCTGCAACCTGCAACTTTATCTGCTTCTTCTCAGCAAACACTGCCTGACCTGAGAAGCATTCTGTGTTTTCTGTTTTATTTAACATAAATATCTTGTTTTTTTTAATGAAAGCGTGTCCCAAGAACACTCACGGTGATTTATCCAACAAAGTTTGACACTGACCCTCAGAAGGGCATGGTAAGACAACAACAACGAGGTTGGTTTAAGCTACATCTTCAAGGAACATACTGAAGTAGAGAAGCCAAGCACTTTAAGAAGCGAACTGCAGAGCTGAGGACCTAGGTGCTTGAAGATCTGACTCAATATGGGAACAATTAAAACTGATGACACTCAGGAGGCCAGACCAACTAGAGCCCAGAGATCCTGGACTCTCGTCGGGCAGCAGGAGATTGCAGAGATAGGGAGAGATGACGCCATGGAGGATCTGAAAAAAAGGATGTGAATTATAAACCTCCTTTCACCTTAGGATGGGGCAGATTTATCTCCTGTTAACATGCCTTTGATTTCTTTTATGAAATGAGACGATTTCCTCAGAACCTCCTAAAAGAATAATGAGAACTGGGATTTGGACGGTAATTTGAAAGAAAGTTATTACTCTAAAAGGCTTAAAACCAATAGATTTATGTATTTGAAGCCAATAGATAATTGGTAGATAGATATGAAAAGTATAGATATGAGATCGACATTAAACTTTTGTTGTAGTGTTTTACAAGCTGAAATAAAGGGCAGCATGTTCAGTTTGTTTCTTAATAATTAACATGTGACCGTGCAAGATGAAATCAGTGTTCAAACCTGAAATAAGACATTTTACAGAAACATGCTGTCACTAATTCCATAACAAACTGCTGCTGCCATAGTAACTGTGGAAATAAGAATGTTTTTTTTCTCCAAAATCTAAGTCTGCATTTTGCATGCACTGATGCACTGGGATATTGGGAGGAGGGGGGAATAGTCATAAAACAGAAGCAGTGAAAGAAATATCATGTTTCTCCTTATCCAAGTGTCATCCACTTAGAAAATCTTCTCTTCATCCTTTTTTACAGCTGTACTTTTGACCCAACATTGAACACATCAATGGCTCAAAAATTGATCTGTCAATACAATCTTACTCACAGTCCCTAAAGTGTCTGAAATGAAGAAAATAATTGCTCACTGCTCTGCCTCGATATTTTTGAATACTCTGCATATTGGTGTCAGATTTGCAAATACAACAAAGGACTCTTCAGCAAAAAGTGAGCAAGACTTGCATTTATATATCTCCTTTTGTGATCTCAGGATGTCCCAAGCACCTTCAACCCAATACGTTAGAAATGTATTGTGATGTAAGAAATGCAACAGCCACTTTGCATGCAGCAAATTCTCACAAACAGCAAGTTGTTAATGATCAGATGATCTGTTTTTGAGAAATTGATTGCGGTGTAAATATTGGAGAGGATAAGAAGGAAAAACTCTTCAGCTTTTCTTCAAAATAGTTCCAAGGGGTATTTTGCATTCCTCTGAAGGAAGGGAAGAAGTGAGTTTTGAGAAGATTTGTAGCTCAGGTTGAGGTTCTAGATGTAGGTTTGCTCACTGAGCTGGAAGGTTCATTTCCAGATGTTTCATCACCCTACTAGGTAACATTTTCAGTGGGCCTCAGGTGAAGCAGTGTACATGATTCCTGCTTTCTATTCATATGTTGGGGTTTCTTTGGGTTGGTGCTGTCATTTCCTGTGGTGATGTCATTTCCTGTTCTTTTTCTCAGGGGTGATAGATGGGGTCTAACTCGATGTGTTTGTTGATAGAGTTCTGGTTGGAATGCCATGCTTCTACAGAATCTCGTGTGTGTCTCTGTTTCGCTTGTCCTAGGATGGATGTGTTGTCCCAGTCGAAGTGGTGTCCTTCCTCATCTGTATGTAAGGATACTAGTGAGAGAGGGTCATATCGTTTTGTGGCTAGTTGGTGTTCATGTATCCTGGTGGCTAGTTTTCTGCTTGTTTGTCCAATGTAGTGTTTGTTACAGTTCTTGCATGGTATTTCGTAAATGAGGCCTCTGATTAAGAGGCAGAAAAATGAAATCTCTGATAGTACACTCATGCATTGGGCCCAGCATGAGATCTTGCAGCATCTGCAGCAGTTGCATTGGCGAGGTGGGCCCGAAGCAGACACATGGCGGCGGCCGAGTCCAGTTCGGGTCAGTGCAGTACCCAGTGACATCAGTGGTCCAGTGAGGTTCACAGTGGGGAGGGCATCTGTGGAGGTGAGATGCTGCTGTAGAGTGGTGACTTTCATTCCAATGACAGCACATGATGGAGCACTTAGCAAGAAGGACTATCAAGTTGAACACTTTTTAAATTACTTTTTTGTTTTTGTTTGTGTTTTAAGATGGCATCAGAGAGGGGTGACACTATACAACACTTTTCACTGTATTTTGTAACAAAATACATGTGACAATAAATAAATAAATCAAATTGGAAGGTCAGGTTAAATTATGCGCTCAAGACTCTGACGTCGAACTCAAAGGCACAACGGCAAAGAAGTGACAGTGCCATTCATTGGACAACAGCTGATGGCTAACATTATGCAGAAAGGTTCTCCAGCAGAGTTGAGAACTTGTTGAACTTGCGAGTGAAGAAAGTAGCTCCCTTAAAGAATAAATTGATTTTGTGCAAGCAAATGAAGTGGGTGGCTTCACAGTGGTCCGAAATATCAAAGTCAGACAAATAAAAATGAGAAGGAATGTCAAATAGACAGCTGACTCATTACTTACGTTAATCAAAAATCGGTCTTATTCAATCTACTTTTAAACACTACTGGCTGAATTTTGCCAAAAATCAGCTAAGTGTTTGGGGGGATTGGTTGGGGGGGGATTGGTGGTTGTGTAATGGAATGGCGGCTCTGGCTGTAGAGGGTAGCCCTTGTCTCCCAGGAGCCATTCTTGTAAAGCATCTGACCCTCAGAACACAGCAAGAACCTTGCGAGGATGTAGTTACCATGGCAGCTTCCGGGGACCTGCTGCAGCCATCTTTGTTTTGGCTCTAATGATCATGGGTGACTTGTACATTGGTGGAATGGTGCCCATTTTCATTGAAGAAGACTACTTTATGTTACAGCATTCTCAATGTGACCTGTGTACAGTCAGCCTGCAGCTGGAGTGCAACTATTTTGTCAAAACCTCCTGCCCAGGCTGCAGCACTGACCTTGACATGGGTAAACATGATGAAGTCGTGTGATCTGGCACAAATTACATCAGTAAAAGCTTTGATACATTTGTAGGATGAAGATTGGTAGATTCCCACACAGATTTCCAGTGAGAGCCTTGGAAGCAGTCAGTTGCAAAACTGTTTAGTGCAGCAGCCATCAGGATACAGCATAATCTGATCTCAGGCTCTGTTCCTGCACATGGACCAAGTTCTTTGACCATTTCCCATGAAGTCCTCAGTCTGCATTGACACTGTGTCTCACTCATCTGGAGAAAGTGGCATCAAGAATGAAATACTCTGTACCTCCTGTACATCCTATGGGGCACTTCAGCTCTTCAGCAACCTCTGAAGGTTTGCTGATATATCTGTTCCTCTTCCATTCCTCTGCACCTTTAATGTCCAGGGGCCACAACGACAATAACTCCTGATGTGACTGGATCCATTGCTGATGATTATGATGAGCCTCAGATACAAAACAGCTCCACAGTAGTGTTAGCAATCTGCATACATATTTCACGCCAATAATACTCTAGTGTGCTCATCCAAACAGTGGGATGTGGAGAACTCTGACAAGCAAGTCTGTGAATATCTGTACATGGACCTTTTACATAGTAGACCTTATTCAGACGTATACAGCACAGATCATGATGTGCACATACAGAAGAGATTGTGAGTACAATCGGATTAGTTAAACACCACCTTGACTTCTCACATCACCCAAGATAAGCAGTGTTGCATATAACAATATGTTGTCACGTATTTCCAGTTCAAGGTGAGAGGGAAGCAGCTCAGCATCCCTGAAAACCTTGCGTTATCTTTGTGAATTATGATGGGTGGGTAACACATTAATGGTCACCTGTGATTACATCTCTTTCACAAAGTTGGAAATCGTCGATCTATATTGACCAATGGGATGGGCAAGCTTGTTTGTTGCGAATCTTTGCATATGGAGATTTGGTCACTGGATGTTGTTCATGTGCAGAGTTCTGTGGTTACAAATGTCTTTAAACCACGTTGTGTAAATACCTGGTTAATGCAATTACCCCTCGAACAGTCTCACATTGCTCACAGCCCACTTTGTCAGACAGAAAGAAACCACTTGGCTCTGTTCACTCTGGATGTGATGGCAGCTGCTTTTCATTTCCGTTGAGTGTTCAGATGAGGAGAAAGGAGTGCTTCACAGACTAGGCTTGGCCTGTCATTCTGGGTGACGTCCCCCCAACCCAAGCTTTTATGTTGCTTTTTCATTGCACTCCCTGTCAACTCTATCAGTTCTATGAGCTTTTGTGTGTTCCCGCTTAACTGTTTTATTCAAACCTCATTCCCCATACTTTACTCCCTGAGCTCTCCCTTTTCGACTATTGTTCCCTCTGCATCCCATATTGCTGCCTCCAATCCCCACAGATGATTTTCCCAAATTGTCCAGCACAGCGGCAGCCTCTGATAACCCCATTTAATGTTCAATGTGACAGGCTCTTGGGACTGACCGTTGGCCAGTGCACTGAGTGACTGAGAAGGTCAGCTCAGTCTGATGAATGACTGGACCCTGACTGATGTCTGTGCCATGCCCTAATTTGCTTCCTGCTAATCACCTGATTGGTTGCACTGGACTTGACCATGGCCCAGTCTCTAGCTTTAATGGTAAGAACCCCCTGATCCTGACTGTCGCATATGGCCGACTGACTGTGTCCAAGCCACTGCACAGATTGACTTACTACACTGGTATCCCTTGACTGACTATGGGTTCCCTGGACTTGTCCCCTTAGAGTTTGAGTGTCGGCTGTCTGGTTAAATTGCATGCAGTAAGTTTGTGGCATATGCTGCTGGCACATGAAGTAGGTAAGACATTGATTAGTTTAGATTACTTTACAGTGTGGAAACAGGCCCTTCGGCCCAACAAGTCCACACCGCACCCGCCGAAGCGCAACCCACCCATACCCCTACATCTATCCCTTACCTAACACTACGGGCAATTTAGCATGGCCAATTCACCTAACCTGCACATCTTTGGAGTGTGGGAGGAAACCGGAGCACCCGGAGGAAACCCACGCAGACACGGGGAGAACGTGCAAACTCCACAAAGTCAGTCGCCTGAGGCGGGAATTGAACCCAGATCTCTGGCGCTGTGAGGCAGCAGTGCTAACCACTGTGCCACCGTACCAACATTGATGGAGCATTGTGCCACACAGCAATATGTCTGCTACCCCCACCCCCTCAAATGGCCACTGTTGGTAACTATGGCAAGAGGCCTAGTTTTGAGCATTCCCATGTAGTGTGTTCAAAGTGCATTAATAAAATGGTGAACTGTACTGTTGGTGATTCAAAGATCTACCATAATGGGGTGTGGTAAAGCAGGTCTGATGTGACTCAGTGTGGATGGGAGGGGGTAACAGGAGCATTCTCTGTGATGTTGGAGAATGCTGGCCAGGGCAGAGTTCCAGAGATGCAAGTGGCAAACTGGAGACACCAAGCACCCACTCAGTGAGGAATTGTCATCATCTAATTTCTCACTGTTTAGTGGGAAAATGGCAAATGGTATATAAGTGGGTGAGATTAGGAAATAATGAGAAGATAATGCAGGCAGATCGGCTTCTTGCTGCACATTGGTGCAATTCTCATCTCACCTTTAAAACTTTGGGTGAAAAAATTTGGTATTCTTTTCTTGATTCCAAGAAGCTCATTTTTCCAATCCTGTCATTGTTTCCCAACTGACTCACCATTGCTCATGTCATTCAGAAGTTGCAACAACTTGTGGGGTGTATTTATTGTTACTCAGAGGGGAACACTGAGTCAGAAGATTGAGCTTTAAAGTTCTGCAGCAAGATCAGAACACAAAATGAAGGCTAATACTTGAGTGGAATGGGTGCATTGTCAGAGCTGCAATCGTTTGGATGATGCATTAAGCTAAGGCCGTGTCTACCATCTCTAACAGATCAAAAAGATTCTGTGTGCTATTTCATAGAACATAGAACATAGAAGAATACAGCGCAGTACAGGCCCTTCGGCCCTCGATGTTGCGCCGATCAAAGCCCGCCTAACCCACACTAACCCACTATCCTCCATATACCTATCCAATGCCCGCTTAAATACCCATAAAGAGGGAGAGTCCACTACTGCTACTGGCAGGGCATTCCATGAACTTATGACTCGCTGAGTGAAGAACCTACCCCTAACATCAGTCCTATATCTACCCCCCCTTAATTTAAAGCTATGCCCCCTTGTAATAGCTGACTCCATATGTGGAAAAAGGTTCTCACTGTCAACCCTATCTAACCCCCTAATCATCTTGTACACCTCTATCAAGTCACCCCTAAACCTTCTTTTCTCCAATGAAAACAACCCCAAGTGCCTCAGCCTTTCCTCATAGGATCTTCCTACCATACCAGGCAACATCCTGGTAAACTTCCTCTGCACCCGTTCCAGTGCCTCCACATCCTTCCTATAGTATGGCGACCAAAACTGCACACAATATTCCAGATGCGGCCGCACCAGAGTCTTATACAACTGCAGCATGACCTCAGGACTCCGGAACTCAATTCCTCTACCAATAAAAGCCAGTACGCCATATGCCTTCTTCACTGCACTATTTACCTGGGTGGCAACTTTCAGAGATCTGTGTACATGGACACCAAGATCCCTCTGCTCTTCCACACTACCAAGTAGTCTACCATTAGCCCAGTAATCCATCTTTTTATTACTCTTACCAAAGTGAATCACCTCACACTTAGCTACATTGAACTCCATTTGCCACCTTTCTGCCCAGCTCTGCAGCTTCTCTATATCCCGCTGTAACCTGCCATATCCTTCCTCACTGTCTACAACTCCTCCGACTTTCGTATCATCCGCAAACTTGCTCACCCAACCTTCTAACCCTTCCTCCAGGTCATTTATAAAAATGACAAACAGCAATGGTCCCAAAACAGATCCTTGCGGAACACCGCTAGTGACGGCACTCCAAGATGAACCTTTGCCATTTCAAAGAAGGTCAGCAGAATTCCCTTTCCCAGCAGAGGGTGGCGTAGTGGCTCAGTGGTTAGCACCATTGCCTCATAGCGCGAGGGACCTTGGTTTGATTCTAGCCATGGATGACTGTGTGGAGTTTACGTAGGTTTCTCCAGGTGATCTGGCAGTCCAAAGATATGCAGTTTATTTGGATTGGTCATGCTAAATCACCCCATCCGGTGTGGAGGATAGATGGAAAACGCAGGGTAAGGAGGTTGTCTGGCTGGGATGTTCTTCAGAGGGGCAGTGTGGAATCGATGGGGGCCAAGTGGTCTACTTTCACATGGTAGGATTCCTAGGCCAATATTTAATCACTAAAACAGATTGTCCTGGTAATTTCCTTTTCTGGGGCCTTGCTGCGCACAGTTTGCTGTTTCTTCTACATTTCAGCAATGACCACACCTCAAAAAATCACTTTGTTGGTTGCAAAGCGCTGTAGTCATGGAGATACCCCAGAAATTCCGGTCTTCTCTACCTGCTTGAGGTGAACAGCCTACTGTTTCTCCATCTGATTGGGAATAATTGGGGCAACTATCAGACTAATCCACCGTGCAAGGGCAGTTTGCAGGAAACTCAAGCTGATTAAAATATCAATGGCTGTCGAGGGAGACACATTCAAAGTGTAGTTTAGTTGAGTACATGGGAGGAGAATAAATGAGAAATTAGTTGGACATAAATTCTCTAAAGGTAAACATGCAGGTTGAGTCTGTGATTAAGAAAGCGAATGCAATGTTGTCTCTTATCTCAAGAGGGTTGGAATATAAAAGCAGAGATATACTACTAAGACTTTATAAAGCTCTGGTTAGGCCCCATTTGGAGTACTGTGTCCAGTTTTGGTCCCCACACCTCAGGAAGGACATACTGGCACTGGAATGTGTCCAGCGGAGATTCACACGGATGATCCCTGGAATGACAGGTCTAGCATATGAGGAACGGCTGAGGATACTGGGATTGTATTCGTTGGAGTTTAGAAGATTAAGGGGAGATCTAATAGAGACGTTCAAAATAATACATGGCTTTGAAAAGGTGGATGCTAGGAAATTGTTTCTGTTAGGCGAGGAGACTAGGACCCATGGACACAGCCTTAGAATTAGAGGGGGTCATTTCAGAACAGAAATGCGGAGACATTTCTTCAGCCAGAGAGTGGTGGGCCTGTGGAATTCATTGCCACGGAGTGCAGTGGAAGCCGGGACGCTAAATGTCTTCAAGGCCGAGATTGATAGGTTCTTGTTGTCTAGAGGAATTAAGGGCTACGGGGAGAATGCTGGTAAGTGGAGCTGAAATGCGCATCAGCCATGATTGAATGGCGGAGTGGACTCGATGGGCCGAATGGCCTTACTTCCACTCCTATGTCTTATGGTCTTATGGTCTAAAGGTTTCTGAACTGGTGAGAATCAATTTAGTCTAATAGTCATTCTTGAGAGGAACTTTTATGGTGCTAATAAACTTGTTATCCTAATTTGACAAATGGATAATTGGGTTTAAGTTCAATTTTTTTGCCTGCCCAGTACAGACAATTTGAGGTCTGAGTCAGGGTGAAATAGTTCCCTGTACCTAATCCTGTGGTCTATACTGAACTAGCCTCTGGGCAAAGAAGTGGGAAGAAAGTCAATGGGTATTTGATCCTGATGGCTGATCAATATTCTATTGAAATGTGGTGGCCTGTGCTAGGGATCACTGTGCTTTCTCAAATTTATCTTCTCCCTCAATCCCTGGTTTCATCATCTTCGCACTGATGGCCAGGCCTTCAGTCATCTGACCACAATGCTCTGGGATTTACTCACGAAGCCTTTTTTTTAAGACTATCCCTGCTTTTCATTTACATAAATATTTCCACGTAAAATTATAATGTTAAACAATGAACATAACTTAGTTATAAACATGTAATTAAATATTGATAACATAAATGACACTCACCAGTTTTGACAGATACATCAAAGATGGTGCTTAGTGGTAGAAGATATAATTTAAAAGATAAACTTTCAATCTTCCCATGTTCATGTTTTTAAACTTTACTCAATCAGTTGGTGTTACTTTATGTGTGGCAGTGATGGCCTGGTGGATTCAGATACTAATCAAATTGTCAGTAAATTACTAGATTATTAATCCTGCATTCTGAGGTTTAAGTCCTGCTATGGCAGATGGTGGAATTTAATTTAATAAGAATCTGGAATTCAGAGTTTAATGATGACCATGAAACTATTGCCAATTGTCAGGGAAAACCCATCAGGTTGATTAATGTTTGGGAAAGAAATTTACCATCCCTACCTGGTCTGGCCTACATGTGACTCCAAACCCACAACAATGAGCTTGATTCTAAACTACCCACTAGGCAACTGGAGAGGGCAATAAATGCTGGCCTAGCTAGAAATGCCCACATCCTGTGAATTCATTCAAACAAAAGTTCACATTTGTATTCTTTTAGACACACATGATTTGATGTTTTGTTATCAATCCTTATCAGTGCTACTAATAACAAAATATATTTTACTCTATCCGTTACTAAAATCTACAGACCTCTGAATGACAGATGGCTCTTGGGATTGAGATCTCTGATTCTAAATCCTGGGGAAAACTTAATGCTGACCAGTTGAGTTCCTGATGATCTGTGCACAATTCCATCAGACCTTTTACACTGGAGGCAACCCATCTCTCTGGCCAGTTCTCCAGCCTGTGGGTGAAACCCCACTCTCTCACCTGCATTGTTAACATTAAATCCCTCCCATCAGGTATCTGCAGCAAAGGAATCCATTACAGTCTTTGATGTAGTCAATCATTCCGTCCTTCTCTACTTAATGGAGGGGACAGATCAGCGATTGTGATTGACACTGTGTATTTGGATGCTTATCCAATATCGGGAAATTTAAAATCCATAGAATGAGGGACAGTGATACCTGGATGCAAAATGGTTAGGGAACAGAAAGCAGACAATCCTGGCAACCGGTTTCTTTTAGTCAAGAGAGAGACATGTGTTAGTGCTGCAGAAATGTTTGATACATGGACTTGTACTTGGTCACAAAAATCATAATATCAAAGGTTATCTGTTGAAACAATGAGAAAGATAGTAAAGAAAGACTTGGGGAGAATATGGACAAGTGAAATAGACAAACATGTGGCAGATAAAATTTAACAGAGTTATATGAAGTAAGAGATTTTGAGCAGGAAAATTGTGAGAGGCAATATAAAGCAATGGTACAATGTTAGACTGGTTACAGAAACAGAAGGAGCTGAGGTTGTATGCCACAAACTTTGAAGGCGTTGAAACGACTTGAGAAAGCTGTTTAAATAAAAGTGTATGATATCTTAGGCTTTACTTGTGGGAGAATAGAGAATTGCAAGGAAGTTATGCTAACCTTCTATTAAGCATCGTTAGCGAGGGGTGTTCAAATCTGAGAATCGCGCCTTAGGAATGGTCAAGATTAGAGTGGTGCTGGAAAAGCACAGCAGGTCAGGCAGCATCCGAGAAGCAGGAAAATCGACGTTTTCAGGAAATGAGGCCTGCCCAAAACGCCGATTTTCCTGCTCCTTGGATACTGCCTGACCTGTTGTGCTTTTCCAGCACCACTCTAATCTTAACTCTAATCTCCAGCATCTGCAGTCCTCACTTTCACCTTAGGAATGTTGTCAAAGCCTTGGAGAGGGTGTAGAACAGATTGATTGGAATGGTAGATGTGAAGCACTTCAATTATGGAAAAGGAATAGACAATCAAGGCTCATGTCTTTAGAGCAGAGGAAGTTAGGAAGAGATTTGATAGCTCGCTTCACAACCATAAACAACTTTGATAGAGTCAATAAAAAAAACTTCTCACAAAGGTAGAAGTGTCTGTAACCAGAGAACGGAGGCGAAATGAGGAATTTTCTTTCTAACACAGCTAATTCTTGTGAAGTGGAATAGTCTGAAAGGGCAGACACCGCAGATTCAAGAGTAACTTCAGGGTAAATAGTTGAAGAGCACAAATTTGCAGAGCTGTTCATAAAGAACAGGTAGGGAATTTGACGAAATGGTAGTTTTCAAAAAGTTAGATAGACCTGATGGGCTAAATGATCTCCTTCTGTGCTGTTTGACACTACACGTCCATGTTTGAATCCCTTCCCAGCGAAATAACTACCTTCATATTGTTCTACTAACATGCTTCAAGCTGTAGACAGAACTTGAGGACCTAACTCTTTGAAGAAGCTTTTGGTCATCTCCTTCGAAAATGGCCTTTCTTTGGCAGCCACTTCTTTCTCACAATCCTGTGGAATAAATGCCTGAGAAACAAAGGAAGGCTTACAGTTCTATAGTCACCTGTTTATTCTCAGGGCATCCCAAAGCACTTTACAGTCAATGAAGTTCTTTTGAAGCAGAAGTTAATGTGCACACAGCAAGATCCCACAAACAACTATGTGAAATCACCTGGCAATCTTTTCTAGTTTTATTGCTTGAAGAATAAATATTGGCCTGAGGGAGAACTACCCTGCTTTTCTTCAAATTAGTGTTGTGGGATCTTTTATATTGGTCTGAAAGGGCAGTTGAAGCCTTTGTTGAATGCCCTATCTGAAAGACAGTATCTCTGACAGTGCTGGAATTGTCAGGCTAGATTTTGTGCTCAGGTCCCTGGAGTGGGAATTAAAACCCATAACTTTCTGACACAGAAGTTGTCTCACTAAACAAAGTTTGACACCTTATTGTGTCTAGCATTGAATGTACTAGATAGTGCGTGCTGTTATTAATGGCTTAAGCTCCTGAGGTGAATGAATGTTGTGCAGCTGACTGTTCCAAAAGTTCACTTGG